>NC_069507.1:13272242-13347242 GCF_027579735.1 Bombina bombina
ATGTACAGGTTGTGTGTGTGAGTAATGAGACAGCACCTGCTAGTTACATATGTGTAGTCTGCAGGGCTAAAGCACCAGTGATCAGTATAATAAGCGCTGCTCTCCTGCTGATGTACAGGTTGTGTGTGTGAGTAATGAGACAGCACCTGCTAGTTACATATATGTAGTCTGCAGAGCTAAAGCACCAGTGATCAGTATAATAAGCGCTGCTCTCCTGCTAATGTACAGGTTGTGTGTGTGTGTGAGTAATGAGACAGCACCTGCTAGTTACATATGTGTAGTCTGCAGAGCTAAAGCACCAGTGATCAGTATAATAAGCGCTGCTCTCCTGCTGATGTACAGGTTGTGTGTGTGAGTAATGAGACAGCACCTGCTAGTTACATACGTGTAGTCTGCAGGGCTAAAGCACCAGTGATCAGTATAATAAGCGCTGCTCTCCTGCTGATGTACAGGTTGTGTGTGTGAGTAATGAGACAGCACCTGCTAGTTACATACGTGTAGTCTGCAGGGCTAAAGCACCAGTGATCAGTATAATAAGCGCTGCTCTCCTGCTGATGTACAGGTTGTGTGTGAGAGTAATGAGACAGCACCTGCTAGTTACATATGTGCGTTATGATCTTTATAAATTATTTCATTCATTAGTGAAGACATTTTTGTATTATGTTATATACATTCTATATAGAGAATCTCTCACTTAAAGGGACATTATACACTCATTTTTTCTTTGCATAAATGTTTTGTAGATGATCTATTTATAAAGCCTATAAAGTTTTTTTTTTAAATTAATGTATAGTTTTGCTTATTTTTAAATAACATTGCTCTGATTTTCAGACTCCTAACCAAGCCCCAAAGTTTTATGTGAATACGCTCGACTACCTACTCCAGCTTGCTCCTGTTTGTGTAAAGGGTCTTTTCATATGCAAAAAAGGGGGAGGGGGGGAGTGTCTTATTTGTCACTTGCAGTGGGCTTTCCAGCTACCTTTTCAACAGAGCCAAACTGACAGCTTCTAAGTAAGTTTTTAAACAGTTTTATACTGGATTTTTATATCAGTATCTGTGCATATTATTCTTTATAGTAGTGTCTATTACATGCAGTTATATGAAAATGAGTGTATATTGTCCCTTTAAAGGGACATGAAACCCAACATTTTCTTTCATGATTCAGATAGAGAATATAATTTTAAATAACTTTCCAATTTCCTTATATTATGTAATTTGCTTCTTTCTCTTGTTATCCTTTGCTGAAATGTTTTTCTAGGCAAGCTCAGGAACAGCAAAGAACCTAGGTTCCAGCTGCTAATTGGTGGCTGAATATATATACAGCTTGTCATTGGCTCACCCATGTGAGCAGTTAGAAACCAGTAGTGCATTGCTGTTTCTTCAGCAAATGATAACAACAGAATGAAACAAATTAGATAATAGAAGTAGATTAGAAAGTTGTTTAAAATTGTATCCTTTATCTGAATCATGAAATAATTTGTTTGGGTTTCTTGTCCCTTTAATAACAGTTCAGCTTCAATTTAATATCAACCTGATTTTGCTGATAAGAAACTTAAGTAAATACATTTTGCTACACAGAGCAAGTTCTCATCTCAGGTTGCTGCACCATATTGGGGGCAGCCAGTGACAGATGACTGCAGATAATACAGATTTCTTCTCCCCTGAAGAATGAGTAAAAAAACGTGGCAGCTTGATGGGCATCAGATATATAAACATCTGCTGTTAAAAGAGTATTGTGTCATTGTATTAGTGCACTAACATTTATCCCACTGTGTCTGGCAGCTCCTGGTTCCGCACGTACGCTTCACCATCGCCATCAACACGAAGGCACGAGAACAGCTCATATGCGAATGCGGTTTGTTTGATAAGGTCTGAGTACTTATTATCTCTTTTGTTAGCTTAAACAGACTTGTATAGAGACATAGAATTTGACAGTAAATAAGAACCAAAAATGCCCATCAAGTCTACACATATTACATGTTACTTTTTACTTAGTATAGCCTTATGCATGTCAGATCAAGTCTTCCCCTATTACATGTTACTTATTACTTAGGCTAGCCTTATGCATGTCCCATCAAGTCTACACATATTACGTGTTACTTATTACTTAGTATAGCCTTATGCATGTCCTATCAAGTCTACACATATTACATGTTACTTATTACTTAGTATAGCCTTATACATGTCCCATCAAGTCTACACATATTACATGTTACTTATTACTTAGGCTAGCCTTATGTATGTCCCATCAAGTCTACACATATTACATGTTACTTATTACTTAGTATAGCCTTATGTATGTCCCATCAAGTCTACACATATTACATGTTACTTATTACTTAGTATAGCCTTATTCATGTCCCATCAAGTCTAGCCATATTACATGTTACTTATTACTTAGTATAGCCTTATGTATGTCCCATCAAGTCTATACATATTACATGTTACTTATTACTTAGTATAGCCTTATGTATGTCCCATCAAGTCTACACATATTACATGTTACTTATTACTTAGTATAGCCTTATGCATGTCCTATCAAGTCTACACATATTACATGTTACTTATTACTTAGGCTAGCCTTATACATGTCCCATCAAGTCTACACATATTACATGTTACTTATTACTTAGGCTAGCCTTATGTATGTCCCATCAAGTCTACACATATTACATGTTACTTATTACTTAATATAGCCTTATGTATGTCCCATCAAGTCTACACATATTCATGTTACTTATTACTTAGTATAGCCTTATGCATGTCCCATCAAGTCTACACATATTATATGTTACTATTATATGTTTCTTATTTCTTCGTATAGCCTTATGTATGTCCAATCAAGTCTACACATATTACGTTACTTATTACTTAGTATAGCCTTATGCATGTCAGATCAAGTCTACACATATTACTGTTACTTATTACTTAGTATAGCCTTATGTTTGTCCCATCAAGTCTACACATATTACATGTTACTTATTACTTAGTATAGCCTTATGCATGTCCCATCAAGTCTACACATATTACATGTTACTTATTACTTAGTATAAGCTTATTTATGTCCCATCAAGTCTACACATATTACTGTTACTTATTACTTAGTATAGCCTTATGCATGTCCCATCAAGTCTACCCCTATTACATGTTACTTATTACTTAGTATAGCCTTATGCATGTCCCATCAAGTCTACCCCTATTACATGTTACTTATTACTTAGTATAGCCTTATGCATGTCCCATCAAGTCTACACATATTACATGTTACTTATTACTTAGTATAGCCTTATGCATGTCCTATCAAGTCTACACATATTACATGTTACTTATTACTTAGTATAACCTTATGTATGTCCCATCAAGTCTACACATATTACATGTTACTTATTACTTAGTATAGCCTTATGCATGTCACATCAAGTCTACACATATTCATGTTACTTATTACTTAATATAGCCTTATGTATGTCCCATCAAGTCTACACATATTACATGTTACTTTTTACTTAGTATAGCCTTATGCATGTCAGATCAAGTCTACCCCTAGTACATGTTACTTATTACTTAGTATAGCCTTATGTATGTCCCATCAAGTCTACACATATTCATGTTACTTATTACTTAATATAGCCTTATGTATGTCCCATCAAGTCTACACATATTCATGTTACTTATTACTTAGTATAGCCTTATGCACGTCCCATCAAGTCTAAACATATTATATGTTACTATTATATGTTTCTTATTTCTTAGTATAGCCTTATGTTTGTCCAATCAAGTCTACACATATTACATGTTACTTATTATTTAGTATAGCCCTATGTATGTCCCATCAAGTCTACACATATTAAATGTTACTTATTACTTAGTATTGCCTTATGTATGTCCAATCAAGTCTACACATATTACATGTTACTTATTACTTAGTATAACCTTATGTATGTCCCATCAAGTCTACACATATTACATGTTACTTATTACTTAGTATAACCTTATGTATGTCCCATCAAGTCTACACATATTACATGTTACTTATTACTTAGTATAGCCTTATGTATGTCCCATCAAGTCTACACATTACATGTTACTTATTACTTAGTATAGCCTTATGCATGTCCCATCAAGTCTACACATATTAAATGTTACTTATTACTTAGTATAGCCTTATGTATGTCCCATCAAGTCTACACATATTACATGTTACTTATTACTTAGTATAGTCTTATGCATGTCCCATCAAGTCTACACATATTAAATGTTAATTATTACTTAGTATAGCCTTATGCATGTCAGATCAAGTCTACACATATTACATGTTACTTATTACTTAGTATAGCCTTATGTATGTCCCATCAAGTCTACACATATTACATGTTACTTATTACTTAGTATAGCCTTATGCATGTCCCATCACGTCTACACATATTACTGTTACTTATTACTTAGTATAGCCTTATGTATGTCCCATCAAGTCTATACATATTACATGTTACTTATTACTTAGTATAGCCTTATGTATGTCCCATCAAGTCTACACATATTACATGTTACTTATTACTTAGTATAGCCTTATGCATGTCCCATCAAGTCTACACATATTACATGTTACTTATTACTTAGGATAGCCTTATGCATGTCCCATCAAGTCTACACATATTACATGTTACTTATTACTTAGTATAGCCTTATGCATGTCACATCAAGTCTACACGTATTACATGTTACTTATTTCTTAGTATAGCCTTATGTACGTCCCATCAAGTCTACACATATTACGTTACTTATTACTTAGTATAGCCTTATGCATGTCCCATCAAGTCTACACATATTACATGTTACTTATTACTTAGTATAAGCTTATTTATGTCCCATCAAGTCTACACATATTACATGTTACTTATTACTTAGTATAGCCTTATGTATGTCCCATCAAGTCTACACATATTACATGTTACTTATTACTTAGTATAAGCTTATTTATGTCCCATCAAGTCTACACATATTACATGTTACTTTTTACTTAGTATAGCCTTATGCATGTCAGATCAAGTCTACCCCTAGTACATGTTACTTATTACTTAGTATAGCCTTATGTATGTCCCATCAAGTCTACACATATTCATGTTACTTATTACTTAATATAGCCTTATGTATGTCCCATCAAGTCTACACATATTCATGTTACTTATTACTTAGTATAGCCTTATGCACGTCCCATCAAGTCTAAACATATTATATGTTACTATTATATGTTTCTTATTTCTTAGTATAGCCTTATGTTTGTCCAATCAAGTCTACACATATTACATGTTACTTATTATTTAGTATAGCCCTATGTATGTCCCATCAAGTCTACACATATTAAATGTTACTTATTACTTAGTATAACCTTATGTATGTCCCATCAAGTCTACACATATTACATGTTACTTATTACTTAGTATAACCTTATGTATGTCCCATCAAGTCTACACATATTACATGTTACTTATTACTTAGTATAGCCTTATGTATGTCCCATCAAGTCTACACATTACATGTTACTTATTACTTAGTATAGCCTTATGCATGTCCCATCAAGTCTACACATATTAAATGTTACTTATTACTTAGTATAGCCTTATGTATGTCCCATCAAGTCTACACATATTACATGTTACTTATTACTTAGTATAGTCTTATGCATGTCCCATCAAGTCTACACATATTACATGTTACTTATTACTTAGTATAGCCTTATGCATGTCCCATCACGTCTACACATATTACTGTTACTTATTACTTAGTATAGCCTTATGTATGTCCCATCAAGTCTATACATATTACATGTTACTTATTACTTAGTATAGCCTTATGTATGTCCCATCAAGTCTACACATATTACATGTTACTTATTACTTAGTATAGCCTTATGCATGTCCCATCAAGTCTACACATATTACATGTTACTTATTACTTAGGATAGCCTTATGCATGTCCCATCAAGTCTACACATATTACATGTTACTTATTACTTAGTATAGCCTTATGCATGTCACATCAAGTCTACACGTATTACATGTTACTTATTACTTAGTATAGCCTTATGTACGTCCCATCAAGTCTACACATATTACGTTACTTATTACTTAGTATAGCCTTATGCATGTCCCATCAAGTCTACACATATTACATGTTACTTATTACTTAGTATAAGCTTATTTATGTCCCATCAAGTCTACACATATTACATGTTACTTATTACTTAGTATAGCCTTATGTATGTCCCATCAAGTCTACACATATTACATGTTACTTATTACTTAGTATAAGCTTATTTATGTCCCATCAAGTCTACACATATTACATGTTATATATTACTTAGGATAGCCTTATGTATGTCCCATCAAGTCTACACATATTACATGTTACTTATTACTTAGTATAGCCTTATGCATGTCCCATCAAGTCTACACATATTATATGTTACTATTATATGTTTCTTATTTCTTAGTATAGCCTTATGTATGTCCAATCAAGTCTACCCATATTACATGTTACTTATTACTTAGTATAGCCTTATGCATGTCCCATCAAGTCTACACATATTATATGTTACTATTATATGTTTCTTATTTCTTAGTATAGCCTTATGTATGTCCCATCAAGTCTACACATATTACATGTTATATATTACTTAGTATAGCCTTATGTATGTCCCATCAAGTCTACACATATTACATGTTATATATTACTTAGGATAGCCTTATGTATGTCCCATCAAGTCTACACATATTACATGTTATATATTACTTAGGATAGCCTTATATATGTCCCATCAAGTCTACACATATTACATGTTATATATTACTTAGGATAGCCTTATGTATGTCCCATCAAGTCTACACATATTACATGTTACTTATTACTTAGTATAACTTTATGCATGTCCCATCAAGTCTACACATATTACATGTTATATATTACTTAGGATAGCCTTATGTATGTCCCATCAAGTCTACACATATTACATGTTATATATTACTTAGGATAGCCTTATGTATGTCCCATCAAGTCTACACATATTAAATGTTACTTATTACTTAGTATAACCTTATGCATATCCCATCAAGTCTACAAATATTACATTACTTATTACTTAGTATAGCCTTATGTATGTCCCATCAAGTCTACACCTATTACATGTTACTTATTACTTAGTATAGCCTTATGTATGTCCCATCAAGTCTACCCATATTACATGTTACTTATTACTTAGTATAGCCTTATGTATGTCCCATCAAGTCTACACATATTACATGTTATATATTACTTAGGATAGCCTTATGTATGTCCCATCAAGTCTACACATATTACATGTTATATATTACTTAGGATAGCCTTATGTATGTCCCATCAAGTCTACACATATTACATGTTATATATTACTTAGGATAGCCTTATGTATGTCCCATCAAGTCTACACATATTAAATGTTACTTATTACTTAGTATAACCTTATGCATGTCCCATCAAGTCTACACATATTACATGTTACTTATTACTTAGTATAGCCTTATGTATGTCCCATCAAGTCTACACATATTACATGTTATATATTACTTAGTATAGCCTTATTTATGTCCTATCAAGTCTACACATATTACATGTTACTTATTACTTAGTATAGCCTTATGCATGTCCCATCAAGTCTACACATATTACATGTTACTTATTACTTAGTATAGCCTTATGCATGTCCCATCAAGTCTACACATATTACATGTTACTTATTACTTAGTATAGCCTTATTTATGTCCCATCAAGTCTACACCTATTACATGTTATATATTACTTAGTATAGTCTTATGTATGTCCCATCAAGTCTACACATATTACATGTTACTTATTACTTAGTATAACCTTATGCATGTCCCATCAAGTCTACACATATTACATGTTACTTATTACTTAGTATAAGCTTATGTATGTCCCATCAAGTCTACACATATTACATGTTACTTATTACTTAGTATAGCCTTATGTATGTCCCATCAAGTCTACACATATTACATGTTACTTATTACTTAGTATAGCCTTATGCATGTCCCATCAAGTCTACACATATTACATGTTACTTATTACTTAGTATAGCCTTATGTATGTCCCATCAAGTCTACACATATTACATGTTACTTATTACTTAGTATAGCCTTATGCATGTCCCATCAAGTCTACACATATTACATGTTACTTATTACTTAGTATAGCCTTATGTATGTCCCATCAAATCTACACATATTACATGTTACTTATTACTTAGGATAGCCTTATGCATGTCCCATCAAGTCTACACATATTACATGTTACTTATTACTTAGTATAAGCTTATGTATGTCCCATCAAGTCTACCCATATTACATGTTACTTATTACTTAGTATAGCCTTATGTATGTCCCATCAAGTCTACCCATATTACATGTTACTTATTACTTAGTATAGCCTTATATATGTCCCATCAAGTCTACACATATTAAATGTTACTTATTACTTAGTATAGCCTTATGTATGTCCCATCAAGTCTACACATATTACATGTTACTTATTACTTAGTATAACTTTATGCATGTCCCATCAAGTCTACACATATTACATGTTACTTATTACTTAGTATAACCTTATGCATGTCCCATCAAGTCTACACATATTACATGTTACTTATTACTTAGTATAAGCTTATGTATGTCCCATCAAGTCTACCCTTATTACATGTTACTTATTACTTAGTATAGCCTTATGTATGTCCCATCAAGTCTACCCATATTACATGTTACTTATTACTTAGTATAGCCTTATGTATGTCCCATCAAGTCTACACATATTACAGGTTACTTATTACTTAGTATAAGCTTATTTATGTCCCATCAAGTCTACACTTATTAAATGTTACTTATTACTTAGTATAACCTTATGTATGTCCCATCAAGTCTACACATATTAATTGTTACTTATTACTTAGTATAGCCTTATGTATGTCCTATCAAGTCTACATATATTACATGTTACTTATTACTTAGGATAGCCTTATGTATGTCCCATCAAGACTACATATATTACATGTTACTTATTACTTAGGATAGCCTTATGTATGTCCCATTAAGTCTACACATATTACATGTTACTTATTACTTAGTATAGCTGTATGTATGTCCTATCAAGTCTACACATATTACATGTTACTTATTACTTAGGATAGCCTTATGTATGTCCCATCAAGTCTACACATATTACATGTTACTTATTACTTAGTATAGCCTTATGTACGTCCCATCAAGTCTACACATATTACATGTTACTTATTACTTAGTATGGCCTTATGTATGTCCCATCAAGTCTACACATATTACATGTTACTTATTACTTAGTATAGCCTTATGTATGTCCCATCAGGTCTTCACATATTACATGTTACTTATTACTCAGTATAACCTTATGCATGTCCCATCAAGTCTACACATATTACTGTTACTTATTACTTAGTATAGCCTTAGGCATATCCCATCAAGTCTACACATATTACATGTTACTTATTACTTAGTATAACCTTATGTATGTCCCATCAAGTCTACACATATTACATGTTACTTATTAGTTAGTATAACTTTATGCATGTCCCATCAAGTCTACACATATTACATGTTACTTATTACTTAGTATAACTTTATGCATGTCCCATCAAGTCTACACATATTACATGTTACTTATTACTTAGTATAACTTTATGCATGTCCCATCAAGTCTACACATATTACATGTTACTTATTACTTAGTATAACTTTATGCATGTCCCACCAAGTCTACACATATTACAGGTTACTTATTACTTAGTATAGCCTTATGTATGTCCCATCAAGTCTACACATATTACATGTTATTTATTACTTAGTATAACTTTATGCATGTCCCATCAAGTCTACACGTATTACATGTTACTTATTACTTAGTATAACCTTATGTATGTCCCATCAAGTCTACACATATTAAATGTTACTTATTACTTAGTATAACCTTATGTATGTCCCATCAAGTCTACACATATTAAATGTTACTTATTACTTAGTATAACCTTATGTATGTCCCATCAAGACTACACATATTACATGTTACTTATTCCTTAGTATAGCCTTATGCACGTCCCATGAAGTCTACACATATTACATGTTACTTATTACTTAGGATAACCTTATGTATGTCACATCAAGTCTACACATATTACATGTTACTTATTACTTAGTATAGCCTTATGCTTGTCCCATCAAGTCTACACATATTACATGTTACTTATTACTTAGTATAGCCTTATGTATGTCCCATCAAGACTACACATATTACATGTTACTTATTACTTAGTATAGCCTTATGCTTGTCCCATCAAGTCTACACATATTACATGTTACTTATTACTTAGTATAGCCTTATGTATGTCCCATCAAGTCTACACATATTACATGTTACTTATTACTTAGTATAGCCTTATGCATGTCCCATCAAGTCTACACATATTACATGTTACTTATTACTTAGTATAACCTTATGTATGTCCCATCAAGTCTACACATATTACTGTTACTTATTACTTAGTATAGCCGTATGTATGTCATATCAAGTCTACACATATTACATACTTATTACTTAGTATAGCCTTATGCATGTCACATCAAGTCTACACATATTACATGTTACTTATTACTTAGTATAGCCTTATGTTTGTCCCATCAAGTCTACACATATTACATGTTACTTATTACTTAGTATAGCCTTATGCATGTCCCATCAAGTCTACACATATTACATGTTACTTATTACTTAGTATAACCTTATGTATGTCCCATCAAGTCTACACATATTACTGTTACTTATTACTTAGTATAGCCTTATGTATGTCCCATCAAGTCTACACATATTACATACTTATTACTTAGTATAGCCTTATGCATGTCACATCAAGTCTATATATATATTACATGTTACTTATTACTTAGGATAACCTTATGTATGTCCCATCAAGTCTACACATATTACATGTTACTTATTACTTAGTATAACCTTATGTATGTCCCATCAAGACTACACATATTACATGTTACTTATTACTTAGTATAGCCTTATGTATGTCCCCTCAAGTCTACACATATTACATGTTACTTATTACTTTGTATAGCCTTATGCATGTCACATCAAGTCTACACATATTACATGTTACTTATTACTTAGTATAGCCTTATGTATGTCACATCAAGTCTACACATATTACATGTTACTTATTACTTAGTATAGCTGTATGTATGTCCTATCAAGTCTACACATATTACATGTTACTTATTACTTAGTATAGCCTTATGTATGTCCCCTCAAGTCTACACATATTACATGTTACTTATTACTTTGTATAGCCTTATGCATGTCACATCAAGTCTACACATATTACATGTTACTTATTACTTAGTATAGCCTTATGTATGTCACATCAAGTCTACACATATTACATGTTACTTATTACTTAGTATAGCTGTATGTATGTCCTATCAAGTCTACACATATTACATGTTACTTATTACTTAGTATAGCCTTATGCATGTCCCATCAAGTCTACACATATTACATGTTACTTATTACTTAGTATAGCCTTATGCATGTCCCATCAAGTCTACACATATTACATGTTACTTATTACTTAGTATAGCCTTATTTATGTCCCATCAAGTCTACACCTATTACATGTTATATATTACTTAGTATAGTCTTATGTATGTCCCATCAAGTCTACACATATTACATGTTACTTATTACTTAGTATAACCTTATGCATGTCCCATCAAGTCTACACATATTAAATGTTACTTATTACTTAGTATAAGCTTATGTATGTCCCATCAAGTCTACACATATTACATGTTACTTATTACTTAGTATAGCCTTATGTATGTCCCATCAAGTCTACACATATTACATGTTACTTATTACTTAGTATAGCCTTATGCATGTCCCATCAAGTCTACACATATTACATGTTACTTATTACTTAGTATAGCCTTATGCATGTCCCATCAAGTCTACACATATTACATGTTACTTATTACTTAGTATAGCCTTATGTATGTCCCATCAAGTCTACACATATTACATGTTACTTATTACTTAGGATAGCCTTATGCATGTCCCATCAAGTCTACACATATTACATGTTACTTGTTACTTAGTATAACTTTATGCATGTCCCATCAAGTCTACACATATTACATGTTACTTATTACTTAGTATAACTTTATGCATGTCCCATCAAGTCTACACATATTACAGGTTACTTATTACTTAGTATAGCCTTATGTATGTCCCATCAAGTCTACACATATTACATGTTATTTATTACTTAGTATAACTTTATGCATGTCCCATCAAGTCTACACATATTACATGTTACTGATTACTTAGTATAACCTTATGTATGTCACATCAAGTCTACACATATTACATGTTACTTATTACTTAGTATAACCTTATGTATGTCACATCAAGTCTACACATATTACATGTTACTTATTACTTAGTATCACCTTATGTATGTCCCATCAAGTCTACACATATTAAATGTTACTTATTACTTAGTATAACCTTATGTATGTCCCATCAAGACTACACATATTACATGTTACTTATTCCTTAGTATAGCCTTATGCACGTCCCATTAAGTCTACACATATTACATGTTACTTATTACTTAGGATAACCTTATGTATGTCACATCAAGTCTACACATATTACATGTTACTTATTACTTAGTATAGCCTTATGCTTGTCCCATCAAGTCTACACATATTACATGTTACTTATTACTTAGTATAGCCTTATGTATGTCCCATCAAGTCTACACATATTACATGTTACTTATTACTTAGTATAGCCTTATGCATGTCCCATCAAGTCTACACATATTACATGTTACTTATTACTTAGTATAACCTTATGTATGTCCCATCAAGTCTACACATATTACTGTTACTTATTACTTAGTATAGCCTTATGTATGTCCCATCAAGTCTACACATATTACATACTTATTACTTAGTATAACCTTATGTATGTCCCATTAAGTCTACACATATTACATGTTACTTATTACTTAGTATAGCCTTATGTATGTCCCATCAAGTCTACACATATTACATGTTACTTATTACTTAGTATAACCTTATGTATGTCCCATCAAGACTACACATATTACATGTTACTTATTACTTAGTATAGCCTTATGTATGTCCCATCAAGTCTACACATATTACATGTTACTTATTACTTAGTATAACCTTATGTATGTCCCATCAAGACTACACATATTACATGTTAATTATTACTTAGGATAGCCTTATGCATGCCCCATCAAGTCTACACATATTACATGTTATATATTACTTAGTATAGCCTTATGCATGTCACATCAAGTCTACACATATTACATGTTACTTATTACTTAGTATAGCCTTATGTATGTCACATCAAGTCTACACATATTACATGTTACTTATTACTTAGTATAGCCTTATGTATGTCCCATCAAGTCTACACATATTACATGTTACTTATTACTTAGTATAGCCTTATGTATGTCACATCAAGTCTACACATATTACATGTTACTTATTACTTAGTATAGCCTTATGTATGTCCCATCAAGTCTACACATATTACATGTTACTTATTACTTAGTATAGCCTTATGTATGTCACATCAAGTCTACACATATTACATGTTACTTATTACTTAGTATAGCCTTATGTATGTCCCATCAAGTCTACACATATTACATGTTACTTATTACTTAGTATAGTCTTATGCATGTCCCTTCAAGTCTACACATATTACATGTTACTTATTACTTAGTATAGCCTTATGTATGTCACATCAAGTCTACACATATTACATGTTACTTATTACTTAGTATAGCCTTATGTATGTCCCATCAAGTCTACACATATTACATGTTACTTATTACTTAGTATAGCCTTATGTATGTCACATCAAGTCTACACATATTACATGTTACTTATTACTTAGTATAGCCTTATGTATGTCACATCAAGTCTATATATATATTACATGTTACTTATTACTTAGTATAGCCTTATGTATGTCACATCAAGTCTACACATATTACATGTTACTTATTACTTAGTATAGCCTTATGTATGTCCCATCAAGTCTACACATATTACATGTTACTTATTACTTAGTATAACCTTATGTATGTCCCATCAAGTCTACACATATTACATGTTACTTATTACTTAGTATAGCCTTATGTATGTCACATCACATCTACACATATTACATGTTACTTATTACTTAATATAGCCTTATGCATGTCCCATCAAGTCTACACATATTACATGTTACTTATTACTAAGTATAGCCTTATGTATGTCACATCAAGTCTACACATATTACATGTTACTTATTACTAAGTATAGCCTTATGTATGTCCCATCAAGTCTACACATATTACATGTTACTTATTACTAAGTATAGCCTTATGTATGTCACATCAAGTCTACACATATTACATGTTACTTATTACTTAGTATAGCCTTATGTATGTCACATCAAGTCTATATATATATTACATGTTACTTATTACTTAGTATAGCCTTATGTATGTCCCATCAAGTCTACACATATTACATGTTACTTATTACTAAGTATAGCCTTATGTATGTCACATCAAGTCTACACATATTAGTTACTTATTACTTAGTATAGCCTTATGTATGTCACATCAAGTCTACACATATTACATGTTACTTATTACTTAGTATAGCCTTATGTATGTCACATCAAGTCTACACATATTAGTTACTTATTACTTAGTATAACCTTATGTACGTCCCATCAAGACTACACATATTAGTTACTTATTACTTACGATAGCCTTATGTATGTCCCAGGCATTTTTAATTCCTTTACAGTCTTTCTGTCTACCACCTGAATTGTAAGTTAATTCCATGAATCCATCACACTTTCTATAAAAGAACAGCTTCCTCACATTTCTCCTGAATCTGTTACCTTCTAAGTTAAGATTGTGACCCCTTGTGACCCCCATTTGTTCTTTTTGAGGATAATGCTTTCATCTTCCACTTTATTAAGTCCCTTTATATATCTGAAGGTTTCTATCATGTCACCTCTTTCCCTTCTCTCCTCTAAACTATACATATTACTGTATTTAGGTCATAGTCTTTCTTTGTACATTTTATATTTTACTATGTACTATTTAGTAACCTCCATTGGACATTTTCTAGTTTATTTATATCTTTCTGAAGATATGGTCTCCAGAACTGTACACAGTATTCCAGATGTGGCCTAACTAATGATCTATTTCTTCTACTAATACCTCTCCCAATGCTGTAGGCCTCGCTTACCCTAATCTCATATATGTGTTGGGCACCTATTGAATGGGTCAGTTATGGGTATAAAATGAGGGGTTTAGATAACAAGTTACACACTCCTTGAGAAGTCACTGAAATAAATTAGACGTTATTGTCACCAGGGCATGAAATATCTATAGTTACACCAGAGATTAACAACTTCTAGCCCACTAAAGAGTTTAGCATATTCTATTAACACCTCTGTACAGGAACCCTTTGTCTGGCCCATTGGGGGCAAGTGAGGTTTATTTCCTTCAGAGAGGAAAACATTAAAAATATGTTCAGCAATAATGTTACTATAGACAAATGCTAATACATATAATTTTATAGAAATAGTAGAGTTCAAGGAAAGGTATTTCCCCTCTCTCAATAGCTGACAGCACATAAATGTATTAAGTCCTGACTGTTGGTTTTATTGTGCAGAGATCACTGTTTGTCTTCTGATTATTTTAGCCTTATCCAATAACACAACATTCAGTAGATACATTTTATATAGCTGAATCTATTAATCCACATATTCTGTAATTTGTTCCTTCATCAGTAGCTAAAATACAACCTTCTTTACATATTGCATCACTTAGGAACCTACTCTCTATTTTATGGAGTTATTTGATACTATATAACTGCACTTTTTCCCACCCTTATCTGGCTATTTAATGACATTATTATGACAATAGGGCACCCAAACCACAACTCTTCCCCATACACCGCAGCACTGAGTGCAGACACAATTTGTTACCCTGGATAGGATTACATAAAAAACAGCTTCTCTACAACAGACCCAAGAATCCACCATAATGTAAAACTGTGGGTATTAAATTGTGCCAGACATACAGAATAACTAAGACAAAGCTCATGGTCCCCTACACAGCACAGACTGAGTCTATAGAATTATTTACAGATGTTGCACCCACTTTGCAGGCGAACGCCACAGGGGGAGGAGGCCATGTGGAACTGGTGATACGGGCGATGGAGGAATTTAAGTATGGGTACTTGTGCTTCCCAGAATCCATACAACTCAGAGGGATGGAGAGCAAAAAAGATATTCCATATTACTTCTACAGGGACGATGGCATGATGGTCTGGGAAGCCGTAAAAAAGTATGTGGTGTTTTTTATTTTTTTATTTCTTTAGTTTTGTTGAAAAAATAAATAAATAAATTGCAGTATGCACTCCTGGTCTCCTGTCCCTCTGGGGGGTGACATGTGAGACTTACTGTAGCATTGCCCTATATACAGACAATCTCAGTATAACTGCAGTATGCATTCCTGATCTCCTGTCATTCTGGGGGTGACATGTGAGACTTACTGTAGCATAGCCTTATACACAGATAATCTCAGTATAAATGCAGTATACACTCCTGGTCTCCTGTCCCTCTGGGGATGACACGTGAGACTCTATAGCATTGCCCTATACAGAGCCAATCTCAGTATAACTGCAGTATGCACTCCTGGTCTCCTGTCCCTCTGGGGGTGACATGTGAGACTTACTGTAGCATTGCCCTATACACAGACAATCTCAGTATAACTGCAGTATGCACTCCTGGTCTCCTGTCCCTCTGGGGGTGACATGTGAGACTCCCTGTAGCATTGCCCTATACACAGGCAGACAATCTCAGTATAACTGCAGTATGCACTCCTGGTTTCCTGTCCCTCTGGGGATGACACGTGAGACTCTATAGCATTGCCCTATACACAGAGAATCTCAGTATAACTGTAGTATGCACTCCTGGTCTCCTGTCCTTCTGGGAGTGACACGTGAGACTCTATAGCATTGCCCTATACACAGACAATCTCAGTATAACTGCATTATGCACTCCTGGTCTCCTGTCCCTCTGGGAGTGACACATGAGACTCTATAGCATTACCCTATACACAGACAATCTCAGGATAACTGCATTATGCACTCCTGGTCTCCTGTCCCTCTGGGGGTGACATGTGAGACTCACTGTAGCATTGCCCTATACACAGACAATCTCAGTATAACTGCAGTATGCACTCCTGGTCTCCTGTCCCTCTGGGGGTGACATGTGAGACTCACTGTAGCATTGCCCTATACACAGACAATCTCAGTATAACTGCAGTATGCACTCCTGGTCTCCTGTCCCTCTGGGAGTGACACGTGAGACTCTATAGCATTACCCTATTCACAGACAATCTCAGTATAACTGCAGTATGCACTCCTGGTCTCCTGTCCCTCTGGGGGTGACATGTAAGACTCACTGTAGCATTGCCCTATACACAGACAATCTCAGTATAACTGCAGTATGCACTCCTGGTCTCCTGTCCCTCTGGGGGTGACATGTGAGACTCACTGTAGCATTGCCCTATACACAGACAATCTCAGTATAACTGCAGTATGCACTCCTGGTCTCCTGTCCCTCTGGGGTGACACATGAGACTTACTGTAGCATTGCCCTATACACAGACAATATCAGTATAACTGCAGTATGCACTCCTGGTCTTCTGTCCCTCTGGGGGTGACATGTGAGACTCACTGTAGCATTGCCCTATACACAGACAATCTCAGTATAACTGCAGTATGCACTCCTGGTCTCCTGTCCCTCTGGGGGTGATATGTGAGACTCACTGTAGCATTGCCCTATACACAGACAATCTCAGTATAACTGCAGTATGCACTCCTGGTCTCCTGTCCCTCTGGAGTGACACATGAGACTTACTGTAGCATTGCCCTATACACAGACAATCTCAGTATAACTGCAGTATGCACTCCTGGTCTCCTGTCCCTCTGGGGATGACACGTGAGACTCTATAGCATTGCCCTATACAGAGACAATCTCAGTATAACTGCAGTATGCACTCCTGGTCTCCTGTCCCTCTGGGGGTGACATGTGAGACTCACTGTAGCATTGCCCTATACACAGACAATCTCAGTATAACTGCAGTATGCACTCCTGGTCTCCTGTCCCTCTGGGGGTGACATGTGAGACTCACTGTAGCATTGCCCTATACACAGACAATTTCAGTATAACTGCAGTATGCACTCCTGGTCTCCTGTCCCTCTGGGGTGACATGTGAGACTCACTGTAGCATTGCCCTATACACAGACAATCTCAGTATAACTGCAGTATGCACTCCTGGTCTCCTGGCCCTCTGGGGGTGACATGTGAGACTTACTGTAGTATTGCCCTATGCACAGACAATATCAGTATAACTGCAGTATGCACTCCTGGTCTTCTGTCCCTCTGGGAGTGACACATGAGACTCTATAGCATTGCCCTATACACAGACAATCTCAGTATAACTGCAGTATACACCCCTGGTCTCCTGTCCCTCTGGGAGTGACACGTGAGACTCTATAGCATTGCCCTATGCACAGACAATCTCAGTATAACTGCAGTACTCCTGGTCTCCTGTCCCTCTGGGGGTGACATGTGAGACTTACTGTAGCATTGCCCTATACACAGACAATCTCAGTATAACTGCAGTATGCACTCCTGGTCTCCTGTCCCTCTGGGGGTGACATGTGAGACTCACTGTAACATTGTCGTATACACAGACAATCTCAGTATAACTGCCCTATACACTCCTGGTCTCCCGTCACTCTGGGGGTGACATGTGAGACTCACTGTAGCATTGCCCTATACAGAGACAATCTCAGTATAATTGCAGTATGCACTCCTGGTCTCCTGTCCCTCTGGGGGTGACACGTGAGACTCACTGTAGCATTGCCCTATACACAGACAATCTCAGGATAACTGCATTATGCACTCCTGGTCTCCTGTCCCTCTGGGGGTGACATATGAGACTCACTGTAGCATTGCCCTATACACAGACAATCTCAGTATAACTGCAGTATGTACTCCTGGTCTCTTGTCCCTCTGGGGGTGACATGTGAGGCTCACTGTAGCATTTCTCTATACACAGACAATCTCAGGATAACTGCAGTATGCACTCCTGGTTTCCTGTTCCTCTGGGGGTGACACATGAGACTCACTGTAGCATTTCCCTATACACAGACAATCTCAGGATAACTGCAGTATGCACTCCTGGTCTCCCGTCTTTCTGGGGGTGACATGTGAGACTCACTGTAGCATTGCCCTATACACAGACAATCTCAGCATAACTTCAGTATGCACTCCTGGTCTCCTGTTCCTCTGGGGATGACACATGAGACTCACTGTAGCATTGCCCTATACACAGACAATCTCAGCATAACTTCAGTATGCACTCCTGGTCTCCTGTTCCTCTGGGGGTGACACATGAGACTCACTGTAGCATTTCCCTATACACAAACAATCTCAGTATAACTGCAGTATGTACTCCTGGTCTCCTGTCTTTCTGGGGGTGACATGTGACACTCACTGTAGCATTGCCTTATATACGCGTTTCACATTCCTATGTTCTTAACATAGAATAAAATGTAATTGTGTTAGTAAATAAATAAATATATATATATAGCTAGCAAAATACACATACAACTTAATGTGCGCAATTAGATTACTTATAGCAAAGTTTACGCTTGAACAAAATTGCTAAATAGCGCACCACTTTTAATCCTATATGTGAAATATAACTTTGTATTTTTAAAATAACGTTACAACTAGTGATGACTCTTTTACATATTAAATACAGTTTGTCACACGCTTTCCTCACTGTATAAAAAGTGACATTTTTAGTTTTTCTAGAGGAATCGGTGTGTATTCTCAGTCTTCATATGCGGACTTAACCCTGGTTTCTGTGCAATAATCTAGCCTGGCCGCTACTAGATCAAGCTGCAGATATCAGTTATAGGAAACTTCATGAGATGTTTGCTCTGATACGATTTAATAGCATGAGGTTTCATGTGTCCCAGTCTGCTCTAATGAAGATAAAGGTATTTCTGTGATCTATATCTGGGGCGAGTGGTACTGATAACTGCTGGTACCGTATGATTCTGAGCTCTTGCCGATTTGTTCAGCGATATCTTAAGTTTGCACATTCTCCGCTCTGTGTCACGCACAACCTTACAGCTCATCTCATAGTTTCCTCATTGGCGGTAGATCTGTTAAAGGGACAGATAACAGAGAGATTTTTATATAACATGTTGCAATATATGTTTCTATTTACAGTATATTATTCCCCCTTTTTAAGAAATGTAACTCTGAAAATGGACTATTTTCTAATTGTCAGAACATGAATTCCACTCTGCTAATGTCTGAAGGCTAACCTTGCCACATTTCTGCCCCAAACTGTCTTTATCAAATAACAATAAAACAATGTGCTTTATACTTAATTTATGACGGGCTAGCGTTGTTGTCTGTGTATACCCTGGTCTTTATTCCCTGAGCATGTAGCCTGCACTTTATTCCTCTGTGTTTTGTTCCCTCTATCGGCCTCTAGTCCAGCCATGCAGCACCTGTCTTGCACACGCTGCTGTTTGTTATAATATTACGTGGGCATGCTCCTCAGAATACCTCAGTATGCTCTCATGAATAGGAGTCAAATTTCAACAATGGAGACCAAGACAAGATGTCAATTTGACACAATAAACATGCTCTCTGAATCATGAAAGTTACATTGTTTCCTTTAAGCCCTGGGTATCATACAGGAGTTACCTGTGCGTAAATTAAAGTGGTTGTGAAATGCTCGGATTTACTATTGGAGCAAATAAAGGGGACTTTCAGTCATGAAATATGAAATACTTCATGCTGAAAGCTCCTTCATTGCTGGAAGCGTTCACCACACTGAGCTGCTCAGGCAGCCCACGCCCGAACGCTATTTCACTGAGAAGTGACGTTTCCACCTCTTAGCAAATAGCCGTGTGTTCCAACTGGCACCAAGCCAGATAGCCCGCACGGCTATTGGCTAAGAGGTGGAAACGTCACCTCTCAGCAAAATAGTGTTCGGCCGTGGGCTGCCTGAGCAGCTCAGTTCGGCGAACGCTTCCAACAAATGAAGGAGCTTTCAGCAGGAAGTATTTTATATTTCATGACTCAAAGTCCCCTTTATTTGCTCCAATAGTAAATCACAGCATTTCACAAACGCTACGATTTACCATCACTTTAATTCCACACTGAGTTATTATTATTATACTTTATTTATTAAGCGCCAACATATTCCGCAGCGCTGGAGTTGCTATAGGATAATAATATATCGCTGTTTTCTCTTGCAGTTTTGTTTCTGATATAGTGAACATTTACTATGAAAGTGATGAGATTGTGTGTGAGGACCATGAGCTTCAGGCCTTCGTAAAGGATGTGTTTGTGTACGGCCTGCGAGACAACGAGGCATCAGGTGAGAACCGAGTGACATTAAAGGCACAGTTAATACTTAGATAAGAATCTTTATACTTTCACTGTCCCGCCCCTTTTTCCTGCAATTTCAAGGGACCCTCCTATTATCAATTTTTCTTCATTCTCTTGCTATCTTTATTTAAAAAGCAGGAATGTAAAGCATAGGAGCCGGCCCATTTTTTATTCAGAACCTGGGTTATGCTTGCTTATTGGTGGCTAAATGTAAGCCACCAATAAGCAAGCACTATGGTGCTGAACCTAAAATGGTTCGGCTCCTATGCTTTACATTCCTGCTTTTTAAATAAAGATAGCAAAAAAAATAACAAAGAAAAATGAATAATAGAAGTAAATTAGAAAGTTGCTTAAAATCGCTGCTCTATCTGAATCATGAAAGAAAACATTTGGTTTAGTGTCCCTTTAAGGCTTCCATGTTTTGAGAATAGGATGTGCGCACTGCAGTCATTGCACACCTAACCCTGCTACATATCTGCCTCTAACTGACCTCAGTAGCTGAGATAAGATAATGTCTAGATGTGTCTACTGCAGTCATTGCACACCTAGGGCGCGATCCGATATCGATCGCAGTTTGCGGCGCAAGCGAGGGAACCGGCGTCGCCCGCAGTTTCAGCTCGCAACTCGAGCTATCCCATATAGGTCGCCGTCAGATGCTAACGTGCCGTAAGTCTCACAAACCAGCGATGTCCAGAAATCTGCGTAAGTACAAATTTCTGGCGTCGCCAGTGACTTACGGCACGTTAGAAACTGCCGGCGCCTATAAAACCTGACTAAAGTTTAAAACACCCGCACTGTCTAACACGCCTCCCTAACATAGCCCGCACTGTCTAACACGCCTCCCTAACATAGCCCGCACTGTCTAACCCTCTATCCGCTATCCCCCCTCACTAGCCTAACAATAAAAAAGCTATTAACCCCTAAACCGCCGCTCCCGTACCCCGCCGCAACCTAATAAAATTATTAACCCCTAAACCGCCGCTCCCGTACCCCGCCGCCAGCTATATTATATCTATAACCCCCTAAAGTGAGCCCCTAACACCGCCGCCATCTATATTAAAATTATTAACCCCTAATCTAAGCCCCTTACACCGCCGCCATCTCTATTAAAATGATTAACCCCTAATTTAATCTACCTACCCTGCCGCCAGCTATATTATCTATATTAACCCTAAGTATATTATAGTTAATATAGGTATTACATTATATATATTAACTATATTAACCCTAATTATATTAGGGTTAATATAGTTAATATAGTTACTATAGTATTTATATTAACTATATTAACTCTATCTAACCCTAACACCCCTAACTAAATTTATATTAAATTAATCTAATTAATTTATAAACTAAAATATTCCTATTTAAATCTAAATACTTACCTATAAAATAAACCCTAAGATAGCTACAATATAATTAATAATTACATTATAGCTATGTTAGGGTTAATATTTATTTTACAGGTAAATAGTTAATTATTTTAACTAGGTATAATAGATATTAAATAGTTATTAACTATTTAATATCTACCTAGTTAAAATAATTACCCAATTACCTGTAAAATAAATCCTAACCTAAGTTACAAATACACCTACACTATCAATAAATTTAATAAACTACTAACATCTATCTAAAAATACAATTAAATTAACTAAACTAAATTACAAAAAAAAACAAACACTAAATTACAAAAAATAAAAAAAAAGATTACAAGATTTTTAAGCTAATTACACCTATTCTAAGCCCCCTAATAAAATAATAAACCCCCAAAATAACAAAAATTCCCTGCCCTATTCTAAATTAAACAAATTTCAAAGCTCTTTACCTTACCAGCCCTTAAAAGGGCCTTTTGTGGGGCATGCCCCAAAGAATTCAGCTCTTTTGCATTCAACAAATACAATCACCCCCCCCCCATTACAACCCACCACCCACATACCCCTATTCTAAACCCACCCAAACCCCCCTTAAAAAATCCTAACACTACCCCCCTGAAGATCTCCCTACCTTGTCTTCACCACACCGGGCCGAACTCCTGATCCGATCCGGGCGATGTCTTCCTCCAAGCGGCAAAGAAGAATTCTTCCTCCGGCGATGTCTTCCTCCAAGCGGCAAAGAAGAATTCTTCCTCCGGCGACGTCTTCCTCCAAGCGGCAGCAAAGTCTTCATTCTTCCGGCGGCATCTTCAATCTTCTTTCTTCGCTCCGCCGCCGCGGAGCATCCATCCCGGCCGACTGCTAAACTTGGAATGAGGTACCTTTAAATGACGTCATCCAAGATGGCGTCCGCCGAATTCCGATTGGCTGATAGGATTCTATCAGCCAATCGGAATTAAGTTAAAAAAATCTGATTAGCTGATTGAATCAGCCAATCAGATTCAAGTTCAATCCGATTGATCGGAACAGCCAATAGAATGCGAGCTCAATCTGATTGGCTGATTGGATCAGCCAATCGGATTGAACTTGAATCTGATTGGCTGATTCAATCAGCCAATCAGATTTTTTTAACTTAATTCCGATTGGCTGATAGAATCCTATCAGCCAATCGGAATTCGGCGGACGCCATCTTGGATGACGTCATTTAAAGGTACCTCATTCCAAGTTTAGCAGTCGGCCGGGATGGATGCTCCGCGGCGGCGGAGCGAAGAAAGAAGATTGAAGATGCCGCCGGAAGAATGAAGACTTTGCTGCCGCTTGGAGGAAGACGTCGCCGGAGGAAGATTTCTTCTTTGCCGCTTGGAGGACGACATCGCCCAGATCGGATCAGGAGTTCGGCCCGGTGTGGTGAAGACAAGGTAGGGAGATCTTCAGGGGGGTAGTGTTAGGATTTTTTAAGGGGGGTTTGGGTGGGTTTAGAATAGGGGTATGTGGGTGGTTGTAATGGGGGGGGGGGGTGATTGTATTTGTTGAATGCAAAAGAGCTGAATTCTTTGGGGCATGCCCCACAAAAGGCCCTTTTAAGGGCTGGTAAGGTAAAGAGCTTTGAAATTTGTTTAATTTAGAATAGGGCAGGGAATTTTTGTTATTTTGGGGGTTTATTATTTTATTAGGGGGCTTAGAATAGGTGTAATTAGCTTAAAAATCTTGTAATCTTTTTTTTATTTTTTGTAATTTAGTGTTTGTTTTTTTTTGTAATTTAGTTTAGTTAATTTAATTGTATTTTTAGATAGATGTTAGTAGTTTATTAAATTTATTGATAGTGTAGGTGTATTTGTAACTTAGGTTAGGATTTATTTTACAGGTAATTGGGTAATTATTTTAACTAGGTAGATATTAAATAGTTAATAACTATTTAATATCTATTATACCTAGTTAAAATAATTAACTATTTACCTGTAAAATAAATATTAACCCTAACATAGCTATAATGTAATTATTAATTATATTGTAGCTATCTTAGGGTTTATTTTATAGGTAAGTATTTAGATTTAAATAGGAATATTTTAGTTTATAAATTAATTAGATTAATTTAATATAAATTTAGTTAGGGGTGTTAGGGTTAGATAGAGTTAATATAGTTAATATAAATACTATAGTAACTATATTAACTATATTAACCCTAATATAATTAGGGTTAATATAGTTAATATATATAATGTAATAACTATATTAACTATAATATACTTAGGGTTAATATAGATAACATAGCTGGCGGCGGGGTAGGTAGATTAAATTAGGGGTTAATAATTTTTATATAGGTGGCGGCGGTGTAAGGGGTCAGATTACGGGATAGATAAGGTAGATGGCGGCGGTTTTAGGGGCTCACAGTAGGGGGTTAGTTTATGTAGATGGCGGCGGGGTCCGGGAGCGGCGTTTTAGGGGGTAATAACTTTATTAGGGATTTGGGGGGGGGATCGCGGTTGACAGGGAGATAGACATTGCGCATGCGTTAGGTGTTAGGTTTATTTTAGAAGATCGCGGTTGACAGGGAGATAGACATTGCGCATGCGTTAGGTGTTAGGTTTATTTTAGCAGCTAGTTTAGGGAGTTACGGGGCTCCAATAGTCAGCGTAAGGCTTCTTACGGCTGCTTTTTGTGGCGAGGTGAAAATGGAGTAAGTTTTCTCCATTTTCGCCACGTAAGTCCTTACGCTGCATATTGGATACCAAACTGCGCGGGTTTGGTATACCTGCCTATGGCCCAAAAAACTGCGGGCGACGGCAGAAATATACGCGCGTAACTTCTAGCTTACGCCGTATATAGGATACCAAATCCGCGCAATTCTTGGCGTCGCCGGCTTTTGCGGGCGACGATTTTTATCGGATCGACCCCCTAACCCTGCTACATATCTGCCCCTAACTGACCTCAGTAGCTAAGATAAGATAATGTCTAGATGTGTCTACTGCAGTCATTGCACACCTAACCCTGCTACATATCTGCCCCTAACTGACCTCAGTAGCTAAGATAAGATAATGTCTAGATGTGTCTACTGCAGTCATTGCACACCTAACCCTGCTACATATCTGCCCCTAACTGACCTCAGTAGCTAAGATAAGATAATGTCTAGATGTGTCTACTGCAGTCATTGCACACCTAACCCTGCTACATATCTGCCCCTAACTGACCTCAGTAGCTAAGATAAGATAATGTCTAGATGTGTCTACTGCAGTCATTGCACACCTAACCCTGCTACATATCTGCCCCTAACTGACCTCAGTAGCTGAGGTAAGATAATGTCTAGATGTGTCTACTGCAGTCATCGCACACCTAACCCTGCTACATATCTGCCCCTAACTGACCTCAGTAGCTGAGATAAGATAATGTCTAGATGTGTCTACTGCAGTCATCGCACACCTAACCCTGCTACATATCTGCCCCTAACTGACCTCAGTAGCTGAGATAAGATAATGTCTAGATGTGTCTACTGCAGTCATTGCACACCTAACCCTGCTACATATCTGCCCCTAACTGACCTCAGTAGCTGAGGTAAGATGATGTCTAGATAAAGCCCCTCATGGTACAAGGAGTTTCGCCATGGAAAAACAATTACAGTAAACTTGTTGATGATGAATTCAAAATTGTTTTGAACTTGCCCAGTATATTAGTTTGTTGAAGGACTGCAAAAAAAATCTTGTAAATACAATCAGGTAGATAACGAGTTTTGCGGTAACAGGGGTGCAGTGCTAACGAGCAGTTTATGCTCAGCGCTCACCTACAAACAACGCTGGTATTACGAGTTTTCTGAAACCCGGCGTTAGCCGCAGAAAAGTGAGCGGAGAGCAAAATGTTGCTCCACATCTCACCTCAAAACCAGCGCTGCTTACGGTAGCAGTGAGCTGGCTAAACATGCTCGTGCACGATATCCCCATAGGAATCAATGGGGCAGAGCCAGCTGAAAAAAAACCTTACACCTGCAAAAAAGCAGCGTTAAGCTCCTAACGCAGCCCCATTGATTCCTATGGGAAAATACTTTTTATGTCTACACCTAACACCCTAACATGAACCCCGAGTCTAAACACCCCTAATCTTACACTTATTAACCCCTAATCTGCAGCCCCCGACATCACCGACACCTGCATTACATTATTAACCCCTAATCTGCCGCTCCCGACACCGCCGCCACCTAAATTATATGTATTAACCCCTAATATGTTGCCCCCAACATTGCCGAACCCTACATTATATTTATTAACCCCTAATCTTCCGTCCCTAACATCGCCGCCACCTATCTACATTTATTAACCCCTAATCTGCCGCCCCCAATGTTGCCGCAACTATATTAAAGTTCTTAACCCCTAAACCTAAGTCTAACCCTAACCCCCCCTAATTTAAATATAATTTAAAATTACTACAATTAACTAAATTATTCCTATTTAAAACTAAATACTTACCTATAAAATAAACCCTAAGCTAGCTACAATATAACTAATAATTACATTTGTATCTATCTTAGGGTTTATTTTTATTTTACAGGCAACTTTGTATTTATTTTAACTAGGTACAATAGTTATTAAATAGTAATTAACTATTTAATAGCTACCTAGTTAAAATAAATACAAAAGTACCTGTAAAATAAATCCTAACTTAAATTACAATTACACCTAACACTACACTATAATTAAATTAAATCCCTAAACTAAATACAATTAAATACAATTAAATAACATAAAATAAAGTACAAAACCCCCCACTAAATTACAAAAAATAATAAAATAATTACAATATTTTTAAACTAATTACACCTACTCTAATCCCCCTAATAAAATAAAAAAAATAAAAAAATATTAAAAAGCCCTACCCTATACTAAATTACAAATACAAATTAAGGGCTTTGTGCGGGGCATTGCCCCAAAGTAATCGGCTCTTTTACCTGTAAAAAAAATTACAATACCCTCCCAACATTAAAAACCACCACCCACACACCCAACCCTACTCTAAAACCCACCCAATCCCCCCTTAATAAAACCTAACACTAACCCCTTGAAGATCACCCTACCTTGAGAAGTCTTCACCCAACCGGGCCGAAATCCTCTACGAAGCCGGGCGAAGTGGTCCTCCAGACGGGCAGAAGTCTTCATTAAAGCCGGGAAGAAGAGGTCCTCCGGATGGGCAGAAGACTTCATCCAGGTGGCATCTTCTATCTTCATCTATCCGGCGCGGAGCGGGTCCATCTTCAAGACATCCGACGCGGAGCATCCTCTTCAAACAACGTCCAACTGAAGTATGAAGGTTCCTTTAAATGACGTCATCCAAGATGGCGTCCCTTCAATTCCGATTGGCTGATAGAATTCTCTCAGCCAATCGGAATTAAGGTAGAAAAAATCCTATTGGCTGATGCAATCAGCCAATAGGATTGAGCTCGCATTCTATTGGCTGATCCAATCAGCCAATAGAATGCCAGCTCAATCCTATTGGCTGATTGGATCAGCCAATAGGATTGAACTTCAATCCCATTGGCTGATTGCATCCGGATGGATGAAGATAGAAGATGCTGCCTAGATGAAGACTTCTGCCCGTCTGGAGGACCTCTTTTTCCCGGGTTTGATGAAGACTTCTGCCCGTCTGGAGGACTACTTTCCCTGGCTTCGTTGAGGACTTCGGCCCGGTTGGGTGAAGACGTCTCAAGGTAGGGTGATCTTCAAGGGGTTAGTGTTAGGTTTTATTAAGGGGGGATTGGGTGGGTTTTAGAGTAGGGTTGGGTGTGTGGGTGGTGGTTTTTAATGTTGGGGGGAGTATTGTATTTTTTTTTACAGGTAAAAGAGCTGATTACTTTGGGGCAATGCCCCGCAAAAAGCCCTTTTGAGGGCTATTTGTAATTTAGTATAGGGTAGGGATTTTTATTATTTTGGGGGACTTTTTTATTTTATTAGGGGGATTAGATTAGGTGTAATTAGTTTAAAAATTTGAAATTATTTTTATTTTTTGTAATTTAGTGTTTATTTTTTTTGTACTTTAGTTTATTTTTTTTAATTGTAATTAATTTAATTTAATTGTAGTTAATGTAGGTAATTAATTTAATTATAGTGTAGTGTTAGGTGTAATTTTAACTTAGTTTAGGTTTTATTTTACAGATACTTTTGTATTTATTTGATCTAGGTAGTTATTAAATAGCTAATAACTATTTAATAACTATTGTACCTAGTTAAAATAAATACAAAGTTGCCTGTAAAATAAAAATAAACCCTAAGATAGCTACAATGTAATTATTAGTTATATTGTAGCTATCTTATGGTTTCTTTTATAGGTAAGTATTTAATTGTAAATAGGAATAATTTATTTAATTGTAGTTATTTTATTTAGATTTATTTAAATAATATTTAAGTTAGGGGGGTGTTAGGGTTAGACTTAGATTTAGGGCGTAATACATTTAATATAGTTGCGGCGACGTTGGGGGCAGCAGATTAGGGGTTAATAAATGTAGGTAGGTGTCGGCGATGTTAGGGATGGCAGAATAGGGGTTAATAATATTTAACTAGTGTTTGCGAGGCGGGAGTGCGGCGGTTTAAGGGTTAATACATTTATTGAAGTTGCAGCAATGTCCGGTCGGCAGATTAGGGGTTAAAAATGTATTATAGTGTTTGCGATGTGGGGGGGCCTCGGTTTAGGGGTTAATAGGTAGTTTATGGGTGTTAGTGTACTTTTTAGCACTTTAGTTAAGAGTTTGATGCTACGGCGTTAGCCCATAAAACTCTTAACTACTAACTTTTAAATGTGGTAGGGATCTTGGAGATAGAGGGTGTACCGCTCACTTTGAGGAAGACTCGTAATACCGGCGTTAGGAAAATCCCATTGAAAAAATAGGATACGCAATTGGCGTAAGTGGATTTGCGGTATTTTCCAGTCGCGAAAAAAAAGTGAGCGGTACACCTGAACCTGCAAGACTCGTAATACCAGCGGGCGTTAAAAAGCAGCGTTGGGACCTCTCAACACTGCTTTTTAAGGCTAACACAAGACTCGTAATCTAGGTGAATGTTTGGTACCCCTTTAATGTAAGTGACATTCAACAGTAGCATCACACTCAACAAACAACTCGACCATCATTATCTGGTAAAACCCAGAAGCACCAGTCAGACCATCATTATCAGGTAAAACCCAGAAGAACCAGTCAGACCATAATTATCTGATAAAACCCAGAAGCACCAGTCAGACCATCATTATCTGATATAACCCAGAAGCACCAGTCAGACCATCATTATCTGATGTGGCCCAGAAGCACCAAGCAAACCATCATTATCTGATGTAGCACAGAAGCACCAGGCAAACCATCATTATCTGATAAAACCCAGATCCACCAGTCAGACCAACATTATCTGATACAGACCAGAAGCACCAGTCAGACCATCATTATCTGATATAGCCCAGAAGCACCAGTCACACCATCATTATCTGATAAAAGCCAGAAGCACCAGTCAGACCATCATTATCTGATGTAGCCCAGATGCACCAGTCAGACCATCATTATCTGATGTAGCCCAGAAGCACCAAGCAAACCATCATTATCTGATGTAGCACAGAAGCACCAGGCAAACCATCATCTGATAAAACCCAGATCCACCAGTCAGACCAACATTATCTGATACAGACCAGATGCACCAGTCAGACCATCATTATCTGATATAGCCCAGAAGCACCAGTCAGACAATCATTATCTCATGTAGACCAGAAGCACCAGTCAGACAATCATTATCTCATGTAGACCAGATGCACCAGTCAGACAATCATTATCTCATGTAGACCAGATGCACCAGTCAGACAATCATTATCTCATGTAGACCAGAAGCACCAGTCAGGCCATCATTATCTCATGTAGCCCAGAAGCACCAGTCAGACCATCATTATCTCATGTAGACCAGAAGCACCAGTCAGACAATCATTATCTCATGTAGACCAGAAGCACCAGTCAGACAATCATTATCTCATGTAGACCAGAAGCACCAGTCAGACAATCATTATCTCATGTAGACCAGATGCACCAGTCAGACAATCATTATCTCATGTAGACCAGATGCACCAGTCAGACAATCATTATCTCATGTAGACCAGAAGCACCAGTCAGGCCATCATTATCTCATGTAGACCAGAAGCACCAATCAGACAATCATTATCTCATGTAGCCCAGAAGCACCAGTCAGACAATCATTATCTCATGTAGACCAGAAGCACCAGTCAGACAATCATTATCTCATGTAGACCAGAAGCACCAGTCAGACAATCATTATCTCATGTAGACCAGAAGCACCAGTCAGACAATCATTATCTCATGTAGACCAGATGCACCAGTCAGAACATCATTATCTGATGTAGCCCAGATGCACCAGTCAGACCATATATCTGGTTCTCATTTTAATTTCCATCTAACAGAGCTAATTTGGCTTAATTGATTAATATTAACTATATATACTTCCATTTCAGGGATTCTAATAAAGCAATTTTATATCTGTGTAATTAAATCTCCTAAAAGGATCAAAATCTCTGTATCTGGTGTAATCAGTTTCGGCTAGATATAGAGTTCTGCGTTAGCCATCAAAAGCAGCGTTAAGGGGTCCTAACGCTGCTTTTGGCCGCCCGCTGGTATTTAGAGTCAGCCAGGAAAGGGTCTAATGCTCACTTCCTCACCGCGACTCCAGGCTACCGCAGATCCCCTTACGCCAATTGCGTATCCTATCTTTTCTATGGGATCTGCCTATCGCCGGTATTTGGAGTCTTGGAAGAAGTGAGCGGTAGACCCTCTACCGACAAGACTACTACCGCCAAAAAAAGTCAGTAGTTAAGAGCTTTATGGGCTAACGCCGGAATATAAAGATCCTAACTACTGTGCTACAAAGTACACTAACACCCATAAACTACCTATGTACCCCTAAACCGAGGCCCCCCACATTGCCGCCACTCTAATAAAAATTTTTAACCCCTAATCTGCCGACCGGACACCGCCAAATTTCAAGAGATAAATGAAAAACAGCACCCACCAGATGATACTGAGCATGGAGAGGGTTAACCAAACCCAAACAAGTCACAATGCAAAAAAGTTCTCCAGCTAGTAGTGCAAATTGACCTTTATTTGTGCATACAGGGTTCCAACAATAACAGCAAAGTTTCAGGCAAACAATATGCTTGACAAATGGCATATTGTTTGTCTGAAACGTTGCTGTTATTGTTGGAACCCTGTATGCACAAATAAAGGTCGATTTGCACTACTAGCTGGAGAACTTTTTTGCATTGTGACCGGACACCGCCGCCACCTACATTATAGCTATGAACCCCTAATCTGCTGCCCCTAACATCGCCGACCCCTATATTATATTTATTACCCCCTAATCTGCCCCCCCCAAGGTCGCCGCCACCTACCTACACTTATCAACCCCTAATCTGCTGACCGGACCTCGCCGCCACTATAATAAATGTATTAACCCCTAAACCGCTGCACTCCCGCCTTGCAAACACTAGAATAAATAGTATTAACCCCTAATCTGCCCTCTCTAACATCGCCGCCACTTACCTACAATTATTAACCCCTAATCTCCCGCCCGCACCGTTGCCGCTACTATAATAAAATTATTAACCCCTAAACCTAACTCTAACCCTAACCCTAACACCCCCCCTAACATAAATATAATTTAAATTAAACGAAATAATATTCCTAAAAATAACTAAATTATTCCTTTTTAAAACTAAATACTTACCTATAAAATAAACCCTAAGATAGCTACAATATAATTAAGAATTACATTGTAGCTATTTTAGGATTTATATTTATTTTACAGGCAACTTTATATTTATTTTAACTAGGTACAATAGCTATTAAATAGTTAATAACTATTTAATAACTACCTAGTTAAAATAAGTACAAAATTACCTGTAAAATAAATCCTAACCTAAGTTACAAATACACCTAACACTACACTATCATTAAATTAATTAAATAAATTACCTACAATTAGCTAACTTAAAATACAATAAAATAAACTATTCTATAATACAAAAAAACAAACAAACACTAAATTACAAAAACATAAAAAAGAATTACAAGATGTTTAAACTAATTACACCTAATCTAAGCCCCCTAATAAAATAAAAAATCCCCCCAAAATAAAAAAATGCCCTACCCTATTCTAAACTACCAAAGTAATCAGCTCTTTTACCAGCCCTTAAAAGGGCTTTTTGCGGGGCATTGCCCCAAAGTAATCAGCTCTTTTACCTGAAAATAAAAATACAATACCCTCCCCAACATTACAACCCACCACCCACATACCCTTACTCTAACCCACCCAAACCCCCCTTAAAAAAAACTATTGCTAACCCCCTGAAGATCATCCTACCTTGAGTCGTCTTCACCCAGCCGAGCCGAATTCTTCATCCAAGGTGCGCAGAGGACGTCCTTGATCCGGTAGAAGTCTTCATCCAAGCGGGGCAAGAAGAGGTCCTCCATCAGGTAGAAGTGTTCATCCAGGCGGCGTCTTCAATCTTCATCCATCCGGAGCGGAGCCATCTTCAAAGGAGCCGACACGGAGCCATCCTCTTCAACCGACGACTTCCCGGCGAATGAAGGTTCCTTTAAGGGACGTCATCCAAGATGGCGTCCCTTCAATTCTGATTGGCTGATAGGATTCTATCAGCCAATCGGAATTAAGCTAGAAAAAATCTGATTGGCTGATGCAATCAGCCAATCAGATTGAAGTTCAATCCGATTGGCTGATCCAATCAGCCAATCGTATTGAGCTCGCATTCTATTGGCCGATCGGAACAGCCAATAGAATGCAAGCTCAATACGATGGCAGATTACGGGTTAATAAGTGTAGGTAAGGTGGCGGCGACGTTTGGGGGGCAGATTAGGGGTTAATAAATATAATATAGGGGTCGGCGATGTTAGGGACAGCAGATTAGGGGTTCATAGGGATAATGTAGGTTGCGGTGGTGTATAATAATATACAGCAGGTGTCAGCGATAGCGGGGGTGGCAGATTAGGGGTTAATAAGTGTAAGGTTACGGGTGTTTAGACTCGGGGTTCATGCTAGGGTGTTAGGTGCAGACTTAGAGAGTGTTTCCCCATAGGAAACAATGGGGCTGCGTTAGGAGCTGAAAGCTGCTTTTTTGCAGGTGTTAGGTTTTTTTTCAGCCCAAACTGCCCCATTGTTTCCTATAGGGATATTGTGCACGAGCACGTTTTTCCATCTTACCGCTACCATAAGCAACGCTGGTATTGAGGGTTGAAGTGGAGCTAAATTAGGCTCAACGCACCCTTTTCTGAGCCTGACGCAGCCCCTCAGACAACTCTCAATACCAGCGTTGTTTAAAGGGTGCGCTGGGAAAAAAAGCAGCGTTAGCACCGCGGGTCTTTACCAACAAAACTCTAAATCTAGCCGTTTATTTGTAGTGTTTTTATTTTTTTTACGAGCTGTGGAGCCAGATGAAAAGATAAAAATGTGAATTCTATAGTAAATCTGACATTAATCTGCTGTTAAACACCCTAATTATCTCCTTTTCATTTAATTGCATAATGCTGACAATGTACATTATGTTGCTACCAGAAATAACAAATCTGATGAAAATAAATATTTTTTGTTAGGAAATAAAATGTATTAAATCACTTGTGTTCCCCTTTAATAGGCGAGATTTGCCTGAGAAGAGCACTGGTTGTGCTTCTGAAGGGCTCCCAATGTCTTATAATGTCCTTTCTTCTCAGGGTTTCCGAAATGTCTGAAGACAAAAGAGAAACTAATAGAATACCTAACCCTGGTGATCTTCACCGCTTCTGGGCAGCACGCAGCCGTTAACTTCGGTCAGGTAGGTACTGAGAGTGGCCATGATGTCACTGCATATATGTGTATTGCTACCCACAGACTATATGCCACAACTGTGCAAACTGCTAACATTTAGCCAGTATGGAAAAATCCATAGACTGCAAATAGGGGCTCAATTTAAGTAAATGGATCTCATAAAGCAGTATTAGGGAAAGTGCACTATTAGTGCGTCACTTTGTAAGTTCTGTACACTGTTAGTGAGTCACTTTGTAAGTTCAGTACACTGTTAGTGAGTCACTTTGTAAGTTCTGTACACTGTTAGTGAGTCACTTTGTAAGTTCTGTACACTGTTAGTGAGTCACTTTGTAAGTTCTGTACACTATTAGTGAGTCACTTTGTAAGTTCTGTACACTGTTAGTGAGTCACTTTGTAAGTTCTGTACACTGTTAGTGAGTCACTTTGTAAGTTCTGTACACTGTTAGTGAGTCACTTTGTAAGTTCTGTACACTGTTAGTGAGTCACTGTGTAAGTTCTGTACACTATTAGTGAGTCACTTTGTAAGTTCTGTACACTGTTAGTGAGTCACTTTGTAAGTTCTGTACACTGTTAGTGAGTCACTTTGTAAGTTCTGTACACTGTTAGTGAGTCACTTTGTAAGTTCTGTACACTATTAGTGAGTCACTTTGTAAGTTCTGTACACTGTTAGTGAGTCACTTTGTAAGTTCTGTACACTATTAGTGAGTCACTTTGTAAGTTCTGTACACTGTTAGTGAGTCACTGTGTAAGTTCTGTACACTATTAGTGAGTCACTTTGTAAGTTCTGTACACTGTTAGTGAGTCACTTTGTAAGTTCTGTACACTATTAGTGAGTCACTTTGTAAGTTCTGTACACTATTAGTGAGTCACTTTGTAAGTTCTGTACACTGTTAGTGAGTCACTTTGTAAGTTCTGTACACTATTAGTGAGTCACTTTGTAAGTTCTGTACACTATTAGTGAGTCACTTTGTAAGTTCTGTACACTATTAGTGAGTCACTTTGTAAGTTCTGTACACTATTAGTGAGTCACTTTGTAAGTTTTGTACACTATTAGTGAGTCACTTTGTAAGTTCTGTACACTGTTAGTGAGTCACTTTGTAAGTTCTGTACACTATTAGTGAGTCACTGTGTAAGTTCTGTACACTATTAGTGAGTCACTTTGTAAGTTCTGTACACTGTTAGTGAGTCACTTTGTAAGTTCTGTACATTGTTAGTGAGTCACTTTGTAAGTTCTGTACACTATTAGTGAGTCACTTTGTAAGTTCAGTACACTATTAGTGAGTCACTTTGTAAGTTCTGTACACTGTTAGTGAGTCACTTTGTAAGTTCTGTACACTATTAGTGAGTCACTTTGTAAGTTCTGTACACTGTTAGTGAGTCACTTTGTAAGTTCTGTACATTGTTAGTGAGTCACTTTGTAAGTTCTGTACACTATTAGTGAGTCACTGTGTAAGTTCTGTACACTATTAGTGAGTCACTGTGTAAGTTCTGTACACTGTTAGTGAGTCACTTTGTAAGTTCTGTACACTATTAGTGAGTCACTTTGTAAGTTCTGTACACTGTTAGTGAGTCACTTTGTAAGTTCTGTACATTGTTAGTGAGTCACTTTGTAAGTTCTGTACACTATTAGTGAGTCACTTTGTAAGTTCAGTACACTATTAGTGAGTCACTTTGTAAGTTCTGTACACTGTTAGTGAGTCACTTTGTAAGTTCTGTACACTATTAGTGAGTCACTTTGTAAGTTCTGTACACTGTTAGTGAGTCACTTTGTAAGTTCTGTACACTATTAGTGAGTCACTTTGTAAGTTCTGTACACTGTTAGTGAGTCACTTTGTAAGTTCTGTACATTGTTAGTGAGTCACTTTGTAAGTTCTGTACACTATTAGTGAGTCACTTTGTAAGTTCTGTACATTGTTAGTGAGTCACTTTGTAAGTTCTGTACACTGTTAGTGAGTCACTTTGTAAGTTCTGTACATTGTTAGTGAGTCACTTTGTAAGTTCTGTACACTATTAGTGAGTCACTTTGTAAGTTCTGTACATTGTTAGTGAGTCACTTTGTAAGTTCTGTACACTGTTAGTGAGTCACTATTTCAGTGCTGTACACTATTAGTAAGTCACTTTGTAAGTTCTGTAGACTATTAGTGAGTCACTATTTCAGTGCTGTACACTATTAGTGCGTCACTTTGTAAGTTCTGTACACTATTAGTGAGTCACTTTGTAAGTTCTGTACACTATTAGTGCGTCACTTTGTAAGTTCTGTACACTATTAGTGAGTCACTTTGTAAGTTCTGTACACTATTAGTGAGTCACTTTGTAAGTTCTGTACACTATTAGTGAGTCACTGTGTAAGTTCTGTACACTATTAGTGAGTCACTTTGTAAGTTCTGTACACTATTAGTGCGTCACTTTGTAAGTTCTGTACACTGTTAGTGAGTCACTTTGTAAGTTCTGTACACTATTAGTGCGTCACTTTGTAAGTTCTGTACACTATTAGTGCGTCACTTTGTAAGTTCTGTACACTATTAGTGCGTCACTTTGTAAGTTCTGTACACTGTTAGTGAGTCACTTTGTAAGTTCTGTACACTATTAGTGCGTCACTTTGTAAGTTCTGTACACTATTAGTGAGTCACTTTGTAAGTTCTGTACACTGTTAGTGAGTCACTTTGTAAGTTCTGTACACTGTTAGTGAGTCACTTTGTAAGTTCTGTACACTATTAGTGAGTCACTGTGTAAGTTCTGTACACTATTAGTGAGTCACTTTGTAAGTTCTGTACACTGTTAGTGAGTCACTGTGTAAGTTCTGTACACTGTTAGTGAGTCACTTTGTAAGTTCAGTACACTATTAGTGAGTCACTTTGTAAGTTCTGTACACTGTTAGTGAGTCACTGTGTAAGTTCTGTACACTGTTAGTGAGTCACTTTGTAAGTTCTGTACACTATTAGTGAGTCACTCTGTAAGTTCTGTACACTATTAGTGAGTCACTTTGTAAGTTCTGTACACTATTAGTGCGTCACTTTGTAAGTTCTGTACACTATTAGTGCGTCACTTTGTAAGTTCTGTACACTATTAGTGCGTCACTTTGTAAGTTCTGTGCACTGTTAGTGAGTCACTTTGTAAGTTCTGTACACTATTAGTGCGTCACTTTGTAAGTTCTGTACACTATTAGTGAGTCACTTTGTAAGTTATGTACACTGTTAGTGAGTCACTTTGTAAGTTCAGTACACTATTAGTGAGTCACTGTGTAAGTTCTGTACACTATTAGTGAGTCACTTTGTAAGTTCTGTACACTGTTAGTGAGTCACTGTGTAAGTTCTGTACACTGTTAGTGAGTCACTTTGTAAGTTCTGTACACTATTAGTGAGTCACTTTGTAAGTTCTGTACACTATTAGTGAGTCACTTTGTAAGTTCTGTACACTGTTAGTGAGTCACTGTGTAAGTTCTGTACACTGTTAGTGAGTCACTTTGTAAGTTCTGTACACTATTAGTGAGTCACTTTGTAAGTTCTGTACACTGTTAGTGAGTCACTGTGTAAGTTCTGTACACTGTTAGTGAGTCACTTTGTAAGTTCTGTACACTGTTAGTGAGTCACTGTGTAAGTTCTGTACACTGTTAGTGAGTCACTTTGTAAGTTCTGTACACTATTAGTGAGTCACTTTGTAAGTTCTGTACACTATTAGTGAGTCACTTTGTAAGTTCTGTACACTATTACTGAGTCACTTTGTAAGTTCTGTACACTATTAGTGAGTCACTTTGTAAGTTCTGTACACTATTAGTGAGTCACTTTGTAAGTTCTGTACACTATTAGTGAGTCACTTTGTAAGTTCTGTACACTATTAGTGAGTCACTTTGTAAGTTCTGTACACTATTAGTGAGTCACTTTGTAAGTTCTGTAGACTATTAGTGAGTCACTATTTCAGTGCTGTACACTATTAGTGAGTCACTTTGTAAGTTCTGTACACTATTAGTGAATCACTTTGTAAGTTCAGTACACTATTAGTGCGTCACTTTGTAAGTTCTGTACACTATTAGTGAGTCACTTTGTAAGTTCTGTACACTATTAGTGAGTCACTTTGTAAGTTCTGTACACTATTAGTGAGTCACTTTGTAAGTTCAGTACACTATTAGTGAGTCACTTTTTTAGTGCAGTAGACTATTAGTGAATCACTTTGTAAGTTCTGTACACTATTAGTGAGTCACTTTTTTAGTGCAGTACACTATTAGTGCGTCACTTTGTAAGTTCTTTAAACTATTAGTGAGTCACTTTGTAAGTTCTGTACACTATATGTGAGTCACTATTTTAGTGCTGTACACTATTAGTGAGTCACTATTTCAGTGATGTACACTATTAGTGAGTCATTTTGTAAGTTCTGTACACTATTAGTGTCACTTTGTAAGTTCTGTAGACTATCAGTGAGTCACTTTGTAAGGTCTGTACATTATATGTGAGTCACTATTTTAGTGCTGTAAACTATTAGTGAGTCACTTTGTAAGTTCTGTACACTATTAGTGTGTCATTTTGTAAGTTCTGTACACTATTAGTGAGTCACTTTGTAAGTTCTGTACACTATTAGTGCATCACTGTTTAGTGCTGTACAGTATTAGTGCATCACTTTGTAAATTCTGTACACTATTAGTGAGTCGCTTTGTAAGTTCTGTACACTATTAGTGAGCCACTATTTCAGTGCTGTACACTATTATTGAGTCACTATTTCAGTGCTGTACACTATTAGTGAGTCGCTTTGTAAGTTCTGTACACTAATAGTGAGCCACTATTTCAGTGCTGTACACTATTAGTGAGTCACTATATCAGTGCTGTACACTATTAGTGAGTCACTTTGTAAGTTCTGTACACTATTAGTGAGTCACTATTTTAGTGCTATACACTATTAGTGAGTCACCTTGTAAGTTCTGTACACTATTAGTGAGTCACTATTTTAGTGCTGTACATTATTAGTGAGTCACTTTGTAAGTTCTGTGCACTTTTAGTGAGTCATTATTTCAGTGCTGTACATTATTAGTGAGTCACTTTGTAAGTTCTGTACACTATTAGTGAGTCACTTTGTAATTTCTATACACTATTAGTATGTCACTATTTTAGTGCTGTACACTATTAGTAAGTCACTTTGTAAGTTCTGTACACTATTAGTGAGTCACTTTGTAAGTTCTGTACACTATTAGTGAGTTATTTTGTAAGTTCTGTACACTATTAGTAAATCACTATTTTAGTATTGTAAACTATTAGTGAGTCACTTTTTAAGTTCTGTACACTATTAGTGAGTCACTGTTTCAGTGCTCTACACTATTAGTGAGTCACTTTGTAAGTTCTGTACACTATTAGTAAGTCACTATTTTAGTGCTGTACACTATTAGTAAGTCACTATTTTAGTGCTGTACACTATTAGTGAGTCCCTTTGTAAGTTCTGTACGCTATTAGTGCATCACTTTGTAAGTTCAGTACACTATTAGTGAGTCACTTTGTAGGTTCTGTACACTATTAGTGTGTCACTTTGTAAGTTCTGTACACTATTAGTGCATCACTTTGTAAGTTCTGTACATTATTAATGAGTCACTATTTCAGTGCTGTACACTATTAGTGAGTCACTTTGTAAGTTCTGTACACTATTAGTGAGTCACTTTGTAAGTTCTGTACACTATTAGTGAGTCACTTTTTAACAGCTGGATTATGAGTTTTGAGCGCTAAAGGGTTTTCAACGATCGCCGCAAAAGCGGTGTTATTTCAACCCCCTATAGCGCTGGTATTACGAGTTTAAACAAAGCAGGCTTGTGCAGGCAATATGGTGGCGTTGATCACCATACCGCACCGAAAACAAGCGCTGCTATTACGTGGTCGTGCACAATTTTCCCATAGACATCAATGGGGAGAGCTGGAAGTTCTGTACACTATGTGTGAGTCACTATTTCAGTGATGTACACTATTAGTGAGTCACTATATCAGTGCTGTACACTATTAGTGAGTCGCTTTGTAAGTTCTGTACACTATTAGTGAGTCACTATTTTAGTGCTATACACTATTAGTGAGTCACCTTGTAAGTTCTGTACACTATTAGTGAGTCACTATTTTAGTGCTGTACATTATTAGTGAGTCACTTTGTAAGTTCTGTGCACTATTAGTGAGTCATTATTTCAGTGCTGTACATTATTAGTGAGTCACTTTGTAAGTTCTGTACACTATTAGTGAGTCACTTTGTAATTTCTATACACTATTAGTATGTCACTATTTTAGTGCTGTACACTATTAGTAAGTCACTTTGTAAGTTCTGTACACTATTAGTGAGTCACTTTGTAAGTTCTGTACACTATTAGTGAGTTACTTTTTAACAGCTGGATTATGAGTTTTGAGCGCTAAAGGGTTTTCAACGATCGCCACAAAAGCGGCGTTATTTCAACCCCCTATAGCGCTGGTATTACGAGTTTAAACAAAGCAGGCTTGTGCAGGCGATATGGTGGCGTTGAGCATCATACCGCACCGAAAACAAGCGCTGCTGTTACGTGGTCGTGCACGATTTTCCCATAGACATCAATGGGGAGAGCCGGAAGTTCTGTACACTATGTGCGAGTCACTATTTTAGTGCTGTACACTATACACTATTAGTGAGTCACTTTTTTAGTGCTGTACACTATTAGTGAGTCACTTTGTAAGTTCTGTACACTATTAGTGAGTCACTACTTTGTAAGTTCTGTACACTATTAGTGTCACTTTGTAAGTTCTGTACACTATTAGTGAGTCACTTTGTAAGTTCTGTACACTATTAGTGTATCACTTTGTAAGTTCTGTACACTATTAGTGCGTCACTTTGTAAGTTCTGTACACTATTAGTGTGTCACTTTGTAAGTTCTGTACACGATTAGTGAGTCACCTTGTAAGTTCTGTACACTATTAGTGAGTCACTATTTTAGTGCTGTACACTATTAGTGAGTCACTTTGTAAGTTCTGTGCACTATTAGTGAGTCACTATTTCAGTGCTGTACAATATTAGTGAGTCACTTTGTAAATTCTGTACACTATTAGTGAGTCACTTTGTAATGTCTATACACTATTAGTATGTCACTATTTTAGTGCTGTACACTCTTAGTAAGTCACTTTGTAAGTTCTGTACACTATTAGTGAGTCACTGTGTAAGTTCTGTACACTATTAGTGAGTTACTGTGTAAGTTCTGTACACTATTAGTAAATCACTATTTTAGTGCTGTACACTATTAGTGAGTCACTTTGTAAGTTCTGTACACTATTAGTGAGTCACTATTTCAGTGCTGTACACTATTAGTGAATCACTTTATAAGTTCTGTACACTATTAGTAAGTCACTATTTTAGTGCTGTACACTATTAGTGAGTCACTTTCTAAGTTCTGTACACTATTAGTGCGTCACTTTGTAAGTTCAGTACACTATTAGTGAGTCACTTTGTAGGTTCTGTACACTATTAGTGAGTCACTATTTTAGTGCTGTACACAATTAGTGAGTCACTATTTCAGTGCTGTACACTATTAGTGAGTCACTATTTTAGTGCTATACACTATTAGTGAGTCACCTTGTAAGTTCTGTACACTATTAGTGAGTCACTATTTTAGTGCTGTACACTATTAGTGAGTCACTTTGTAAGTTCTGTGCACTATTAGTGAGTCACTATTTCAGTGCTGTACAATATTAGTGAGTCACTTTGTAAGTTCTGTACACTATTAGTGAGTCACTTTGTAATTTCTATACACTATTAGTATGTCACTATTTTAGTGCTGTACACTCTTAGTAAGTCACTTTGTAAGTTCTGTACACTATTAGTGAGTCACTGTGTAAGTTCTGTACACTATTAGTGAGTTACTGTGTAAGTTCTGTACACTATTAGTAAATCACTATTTTAGTGCTGTACACTATTAGTGAGTCACTTTGTAAGTTCTGTACATTATTAGTGAGTCACTATTTCAGTGCTGTACACTATTAGTGAATCACTTAATAAGTTCTGTACACTATTAGTAAGTCACTATTTTAGTGCTGTACACTATTAGTGAGTCACTTTGTAAGTTCTGTACACTATTAGTGCGTCACTTTGTAAGTTGTGTACACTATTAGTGAGTCACTTTGTAAGTTCTGTACACTATTAGTGAGTCACTTTGTAAGTTCTGTACACTATTAGTGAGTCACTATTTTAGTGCTGTACACAATTAGTGAGTCACTATTTCAGTGCTGTACACTATTAGTAAGTCACTTTGTAAGTTCTGTAGACTATTAGTGAGTCACTATTTCAGTGCTGTACACTATTAGTGAGTCACTTTGTAAGTTCTGTACACTATTATTGAGTCACTTTGTAAGTTCTGTACACTATTAGTGAGTCACTTTGTAAGTTCTGTACACTATTAGTGAGACACTTTGTAAGTTCTGTACACTATTAGTGAGACACTTTGTAAGTTCTGTACACTATTAGTGAGTCACTATGTAAGTTCTGTACACTATTAGTGAGTCACTTTGTAAGTTCTGTACACTATTAGTGAGATACTTTGTAAGTTCTGTACACTATTAGTGAGTCACTATTTCAGTGCTGTACACAATTAGTGAGTCACTATTTCAGTGCTGTACACTATTAGTGAGTCACTATTTCAGTGCTGTACACAATTAGTGAGTCACTATTTCAGTGCTGTACACTATTAGTGAGTCACTATTTCAGTGCTGTACACTATTAGTGAGTCACTATTTCAGTGCTGTACACTATTAGTGAGTCACTATTTCAGTGCTGTACACAATTAGTGAGTCACTATTTCAGTGCTGTACACAATTAGTGAGTCACTATTTCAGTGCTGTACACTATTAGTGAGTCACTATTTCAGTGCTGTACACTATTAGTGAGTCACTTTTTAACAGCTGGATTATAAATTGTGAGCGCTATAGGGTTTTCAACGACCGCCACAAAAGCAGCGTTATTTCAACCCCCTATAGCGCTGGTATTACGAGTTTAAAAAAAACAGGCTTGTGCAGGCGATATGGTGGCGTTGAGCTCCATACCGCCCCGAAAATAAGCGATGCTGTTACATGCTTGTGCACGATTTTCCCATAGACATCAATGGGGAGAACCGGCCAAAAAAAGTCTAACACCTGCGATCACGGAATGAAAAGCTCCCAAACGCAGCCCCATTGATGTCTATGGGGAAAATACATTTAATGTAAAAACCTAACACCCTAACATAAACCCCATGGGGCCTCTCTATCAAGCTCCGAATGGAGACTGCAGGCTCACCAGAAACAGCAGTTATGAAGTTATAACCGCTGCTCCATTACCCTGTCCGCCTGTTCTGATGAGGCGGACAGGAATCACCCGAATTCAACCCGATCGAGTACGATCGGGTTGATTGACGAGTCTGCAGGGGGCGGCGTTGCAAAAGAGCTGCTGGTGCAATGCTGAATACGGAGAGCGTATTGCTCTCCGCATTCAGCAATGTCTGTCGGACCTGATCCGCACTGTCGGATCAGGTCCGACAGACATTTGTTAAATAGGCCTCCATGTCTAAACACCTCTAATCTGCTGCCCCTAACATCGCCGCCACATACATACAGTTATTAACCCCTAATCTGCTGCCCCTAACATCACCGCCACATACATAATACAATTAACCCCTAATCTGCTGCCCCTAACATCACCGCCACATACATACAGTTATTAACCCCTAATCTGCTGCCCCTAACATCACCGCCACATACATACAGTTATTAACCCCTAATCTGCTGCCCCTAACATCACCGCCACATACATACAGTTATTAACCCCTAATCTGCTGCCCCTAACATCACCGCCACATACATAATACAATTAACCCCTAATCTGCTGCCCCTAACATCACCGCCACATACATACAGTTATTAACCCCTAATCTGCTGCCCCTAACATCACCACCACATACATACAGTTATTAACCCCTAATCTGCTGCCCCTAACATCACCGCAACATACATAATACAATTAACCCCTAATCTGCTGCCCCTAACATTGCCGCCCCCTACATAATACTATTAACCCCTAAACCTACATCAATACCACTAAATAAATATATTAACCCCTAAACCTAACCCTAACGTAACCCTAAGCCTAACACCCCCTAACTTTGACATAATTTAAAGTTACAATTATTAACTAAATAATAACTATTTAAACTAAATACAAACTTACCTGTAAAATAAAACCTAAGCTAGCTACAATATAACTAATACAGGTATACCTCACTTTACAGCGCTTCACTTTACAGCGCTTCGCTAATACAGCGCTTTGTGGAGCTGAAGTTCAATCTCCAAGGATTTTGAAACAGTGCTGTAATCATTATGAGATTGCGAGAAAAGTGACTGGCACCATTTTGTTATGCGCAGTTCACTTTGTTTACAGCATTACAGTGCAATCTTTGTCTCAGTGTTATAGCCTGGCAAATTTTACTACATTAATTGTCACTATTTTACAGGTACAGTATTTATTGAATACTAATTGAATACTTGCTGTGCTAGTGTTAAACTAAACGTAGCACTATTGCTCCCCTAATATATGTTAGTTCAAACATGTTTTCAAGTCTTTAAACACACGGGCAAGTGAAAAGAAAGCTAAAACTGCCTTGTTTCACTTTAAGGCGGTTTTCACTTTACAGCAGGACTCCGGTCCCTAACCCGCTGTATGAGCGGGGTATACCTGTAGTTAGCTTAGGTTTTATTTTTATTTCACAGGTAAGTTTGTATTTATTTTAACTAGGTAGACTAGTTAGTAAATAGTTATTAACTATTTATTAACTACCTAGTTAAAATAAATACAAACTTACCTGTGAAATAAAACCTAACCTGCCTTACACTAAAACTTAACATTACAAAAAAAACAAAAACTAAAATTACTAAAATTAAAATGAATAAATTACAAAAAATAAAAAAAATAACAAACGAAATGATCAAAAATACAAAACGAATTACTCCTAATCTAATAGCCCTATCAAAATAAAAAGCACCCCAAAATAAAAACAACCCTAGCCTACAATAAACTACCAATAGCCCTTAAAAGGGCGTTTTGTGGGGCATTGCCCCAAAGATATCAGCTCTTTTACCTGTAAAAAAATACAAACACCCCCCAACAGTAAAACCCACCACCCAACCAACCCCCCTAAAATAACCTAAGCTAACCATTGCCCTGAAAAGGGCATTTGTATGGGCATTGCCCTTAAAAGGGCATTTAGCTCTTTTGCCTTGCCCTGAAAAGGGCAATCAGCTCTTTTATGAAAAGCCCAAACCCTAAGCTAAGATAAAAACCCACCCAAAAAACCCTTAAAAAAAAAACTAACACTAACCCCGACGATCCACTTAGAGTTATTGAAGTCCCGCTTGAAGGATCCATCCAGCCGGCGAAGTCCTCATCTTCTCTATTAGGCTCTCATCCTATTGGCTGTTTCAATCAGCCAATAGAATGAGAGTTCAATCCTATAGGCTGATTGGAACAGCCAATAGGAGGAGAGCTCAATCCTATTGGCTGATTGGAACAGCCAATAGGATTTTAGCAGCTTTAATTCCTATTGGCTTATATAAATCTTATAGGAATGCAAGGAGCACCATCGTTGATGGCATCACTTGCATTGAAGTTCCAGTATACGGCGGCGATTGTATGAAGAGGATGCTCCATGCCGGATGTCTTCAGGATGGACCCGCTTCGCGCTGGATGGATGAAGATAGAAGATGCCGTCTGGATGAAGACTTCTTGCAACCTGGATGAGGACTTCACCGGCTGGATGGATCCTTAAAGCGGGACTTCAATAACTGTAACAAGGGCTATTGGTAGTTTATTGTAGGCTAGTTTTTTTTTATTTTCTGGGGGGCTTTTTTATTTTGATAGGGCTATTAGATTAGGTGTAATTCATTTTTATTTTTGATAATTTGTTTCTTATTTTTCATAATTTATTTTTATTTATTTTTTTGTAATTTAGTTTTTATTTGTAATTAGTTAGTTGTACAGTGCCCCAATAGCAATGTGACTCTACAGGTCCTATGAAACCTTAGTGACTTGTTACATCTTTTCCTCTACAGTATGACTGGTGCTCCTGGATACCCAACTCCCCCCCCACCATGCGCTGCCCCCCGCCCACAGAAAAGGGGGAAGTCACCATCGAGTACATAATTGAAAGTTTACCGGACAGAGGCCGCTCTTGCTGGCACCTTGGAGCTGTTTGGGCTCTTAGTCAATTCCAGGAAAATGAAGTAAGTGTACTTACCTCCTGCCTGCTACACCTAATCACTCCCTGCTGCACCTACCTCCTGCCTGCTGCACCTAATCACTCCCTGCTGCACCTACCTCCTTCCTGCTGCACCTAATCACTTCCTGCTGTACCTACCTCCTGCCTGCTGCACCTAATCACTGCTTGCTGCACCTAATCACTCCTTGCTACACCTACCTCCTGCTTGCTGCACCTAACCACTCCCTGCTGCACCTACCTCCTACATCTATGCACTCCCTGTTGCATCTACCTCCTGCTTGCTGTACCTAATCATTCCATGCTGTACCTACCTCCTGCCTTTTACATCTAATCACTCCCTGCTGCACCTACATCCTGCCTGCTACAGCTAATCACTCCCTAATGCACCTACCTCCTACCTGCTACAGTTAATCACTCCCTGCTGCACCTACCTCCTACATCTATGCACTCCCTGCTGCATCTACCTCCTGCTTGCTGTACCTAATCATTCCCTGCTGTACCTACCTCCTGCCTTTTACATCTAATCACTCCCTGCTGCACCTACATCCTGCCTGCTACAGCTAATCACTCACTAATGCACCTACCTCCTGCCTGCTACAGCTAATCACTCCCTGCTGCACCTACCTCCTGCCTGCTGCACCTAATCACTCCCTAATGCACCTACCTCCTGCCTACTACAGCTAATCACTCCCTGCTGCACCTACCTCCTGCCTGCTGCACCTAATCACTCCCTGCTGCACCTACCTCCTGCCTGCTGCACCTAATCACTCCCTGCTGCACCTACCTCCTGCCTGCTGCACCTAATCACTCCTTGCTGCACCTACCTCCTGCTTGCTGCACCTAACCACTCCCTTCTGCACCTACCTCCTACATCAAATCACTCCCTGCTACACCTACCTCCTGTCTGCTGCACCTAATCACTCCCTGCTGCACCTACCTCCTGCCTGCTGCACCTAATCACTCCCTGCTGCACCTACCTCCTGCCTGCTGCACCTAATCACTCCTTGCTGCACCTACCTCCTGCTTGCTGCACCTAACCACTCCCTTCTGCACCTACCTACTACAGCTAATCACTCCCTGCTGCACCTTCATCCTGCCTGCTGCACCTAATCACTCCCTGCTGCACCTACCTCCTGCCTGCTGCACCTAATCACTCCCTGCTGCACCTACCTCCTGCCTGCTGCACCTAATCACTCCTTGCTGCACCTACCTCCTGCTTGCTGCACATAACCACTCCCTTCTGCACCTACCTCCTACATCAAATCACTCCCTGCTACACCTACCTCCTGTCTGCTGCACCTAATCACTCCCTGCTGCACCTACCTCCTGCCTGCTGCACCTAATCACTCCTTGCTGCACCTACCTCCTGCTTGCTGCACCTAACCACTCCCTGCTGCACCTACCTCCTGCATCTACCTCCTGCTTGCTGCACCTAATCACTCCCTGCTGCCCTTATCTCCTGCCTGCTGCACTTAATCACTCCTTGCTGCACCTACCTCCTGCTTGCTGCACCTAACCACTCCCTGCTGCACTTACCTCCTACATCAAATCACTCCCTGCTGCACCTACCTCCTGCCTGCTGCACCTAATCACTCCCTGCTGCACCTACCTCCTGCCTGCTACATCTAATCACTCCCTGCGGCACCTACCTCCTGCCTGCTGCACCTAATCATTCCCTGCTGCACCTACCTCCTGCCTGCTCCACCTAATCACTCCCTGCAGCACATTATCACTCCCTGCTGCACCTAATCACTCCCTGCGGCACATTATCACTCCCTGCTGCACCTATCTCCTGCCTGCGGCACCTAATCACTCCTTGCTGCACCTACCTCCTGCTTGCTGCACATAACCACTCCCTTCTGCACCTACCTCCTACATCAAATCACTCCCTGCTGCACCTACCTTCTGCCTGCTCCACCTAATCACTCCCTGCAGCACATTATCACTCCCTGCTGCACCTAATCACTCCCTGCGGCACATTATCACTCCCTGCTGCACCTACCTCCTGCCTGCTGCACCTAATCACTCCTTGCTGCACCTACCTCCTGCTTGCTGCACATAACCACTCCCTTCTGCACCTACCTCCTACATCAAATCACTCCCTGCTACACCTACCTCCTGTCTGCTGCACCTAATCACTCCCTGCTGCACCTACCTCCTGCCTGCTGCACCTAATCACTCCTTGCTGCACCTACCTCCTGCTTGCTGCACCTAACCACTCCCTGCTGCACCTACCTCCTGCATCTACCTCCTGCCTGCTACAGCTAATCACTCTCTGCTGCACCTACCTCCTGCCTGCTACAGCTAATCACTCCCAGCTGCACCTACCTCCTGCCTGCTGCACCTAATCACTCCCAGCTGCACCTACCTCCTGCCTGCTGCACCTAATCAATCCCTGCTGCACCTACCTCCTGCCTGCTACAGCTAATCACTCCCTGCTGCACCTACCTCCTGTCTGCTGTACCTAATCATTCTCTGCTGCACCTACCTCCTGCCTGCTGCACCCAATCACTCCCTGATGCACCTACCTCCTGCACAGAATTACTCCCTGCTGCATCTAATCACTCCCTGCTGCATCTAATCACTCCCTGCTGCACCTACCTCCTGCTTGCTGCACCTAACTCCTGCATGCTGCACCTACCTGCTGCACCTACCTCCTGCCTGCTACATCTTATCACTCCCTGTTGCACCTGCCTCCTGCCTGCTAAAGTTAATCACTCCCTTCTGAACCTACCCCCAGTCTGCTACAGCTAATCACTCCCTGCTGCGCCTACCTCTTGCCTGCTACAGCTAATCACTCCCTGCTGCACCTACCTCCTGCCTGCTACAGCTAATCACTCCCTGCTGCACCTACCTCCTGCCTGCTACAGTTTATCACTCCCTGCTACACTTACCTACTGCCTGCTTCAGCTAATTACTTCCTGATGCACCTACCTCCTGCCTGCTGCACCTAATCACTCCCTCCTTTTACCTACCTTGTGCCTGGTTCAGCTAATCACCCCCTGCTGCACCTACCTCCTACATCTAATCACTCCCTGCTGCACCTACCTCCTGCTTGCTGCACCTAACTCCTGCATGCTGCACCTACCTGCTGCACCTACCTCCTGCCTGCTACATCTTATCACTCGCTGTTGCACCTGCCTCCTGCCTGCTACAGTTAATCACTCCCTTCTGAACCTACTCCCAGTCTGCTACAACTAATCACTCCCTGCTGTGCCTACCTCTCGCCTGCTACAGCTAATCACTCCCTACTGCACCTAACTCCTGCCTGCTACAGCTAATCACTCCCTGCTGCACCTACCTCCTGCCTGCTACAGTTTATCACTCCCTGCTACACCTACCTACTGCCTGCTTCAGCTAATTACTTCCTGCTGCACCTACCTCCTGCCTGCTGCACCTAATCACTCCCTCCTTTTACCTACCTTGTGCCTGGTTCAGCTAATCACCCCCTGCTACACCTACCTCCTACATCTATTCACTCCCTTCTGCGCCTAATCACTCCCTGCTGCACCTACCTCCTGCCTGCTGCACCTAATCACTTCCTTTTCCCCCTAATCATTCCCTGCTGCACCTAATCACTCCCTTCTGCACCAACCTCCTGCCTGCTACATCTAATCACTCCCTACTGCCCCTAATCACTTCCTGCTGCACCTAATCTCTGCCTGCTGCACCTAATTATTCCCTGCTGCACCTGGCCCCTCCCTGCTGCCCCTAATCACTCCCTGCTGCACCTAATCACTCCCTGTTGCACCTACCTCCTGCCTGCTGCACCTAATCACTCCCTGCTGCTCCTAATCACTCCCTGCTGCACCTAATCATTGCCTGCTGCACCTAATCATTGCCTGCTGCACCTAACCCTTCCCTGCTGCCCCTAATCACTCCCTGCTGCACCTAATCAATCCCTTCTGCAACTAGCCCCTCCCTGCTGCCCCATATCCCTCCGTGCTGCACCTAATCACTTCCTGCTGCACCTAAGCATTCCCTGCTGCCCCTAGCTTTTTTATGTGCCGTATTCCCTCAAGATACCAAAGCAGGGGCTCAATTCCAGTTCTTAGGGTCCTCACTAATTATCATGAAGTGACCAATTAGTACTGTACTATCTGTAGACATTTAAGGGCCCCAGCTCTGTGCTAATGTAAAGTAAATGTAAAGTTTATTGGTGTGCAGTTTACTCATACTGGTGTGCTGTAGTTATTTCTAGGTATGTATCCAGATGAACACTTTGTTGAGAAATCAGTGAAGGAAGCTATGGCGAAATTCAGGAAGTGCCTGAGTGATATAACAAGCATCATACAAGACCGAAACAAGAACAAGAAGCTGCCATATTATTATTTCTCACCAGACAGGATCCCAAACAGTGTCGCTGTATGAACCGAGCAGGAAACTGGGGGCCACACTGCATGAGGAATGAATGGACCTACCTGGGGTCACTATAAATAACACCCCGGACTGTCTATAGTGAGATCACCAGCAGTGTCTCTAAATCTCAAAGAACCTGAAGCTCAGATGTGAGCTCAGCCAATCACAAGCTCCGCAGTAATTCTATGATATTCAGTGCAGAGAATACTGACTCCCCCTTGAGGATAATGACTGCATTGATGCACCCCCTATCTAAGTTAAAGGGACAGTCTACTTGATTTATGTTATTGTTTAGAAAGAAAGATAACACCTTTACTATCCATTCTCTAGGTTTGCACAACTAACAATGTTATATTAATATTCCTTATAACCTCCAAGTTTGCCTGTGTCTAAGCCCCAGCAGACCGCCCTTATCTCAGTGCTTTTTAAATCTTGCACAACAGCTAGACAGTGCTAGTTCAAGTGTGCCATATATATAACATTGTAAAAAGCATTGAGATAAGGAGCAGTCTGCAGAGGCTTAAATACAAGGCATCACAAAGGTAAAACGTATATTAATATAACTGAGATAAGGAGCAGTCTGCAGAGGCTTAGATACAGGGTAATCACAGAGGTAAAAAATATATTAATATAACAGAGATAAGGAGCAGTCTGCAGAGGCTTAGATACAGGGTAATCACAGAGGTAAAGTATATTAATATAACTGAGATAAGGTGCAGTCTGCAGAGGCTTAGATACAAGGTAATCACAGAGGTAAAAAATATATTAATATAACAGAGATAAGGAGCAGTCTGCAGAGGCTTAGATACAAGGTAATCACAGAGGTAAAGTATATTAATATAACTGAGATAAGGTGCAGTCTGCAGAGGCTTAGATACAGGGTAATCACAGAGGTAAAAAGTATATTAATATAACTGAGATAAGGAGCAGTCTGTAGAGGCTTAGATACAAGGTAATCATAGAGGTAAAAACTATATTAATATAACTGAGATAAGTAGCAGTCTGCAGAGGCTTAGATACAAGGTAATCACAGAGGTAAAAAGTATATTAATATAACTGAGATAAGGGGCAGTCTGCAGAGGCTTAGATACAAGGTAATCGCAGAGGTAAAAAGTATATTAATATAACTGAGATAAGGAGCAGTCTGCAGAGGCTTAGATACAAGGTAATTACAGAGGTAAAAAGTATATTAATATAACTGAGATAAGGGGAAGTCTGCAGAGGCTTAGATACAAGGTAATCACAGAGGTAAAAAGTATATTAATATAACTGAGATAAGGGGACAGTCTGCAGAGGCTTAGATACAAGGTAATCACAAAGGTAAAAAGTATATTAATATAACTGAGATAAGGAGCAGTCTGCAGAGGCTTAGATAGATACAAGGTAATCACAGAGGTAAAAAGTATATTAATATAACTGAGATAAGGAGCAGTCTGCAGAGGCTTAGATACAAGGTAATTACAGAGGTAAAAAGTATATTAATATAACAGTGTTGCTTATGCAAAACTGGGGAATGGGTAATAAAGGGATTATCTATTTTTTTAAACAATAACATTTTTCAAGTATACCGTCCCTTTAATAAAGGACTGGGGTTCAGACAAATCGCTTGCAGTAAGCTTCACTATATATCTGTAGCATTAGATGTTAGTTTTGTGAAAAGGGCAAGGGGATCTCTATTAATACTAAAACAAAAAAATGTAATTACAAATCTATTTCATTGTGGGATACACTTATGAGTCCCTGTATTTTAGCTCATATGTTGCCCTGGTAGCACTCACCCAGATACCTTCAGTGTACCCCGGGGTACAGTCAGTTTCACCAGTTCCTGTCACTCACTAAGGAATAGACAGCAGAGTGAGATTTAGTGAGTTGGTAACAGAATAAACTGGTTAGTGAATCTCCCCCATTCTCTCTCTCACCTCTCCAATATGTTATTGTCTAAAAGTAGCCGTCATCACACAAAGTAAATCATATTTGTAGCTCATTATTACTGCAGAAATATTTATTTATCAGAGGACACATGATCTTGTATTGAGTTCTACTGCATCATCTCTGTAAGTTTCAATAAATAAAAATGCTTCATACTAACTAGCTAAAGTGTCAGACCTTACTTATCATACGATACACTGTGTGGGGTCACAAGGGTCATCTGACCACCAGGTAAACTATAGGGGGTCACACAAGTAGCTGATCATGACAACGGTGACTGACTTCCTGTCTGGTTTCCTAAAGCTGGTTTGCACAAGTTAATTCTGTACCATAACTATTTCCTCTTGCAAAAAGCAGAAGTTCTTATACCTCACGCAAGGACATGGACAAATCAAGAACAAAATGAGAAAAAGTAAATTCTCTCACATATACTCATCTTATACAAAAGAGCTAAATACTGAAACTGGTCTTGCACGTGACAGTAAATGGGTAAAATCTGCCGGCAACAGAAGAGTTAAAGAGCATCCCTGATCTGGTTCTATTAATACCATTTGCACCAACTATAGTGGCCACATTACCTTAGATGGAAGAATTTCCCTAAAGATGACTTTATATTAATGCTGACATTAATTAAGCCCTGTCTCCAGTTGACGGTCTTTGTCTGTAGATGTATTCTGTATAGACCTAATGAAAGAGAAGAACATTCTGGGCTCATAGGTGTCCATAAGAGGAGCAAATGCTCCCTCCTTCTATCCAACCATAAGCACCCAATAAGTAGGTTCTTCTGATGCCAATGAGCCGTCATGTACAAAATGATGCACAACAAGAAACTCACCTACTGAGCAGGTTACTACTGAAATGATTATGTTAAGAGCATTTTATCCCCCAGCCTGAGGACACCTATGGCTGCACCTTGTGTTAAAAATGATCTATCACCTTATGTACGCCAGATAACCAGATGTGGCTGCCACCTTGTTACATTCACTGGGGGTAGATATAGACAAGAGTAGCACTTTTAATGGTCTACTAATTACAATACATATTCCATATAAGATAACATACACACAAAACCCTTCCAGCCCTATTCCAGTCAATTGTAACCTTGTACTCCCTCCCAGAAAGTTTCACTAAAGCTAGGGAAGCAAAAGGCATTTGGGGCATTCCCACCATACATGTATATCTGAGCCCCTTTGTCCACATTCTCTCCAACAAAGGGGGGATGCTGATGGGAACATCTGTGAAAGTCTGGAAGGGGTATAGTACCATCTCAAGAACAGCTTCATGTATGATTCTAGAGTGTCTGCACAATGTACAGTCTTTTTAGTTAAAGTCATAGCTATGTGTAAGTCCTTGTCTGCAATTGGTCTGGATAAGTCCCCCTCCCAGGCCCTAAGTTGCCAAGGTCTACTCTGGTTTGTGGACGTCTGTATTAGATTATAGTGGAATGATATGAGTTTGGGAGTCTTAGCTCAAAGCTGCCACAATTTCTCCCAAGTGGTCAGGGGTCTGTTGGAAACTTTAGAAAATCCCCAGGATAGTAAGAAGGAATATAGTTTGGAGTATTCAAATGTGGCCCACAGTGGAGGGTCCTGAACGATAGAACCTAAATTACTCGGAATAAGCAGTGTGCCCGAGGGATATAAATGGGATATCAGTCTCAAGTCCCACTCACCACACTGCAGTATATGCGTATCAGGTAGGGCTGCAAGTAGTGCCGGAATAGAATGTATAGGAGATGGATGTGGGGCGACATCAGGAAGATTTCTGAGGGTCTGCCATATTTTTAAATTGTCTCTAATAATTGCATTCTTAATCCCTAGAGTGTCTAACCGATAATCGGGGATCCAGGGTAGGTCAGATAGTCCTAGCCCTGTAGGGAGGTCAGACGCTTCTATAGCCTTCCATCCCTGCGGTTCCCCTTTGTCCACCCACGCCGAAACGTGGGAAAGTCTTGCAGCTTCGTAGTAGCCTTGAATGCGAGGCATAGCTACGCCTCCTTGCTCATAGCGTTTCTGGAGTATTTTCACTGCTATACGGGGCTTAGACTTGCCCCATATATAGCTCTAACCAAGGGATTGAAGCCTGTCAATTAGGCCGCTAGGAGCATTAAGGGGGATACAACGAAAATAGTAGAGAATTTTGGGCAAAATCGTCATTTTAAAGGATGCTATGCGGCCTAGCCATGAGATCTCTCTAAAATTCCAGGAGGTGGTGAGATCAGTGACTTCTCTAATAATAGCAGAATAGTTTAGGGAAACTACTAGCTTTGGGTCAGGGCCTAGCTGAACCCCTAGGTGGCGGATGGTATTTTGTGACCACTGGAAGCAATATGACGTTCGAAGAACATCTAATTCAAATGTAAGAATACAGATAGGTAAAGCTTCAGTTTTGAGGACATTGACCTTATAATAGCTGTGAGAGCCAAATTTAGATATAAGGTCAAGAAGAGCAGGCAAAGAGCCTAATGGATTTGTTAAAAATAAGGTCACGTCGTCAGCAAACAGAGCTACCTTTGCGACTTCTCCACCAAACCGAACGCCCCGTACCATGTGGGAATTCCTAATGGCTTGGGCCAGGGGCTCAATAGCCAGCACAAAAATCAAGGGCGACAGAGGGCACCCCTGTCTAGTACCATTAGTGATTTGAATTTCCGGGGAAGCAAATCCCAGACCCTTGACCACTGGGATGCCCTAAGAATATATAGGGCCCGAATATAGGGCCCAAATTGCTGTAATTACCTTGCCTGGTATGCCAAACTGAGCAAGAGTGTACCACAGGTAGTCCCATTGGACCCTGTCAAATGCCTTTTCCGCATCAAGCAACAGGGCCAGCATGGGTTGTTTCAATCTGGAGGCCTCTGTGAGAATATCAAGTACTCTTCAAGTGTTATCTGGTCCCTCTCTACCAAAAGTAAACCCGACCTGGTCTGAATGTACTACTTCCGGGAGTAGGTGATTAAGGCGGTTAGCCCAAAGCTTGGCATATAACTTTACATCCCCGTTGATCAATGAGATCGGTCTATAACTGGTACATTGGGAGGGATCCTTGTCCGGCTTAGGGATAGGGAGAATTATTGCTTGTAAGAATTCCTTTCTGAACGAACCTGACTCTCGCGCCTCTGAGAAGACCTTCAGGAGGATCTTATTTAGCTCAGTCCTGAAGAGTTTATAAAAGGCCGCCGGATATCCATCAGGGCCTTGAGCCTTATTGTTTTGAGTGTGTTTGATGGCCAGGTAAAGTTCGGCTAAAGAAAACAGGGCACTGAGCGCCTCTTTATCTATCTCCAATAAGGTTGGCAAATTTAGGTTTTGTAGGAAGTCAGCTATACTTTATGTAGAGGACTCCCGGTCGGCCATAGAGGGCTGGAGATGATAGAGTTCAGAGCAATAAGCCGCAAAAGTTTCGCCGATTTCTTTAGGCGAAGAGACTGATACGGTCCCCCGTTTAAGTGACAATATCCTAGCTGCCGCAGTTCTACCTCGCAATTTATGCGCTAGAAGTGTTGAGGCCTTATTACCCTGGCAATACATTAGCTTCTTAAATCGAGCGTAAGACTCCCGAACTCTCTCCAACTCCCTGTCTGCCAGTTGTGCTCTGAGTTTTTTTAATTTTATCTGCTAGAGGCAAGGATGGGGAATTTTTATTCGCTAGTACCGTGGACCTTAATTCAGATATAAGAAGGCCTAAAGGAGCGCCAGTGCCTGCCTCCTGATACATATCCCCCTTACGTATGCTTTAAGTGTTGCCCATACTGTTTGGGATGACATACCAGGGGTTTCATTTACTCTCAGGAACTCAACTATGGAGTTTTGAAGGGAGGCGCTAAAAACTTTATCCTGGAGCACCTGTTTTGGAAGTTTCCAACTAGGTCTAGACGTTTTGGTTAAATCAGTGGAAAGGGTGAATGTGAGTATATCATGGTCTGACCATGGGCAGACTCTAATATGCAAAGATAAAACTCTATTGAGCGACCAAGAGTCGGTGAAAAAGTGGTCCAGTCTCGAGTAGGAATTATGAGGTCTGGAAAAATAAGTGTAATCTCTGTCGTTGTGGTGATATGCCCTCCAAATGTCATATAGGTTGTGTTGAATTATGTACTGACAAAATTTGATAGCAGTATTTATTGTGTCTGTGTCAATTTTTTTTCCCCTTTGAACTTTCTAGTCAACCAGTGGGTCCCATACCATATTGAAGTCACCCCCTAAAACTATAGTTCCGACTTTATGAAGCTCAACTTTAGACAGTACCCCTTTCAAGAAACTGGGTTGTGATTGGTTCGGGACATAAATATTGGCCAAGGTAAATAAGAGGCCATTTAATTTGCAGTTGAGTAGTAGAAACCTCCCTTGATTGTCTTTCTCTTCGTGTATAAGTTCAAAATGTATAGATTTGTGTATGGCAATCGCTACACCTCTAGACTTCTCAGATTGACAGGCCATAAAGACTACAGGGTAGTTGGGAGTTCTGTATGGGTTCTGGGTCTATGCTAGCCAGTGAGTTTCTTGTAGAAATATAACTTGTATCTTTAGAGCCTTCATAGAATTAGTAAGAAGGCTTCTCTTTTCCTGTGAATTAAGTCCCTTAGCATTTAGGGTTGCAAAGGAGATATTGTTGGGGATTGTCTCCATTGTGAGGTTAGGGAGAGAGGGAGGGGGGATGAGGAAAAGGAGAGGAGAGAGGTTTATTCACTTAACTTAACCAGACTGGATCTGCGCACCAAAATATGATTCCCAATGGTCTCAGGTTATCTTAAGTCAAATCAGTGGTCAATGAAACCACAAGGAATCTAGCCTCTAATGTCCTAAAACATTATAGATAAAAAGGAACAAAATTAGCATAAAAGTAAACCATACAATGAAAAAATACAATGCACACCATTAAATTTCAACTAATAGTGACTGGTATTAACTACGTATGGTGTGAACAATACTTCAAAAGTGGTGAACCAATGGATCACCAAAAGGAGAATTTTATCTAGGAGTTAGACTGACTTCTCCAGTCCCCATAAAAGGGGATAACACAAACTAAATTTGCGTGTGTGAGGGTGGGGGGGGGACATTACAAGTAATCAACCTGTAGGAGAGGATTGACTATCTAAGGGGGAATGTGAACTATAAAACAAAACTAATATCTCTCAGATGAACCTAAAAAATATAAACAATTTTGCATTCAGTGTAGTGGTTCTGATCTATATCATATTAATACGTTCAACTCCTAGGCATCTATATAAATAATACTAAACAATCATCTTGGGTGTGCCTGTTAGAGTTCAATCAACTTTGAATAATTGCAGGAGTGTTAGGTAATCATGAGCTCCAGCTACTGAGGGAGGAATAGATAAAGGGTAGGGGCAAAGTGCCCTAAGTAAATTTACAGCTTCATGCCAGGGATCACGAGCCCCTCCACTCCTTACTTTTACTGAGAATCTAGACATAGTGTAAGGATTATAAGCAAAACATATAAGAGAATATACAGTGTATAAAGAAGAACCATTATACCATATTCAGTCCAATAGAAAAGATGGGAATGCCCACTTTCATGTGATGGGCCGTTGTGGCCGTGGGGCCAAATCTGAGGCCCCAGATCGAATTTTAGGATTTAGAGAGTCAACTACTGTACAAGGCCGATGTGGCTGTGGGGCCAAGTCTGAGACTCCAGACCAGTTCTTGGGATGCAAAGAGTCAATCACTGATCGGGGCACAGCTAAAGCAAGACCCCATTATTTTAGCAGATTATTTTAGCAGATCAAAAAAGGGGCTATAATCGTATGAGTTTCTCCATTCTTTGAAACTATCAGCTTTGTCGGGTAACCCCATCTATATCTGATGTTTTCTGTTCTCAAAATTTGGGTGATGTTTCTAAAGGTTCTTCTTTTGTAAGGTGTAGCTGGAAATGTCTGGGAAGACTGAAATTTGTTGGAATTTAGCTGGTAGTTGAGGTTTGTTGGTCAGCTCTCTCATTATCTTCTCTTTGTGGGTGAAGAAATGGATTCTAGCTAGGACATCTCTCGATTTGTCCTGAGAGACAGATCTAGGAAGTGCTACTCTGTGGACTCTGTCTAATAAGAGGCCCGGCGGGTCTATGGAAGGCAGCAAGATGTTACAGAATTCCAAAATGAAGGACTCCAGGTCTTGGGAGCCAATCTCCTCCGGTATCCCCCGGAACCTCAAATTATTCCGTCTGGACCGGTCTTCCATGTCGGCTAGTTTTAATTCCAAGTCAGAGATCTGGGTTGCCAAACTCTGAGAGTACAATAGTAGATGGGCTTGATCCACAACTAGGTATTCTTGCTTGTGTTCTAGGGTTTCAGTGCGTTCCCCTAACGCTGCAATGTCCCTACGAAGCTCTGCTGTGGAATTTTTCATTTCCTTAGTTAACGTGTCCTGAAGGAGGTTCATACGTCTGGTTAGAACATCTACAATATTTGCAGATAAAGCGTCTGATGTAGTAGACTGGGAATCCATGCTGCTTTCAGAATAGCTCCTGTCAATGCAGAAGTAGACTCCCTGTATAATTGAGTTTTGCCAGTAGGTTGGTCTTTAAATTGGTCCGCAACTGTCTTCTTGGGTGGTTGAGAAGGTTTTGGTCTTCTTTTAGCAGTTTGAGACATGCTCTGTACAGTATTCTTGGTCAAGCAGGTGTATATGGTATATGTTTAATGAGAAGCCACACTTGAATACAAAAAGATAAAGAAAAAAAAATGGAAAGAATTAAAACATAGTCCCCCTGATGTCAATCTTCGTTTAGGCAGCCATGTTCAACATACTGCCTTCAGACGTTAGGAAGTATGTCAATATGATTTTTGTCAGGAATTTATCCCGACCAACATTCAGCAGAAACAAATGGTGTAGTAGGACTCGTGTGCACTCTCTCCAGGGAATTTGCCCTCACTGGGCCAAGCCGGAAAAAGGTATAAGGGTATGACCTGCTGCAATCACATACAGCAGGAAAGGGATGGAGAGAGTGTATGGAAGTGAGGGTATGACCCCCAGCTCTTAGGGAGATGAACCCTCGTTGGTAATTGGGTAAGGAAGCGAAAGAGGTATAACTAACCTGTGTAGAGGCCACTCTCACTAAGATAAGGGTACTATGTGCAGGTTTTTATAGTAAGAGGGTATATACCCTCCAGGGGACACAGCTTCCAAGCCAATAGTGAAAGGCGGATTTTATGGGATAGGGCAGAACCTGGGTGTTAAAAATAAAGTATACAGGCACCTAATGATGTGGGTCAAAACACAAATAAGGGGAAAATTGTTACAGGGGGTATAGATGTATCTAGCTTAGTGTAGGGAACCCTTTTGTGCCAAAATGAGAAGACAACCTGGATAATAAAGATACACTCCACTCTGAGCCTGGGCTACAGAGATACACAAGCTGACGCAGCAGCCAAAATACTTTAAATACTTATTGCAACAACGTCCAGGATAGAGGTCAGTAGGGCTCAGGTGGCTAGCAAAATAAAATGGTGGAAGTCTTTGATGGGAGATATAAACTCTTCTTATATTTAGTGCAAACAGAGATGTAGATTTTAGAATTCCAAAACAGAGCATATCCTCTCCCCCAGGGGAATGTGTCACCTTATGACAATGTGGGGCAAGGAATGTGGATATGACCCACTGAGTAGACCTCAGTGGGAAATGGAGGGGGAGAGGTAATTATGGGCCAACCTGGGCCTAGTGAGACCACTTATCAGGGAAACAAAGTGATTAGGAGTTGTAGCACAAAAGTAGAGACTTATGGCAGGCTGTTAGGGGACAGCTTCCTTATTCAGGTCACCCCAGTCGTGCAATCTGTTAATACCTTTGTTTAAATACAGTTCTGTGGGTTCTTATCCCGAGTTGGACCCCTGCTTGTCCTAACAGCTAGGCTCCTTAGTGCTTGTAAAAGTATACAGTCTTTAAATGGACTGCCTATATTCTTATATATAACCACATGAATGGTATTCGGAGGGTAGGTACCCTCCCTGGAATACTCTGAACTTATATAGGGGGTAGGGCCCTCGGTCCAGCACACCGGGACCTTGTATAACTATGTGGAGTATTTAGGCAGAGCACACTGGAGCAGCCGAGTTACAGAGCACAGAGGGTGTAAATAAAGAAGAGAGGAAAGTCTTAACCTGCGTCTGTCAGCCGTGTTGCTGAGAGCCTGAGCAGTCAAAGTTAGGTGCGGCAGAGGAAGTTCTAAGATGGCAGGTGTTCGCGCCTAAAGTAAGTTGCGCACTTTAAAACCGGAGGCCTCTATAGTGATCCGCAAGGGCTTTACTCCTAATGTAGCTCCCAGAGCATGCCAGGTCAGGTAAGACCCCCCAAATGAGGTGTCGCTAGATCGCGACAGGAACGGCTGTGCTGTTACGCCTGAGTGGCGTGTAAGGTCTGCAGAGATCCGGGCTGTAGGGCTGGCAGCGATCAGGCTCTGTAATGCAGTGTTCTAAGTTGGCTCCGGGGCGGAGCCCCGACCCTCCGGAGCTAAGCAACACAGTAGTTGCCTGACTTCTGAGCAGGGTTATCGCTGGTGTCCAGTAATGAGATGTCAGACTCTCGGGTGTAGTTTTCTGCTGTGAAGAACGTAGGGTTGAAAAAAAGTGTAGAGGCTGTGCCTCTTTGCTATAAGTCTCCAAAAGTCTTCAAAATTATAGTGACCTAATTTGTTGCTTGATTAAGCTCAATTTATAATATATTTTGAAGATATATCAGTCAAAAGACGTCTTGTCTGCTTGGCGTGTTAGCTCCGCCCCCGATTTTGCTGCTATTTTAATATATGTATTATATTTGTGTTTCTATACTCATGTGTTATTTTATTAGTAAATGATATTTTATACACCTTTTTCTCTTATGGTTATATTGGGTAATATCAGAAACTAACCCCTAAGCATTATTCATTTTAATTGTCTGCTACATATTTGATAGTCAGTCCCTATAGTATTCAACCTCAGTTATTTGTGACCGTATCTCCCCATAGTTTTTAATACTTAGAGCTTTTTAGCGCCACTTTTAACACACATATTTTATTTTAAATACTCAGACCAGCCCGTCTGGCAACAACAACCAAGCCATGTTCAAAGTCACTCAAATCCCCTTTCTTCCCCATTCTGATGCTCGGTTTGAACTTCAGCAAGTCGTCTTCACCATGTCTAGATGCCTAAATGCATTGAGTTGCTGCCATGTGATTGGCTGATTAGCAATTTGTGTCACCAAGCAATTGCACAGGTGTACCTAATAAAGTGGCCGGTGAGTGTATTATTGTTATATATATATATACAGTGGGGGGAAAAAGTATTTAGTCAGCCACCAATTGTGCAAGTTCTCCCACTTAAGAAGATGAGAGAGGCCTGTAATTTTCATCATAGGTTTACCTCAACTATGAGAGACAAAATGTGGAAACAAATCCAGACAATCACATTGTCTGATTTGGAAAGAATTTATTTGCAAATTATGGTGGAAAATAAGTATTTGGTCACCTACAAACAAGCAAGATTTCTGGCTCTCACAGACCTGTATCTTCTTCTTTAAGAGGCTCCTCTGTCCTCCACTCATTACCTGTATTAAAGGCACCTGTTTGAACTTGTTATCAGTATAAAAGACATCTGTCCACAACCTCAAACAGTCACACTCCAAACTCCACTATGGTGAAGACCAAAGAGCTGTCGAAGGACACCAGAAACAAAATTGTAGACCTGCACCAGGCTGGGAAGACTGAATCTGCAATAGGAAAGCAGCTTGGTGTGAAGAAATCAACTGTGGGAGCAATAATTAGAAAATGGAAGACATACAAGACCACTGATAATCTCCCTTGATCTGGGGCTCCACGCAAGATCTCACCCCATGGGGTCAAAATCATCACAAGAACGGTGAGCAAACATCCCAGAACCACACAGGGGGACCTAGTGAATGACCTGCAGAGAGCTGGGATCCAACGTAACAAAGGCTACCATCAGTAACACACTACGCCGCCAGGGACTCAGATCCTGCAGTGCCAGACATGTCCCCCTGCTTAAGCCAGTACATGTCTGGGCCCATCTGAAGTATGCTAGAGAGCATTTGGATGATCCAGAAGCGGATTGGGAGAATGTCATATGGTCAGATGAAACCAAAGTAGAACTGTTTGGTAGAAACACAACTTGTCGTGTTTGGAGGAGAGAGAACAGCATACCTACTGTGATGCATGGGGGTGGCAACATCATGCTTTGGGGCTGTTTCTCTGCAAAGGGAACAGGACGACTGATCCGTGTACATGAAAGAATGAATGGGTCCATGTATCGTGAGATTTTGAGTGCAAACCTCCTTCCATCAGCAAGGGCATTGAAGATGAAACGTGGCTGGGTCTTTCAGCATGACAATGATCCCAAACACACCACCCGGGCAAACGAAAGAGTGGCTTCGTAAGAAGCATTTCAAGGTCCTGGAGTGGCCTAGCAAGTCTCCAGATCTCAACCCCATAGAAAACCTTTGGAGAGAGTTGAAAGTCTGTGTTGCCCAGCGACAGCCCCAAAACATCACTGCTCTAGAGGAGATCTGCATGCAGGAATGGGCCAACATACCAGCAGCAGCAGTGTGTGACAACCTTGTGAAGACTTACAGAAAACGTTTGACCTCTGTCATTGCCAATAAAGGATATATAACAAAGTATTGAGATGAACTTTTGATATTGACCAAATACTTATTTTCCACCATAATTTGCAAATACATTCTTTCCAAATCAGACAATGTGATTGTCTGGATTTGTTTCACAATTTTGTCTCTCATAGTTGAGGTATACCTATGATGAAAATTACAGGCCTCTCTCATCTTCTTAAGTGGGAGAACTTGCACAATTGGTGGCTGACTAAATACTTTTTTCCCCCACTGTATATATATATATATATATATGTGTGTGTGTGTGTGTATATGTATGTGTGTGTATATATATATATATGTGTGTGTGTGTGTGTATATGTATGTGTGTGTATATATATATATGTGTGTGTGTGTGTGTGTATGTATGTGTGTGTGTGTGTATATATATATGTGTAGTAAGAATGTATATATATATGTGTGTGTGTATATATATGTATGTACATAAGTATTATTAATATTGTGTGCCTGCTCTATTTTGGACCTCTTTGTGCATATAAAATATAATATAAATATACAGTGAAAGAGCGGGTTCAGTTTGATTTTAGCGTTAATAAAAAAATATGCCCATGTTGCACTGCCATCTAGTGGTGCTCTGGCATATGGCAGCTGTCTGAGGTGCTGAAATATTTCTGTTTATGTTCAGTCAGCGCCAACTGCAATGGGTAGAAGTGAAATTCTCAGGACAACATAATCCCTTTTCCAGAGACTGCATTTCTTTTTAAGATCAATAATTATCTTTTACACTGCCCTGAGGTTTTATAAGTGTTTCACAGTATCGAGTATACAATCTATAAGCGTTTATAGGGGAACATTGTCTGATTAGTGTTGTGAAAGGGAAATAACGTATTGTGCACCAAGGGTCCTTACTTCTGTTGGTAGAGACTGGAAAACTAGTTCAGGGTGAGGGGTAAATGTGTTACATAACATCTGGTAAAAGATTAAATCCCCCTTTATAGAGACACACAAGTGCTTCCAAAAACCATCTCTTGCATGTTCTTTATTGACATTCCAGCTTTGCTGAAGCCCCCCAAGATCATCACCGATCCTCCAACAAATGTCACAGTGGGTGTGAGACCTCAACTTCGTCTAACCATTACTAGGTTACTAGATTACGAATTGCGTGGCAACTTTCATGCAAACGATATCAGGTTTATCACGGAGGTTTGCGTGACTCGGAAGTAAATACGTTCCCTCGAGCATAATTGAATTTAACGTGAGTCGGGATAACGTGACCTTAGAGCTCTGGTTATCTATTACACTCAAATAAAAAGTGTCACAAAATACATCAAAACTATATTTAAAAAACAGACTCATAATAACTCCATTTAATAACAAATATTCAAAAACATATGATATGAGGTCTCAGGTGTTAGAAAAAAAAGACTGTAAAGGGCTTTAGCATAAAGATACAAATATACATGTAATACCGTATATATATATATATATATATATATATATATATATATATATACTGTATATACATTTAAACACAGAGAAATACAGCGCTAACATAGAAATTGGAGTCCCAATAAAGTAGTCACCAGTATAAAAACTGTAATCACAGTCCTCCTGTATCTTATAACCACGATCAGTACTCTGTAAGGAGGAAAGAGGTCCCCAGTTAGCTCGCAGCCTAATCCCAGGAGGGGGGTCACCCAAAAAGGAAGATCCCGTGGACAGTCTAGAATGACAGAAGAGGGAAGGGCGCATAGAAAAAGGGGTTCTCTCTGGTGTAGTATGTTAAGTGCTCTATTTCTCATCATAATTCTCCTACTTTTGCGCCTATAATTACTCTGTCGGATTTATTCTCCTATTTATCAACACATTTTACGCCCAAAATAAGCTGTAATACGACCTAAAAATGCGACCAGTTTTTCGCTCTCGCCAAGGCGCACAGGTGCGCCAATTACAGCCAAAAAACAATGGATTTCAGTCGTATTTTTAGAAATACTCCCAACAAATCGCTGAAAATCATATTTATCATTATTTTGCGCCAAAGGAGAACCTATAATTCTCCCTATAATACTCCATAACCAAGTAGGAGAACTTACAATTTACTCCCATATTTTATTCATAGAAGATGGAGTTTTTTTTTATTTTGGCCGCTATTTCTCTTGCTCAGTCCCATGAAAATCGTGAAAATGATGGAAATATGTTCCGGAGACGGCATAGAGTTCCTCGATTGTTTTTGCCCCGTTGTGGACTTGAGGCATTATCCGATCGTGAAATTAAGCGCAAATTCAGGATAAACCGAGAAAGCATTTTGAATCTATATTCTCTGATTAAAAATGACATTGATCCCCGAACCAGAAGAACAAGGGCAATACCTGGACTTTTGAAATTACTCGCAGTTTTACATTTTTTGGCAACCGGATCTTTTCAGGCTGTATCCAGTGATGTTGTGGGCATGAGTCAGCCTTCATTTTGCCGCCATTTAACAATTGTTTTAAAAGCAATTCTAAAACATCTTTCTAAATTTATTTATGTTCCTAGGAATGTGCATGAATGGCATACAGTGAAGTCCAACTTTTACCAAGTAGCCGGTATGCCCAATGTTCTTGGTGCTATAGATTGCACCCATATTGCTCTTAGACCACCATCCCTAAGGGAGGAGCAATATAGGAACAGGAAAAGCTTTCATTCCCTAAACATACAGGCTGTGTGTGATGCAAACCTTAGAATTTGGGCTGTTCGATCTGGGTTTCCTGGATCATGTCATGATTTCCACATCCTAAAACAATCTGCACTATTTTCTGCTTTTGAACAGGGCAACATGCCACACGGTTGGCTATTAGGTAAATATGAACTTATTTCCATATAATCTAATTATAATGCAATCAGTTCTCTGTATTTTTTGGAAGTTTTTTTCTGATTTGCACTTTATACATGTCATAAATATATATATATGAATTATGATTAATTGTAATGTTTAAATTATTTATAATTTCTAATCAATTTTTCTTTTTAAAAAATAGGTGATAGTGGTTATCCGTGCCGAACTTGGCTGTTGACACCTGTCCCAATGCACATACCAGAGGAGAAATTAAATTTAATGAATCCCACCGTAGCACAAGAAGTGCTATCGAAAGAACTTTTGGGGTTTTAAAAATGCGTTTCAGAGTTTTGGATAGGTCTGGAGGAGCACTTCAATATTCGCCTGAAAAATGTAATGATATAATTCTAGTTGCATGCATGTTGCACAACATTGCAATTTCCCAAGGCAATTTAGAGGAGGAGTGTCCCAATGATCCCACAGATGACACTTATATCCCTCAAGAAATTATAGGCAGACACACTACAAGGGCAGGTGTACAAAATAGATTGGAAATTATTGAAAGATATTTTTCATGTAAGTATTATTGCAAACTATTTAGAATTGTGTATTATTTTATTAAATTTTATGTATTTGAATTACTAATATTTCTTTTTTTTTTTTTCAGAATACATGTCATCACCCAGAGTTTGAATTCTTTTATAAGAAATGTACACAATTCTTTGATATTGAAGTTAACTCCACCCATTTGAAAAAATAAAACTTTTGCTTATTTATCAAAAATGTTTCTTTTATTAAGGGATAAATATCTTTAATGAAAATATAACCAAAACAAACTATATATAAATATGAATAATACAAACTTTAAAACAAACAAAGCGAAAATAAATGTAAATCACAACAAAATTTAAAAACCAGAAAATATATACACTTAATTTTTTGGATTCTGTGTATCAATTCTGAGATCTCCTATTCATAATTTTTTTTTTTATAATATTCACTTTTTATTTCTGAATCACGTTTCAGAATTTTGTTCCTTTGTTTCTGTAATTCAATGAGTTCCTTAAAAAAAGCACTTTGTTCCTGTCTAAATGAGGATGCCATATCTGTCAGTGCCTGTATGTCATTTGTTCGCTCTGTGATTGGAGGTTGTCTGACTTCTTCTGCTGTTTCATCAATGTCAGATTCGTTGACCATTGGACTTGCAGCAGGTGTATTTAAATCAGGTGGTGTTGGTCCCTCCTGTGTGTGACCATGTATTTGTGTCTCATCATCATCATCATCGTCTTGATTGATGGTGTCCTCGACTAGTGGTTGCAGTGTCAATTCGACCTGTTCTTCTTCAAAAACAAAAATAAAATTAAAAAACAAATTAAATAAAATAAAACAACCATATCTAACCTTTAAAATTTACCATTTCCATACATACCATCATATAATGCAATTGAACTATCTTGCATAGTTTGAAGCAATGCTCTAACACCTGTTGAGAAATAAAAGGGTTAACAAACTATATTTTCAATTTTTGAGATTTCAATGTACACATGCGTTCATTTAAAAATATTTTAAACATCAAAGAATTTCAATACCCATACAAACATTGTTTGCTTGATTACAAATTAAATTCCGTTACAAGGTTCATTATATTTATATAATTATGTTAAGAATATATATTTTGTTTGGTTATTTATTTGTGCTTAATATTGCTTTTTAATTATGCCCGTTCAAAAGGGCAATTTATGGTATTACAGTAGTCACACCCATAGCTCTATACATCACCCACCCCTCTAACCCTATGTTTTGCGATCTCGATCTCCAAACACTGCAAAGTCTCTTTTTTCTCTCTATCTACCATTTTCTTTTTCTCTCCATCACCCACACCTCGCTTTTGAGATCTCTATCTCTCTCACCTTCCATCTCTATCCCCTCCTTTCTATCTCTCTTCCCTCCTGTGTTATCCATCTTTCTATCTCAACAGCACTTTTTTGAAAAGCCTCTGACAAACTAACGATATGATATACACATATAGTTTATTTTTTATATTGCTTACATGCGCTTTCTTCTCGATCTCTATTTGTTTGGGAAGTTGAAGCTTGAGGTTCCTGAGACGTGGTTTCATGGACAAAAGGTTGGTCCTCCTGTGCATTTACCTACTCTTCCCCACAGACATCCTCATGTTGTTCTTAAATATAAATAAAAAAAATTCAATTCACAATATACCTACAAATGTAAGAACACCACCCAACAAAAAAAAAAAGAAATAATAAAAAAAACATTTTACCTCTAAAGTCCATTGTGTCTCCAGGAACATCCAGGCCGACCACAACTGCATCCCCCATCCTGGCATAGAGAATTTGTTCGAAATCAGTCAATTCCGCCCTGTATCCTGGTCCTCCACCTGTTGCTTTAGCCGATTGTTTTGCTTGGCATACCTTTTTTTTTATGTTCTTTTTAATGTCGTTAACCCTCTTACGACATGCCCTTACATCCTTCGGAAAGCTACCTTCTGAAGACACAGATGCGCTGATTTGGGTCCATATTGCCCGCTTTCTCTGTGGGTTAACAGTTCTTGCCTGGTAGCCGATTATCTCCTCATAATGTTCCACCACTTGTTCCACCAAAATACAATTTTGACGATGGGTGAACATCACACTTCTCCCACTTTTTGTCTTTCCTGCTTGCAATGATGCCATCTTAAAAATGAGTAGTTAAAGTGCGCAAAATGGTATACACAATTTAACTAAACTTAAATTTAAGTTACAATCTAATTTAAAGAATTTGTGCATAAAGGTTGCGAGAAAAGGGCGTGAACTTTATTTTTCTGGAAAGATCCCTATGTCGCATTAGTATTTATAAATAAAAAAAAATTAAAATGAATAACGGTCATGTGTTTGGTTATGTGTAAATATTGTAATTTGAATAATATTTATATAAATTCTTATTACATGTTAATTTTGTCAGTTAAAGTAACAATTGTTATATTTGATGGATACTAGCATAAAAAAATACATTTGTTGCAATACGGTAAAAAGTTAAGGTTTGCTTAGATACTATTAGAGACAATTGATACAAAAGATTATAAAGCTTGGGATGTAACTAAAAGTTAATAAAAGTTTATAATACATATTGAAACATATATTGAAACTTATACAAATACCAATCTATATCAATATTGATTTAAAATATTGGATTATTTTATTACTTGTAATTGCGCATTTTTATATAGAAATTAGTTCCGTTACTTGGCTACACCCTAGAAATAGAAATCAGCACAGCAAGATGGCAAGATCTAGGAAATTCTCTATAGGTGAACTATTGATAATTTCATATACAATGGAAAAATATTTTCCAAAAAAAGAAGGGGAATTTACACCTTGGACCAGGATAGGAGAAATAATATTCTCTGTGAAATGGTAAGAAGAGTGAGGCGTATATCTGGACAGAGGAGGACGAGAAAGCAATGCCTAAAACGCTACAATGATTTGTACAGGAGACAATCTAAATTGAGGACACTTATCCGGTGTTACCTGCGCAAATGTAAGACTTTGACATAATCCAGATTTAATTTTTACAATGTATGTTCGTCAGAAATGTATATATAACATTTGTATTTTTATCAATTTCATAACATGTGCATTGGAAAACACATTTATTTTATAAAACTATCAAATTTAATTGTGTTATATAATTTTATTGTATCTCTAGAAATCACTTAGAGAAAAGAAATTCTAGATATGCTCAGAGTCTGGTGATTTATGGCTGCACATTTGTCTATTGTGATTGGCTAACACATTTTAATAGAATTTTACTTTCACAGTTATCTTGAGTGTTGTTTCTAAAGTTAATTAACTTACATTGTTTGGGTTCTCTACTTTACAAGTTTAAAAAGAGATAGTGATGTAAATCTTTGGATTCAACAGTAGACACTGTCTCCCTTGAAGAATGACACGGTTTTTATAATATGTCTGATTCTTTCTTTTATCTATTTATACTGAATTATAAGCCAACTTTGTTTTGATGTTTGTAAAAGAAAAGAATGTGTGAAAGTATGTTGTGCACATCCTAGTATTAAGGCGATTAGATAAAATAAAATAAAATTTTAGAAAGATTATCTAATCTATTTCTAACATTGGAAATATGGTCTTTTTCAAAAAGATATGTACAAATTAATAATTTTTCTTTTCTATTAAATTGTAGATTAAATATGATTTTACATTATATAATATGAAAAGTGCAACTAATTTGTTTACATTTTTAAATAGTTAAAAACCGTAGAGCACCGAGATATCTCTGTCCAATTGATGACAATTCCTCAAGTTCTGGTGGAGAATCTGACCCCTTGCCAAGGGTGTTTATGGACAGGGAGGGAAATGATATTCCAGGTATTTATAAATTGTAATAATTTATATATATATACATCCATACAATGCTGGCAATAAAATGAACATTTTTTGTGTTTAAGTAATAAGAAGGCAACAACGTAGGGCAAGGCCTATTATTGAAAATGACTCAAATGAGGAAGAAGAACTTCAGAATCCGAATTTGGAAGGTTAAATTAATTTTATTACTTTTTATTGCATTTATAATAAAAAAATAATTTTATTTGAAATGTAAACCATTGTTTTGTTATACATAGATGATGCAGAAATTCAGGTTGAGAATTACCGTCAAGATGGAGAGGGAAATAATGAGGAGAGAGAAGAAGTGGTACAAGATTCTGAAATAGAACAAGTGCTTGTGCAGGAAGACGATTTAGAAGATAGTAAGTAATAATATATTAGAAAAATTCTAGTGATAACAGAATATTGTACTACCGAATATTATATATATATATATATATATATATATATATAGAGAGAGAGAGAGAGAGAGAGAGAGAGAGAGAGATAGATAGATAGATAGATAGATAGATAGATATAGAGAGAGAGAGAGAGAGAAATAAAAAAAAGGATAATGAATTATTTTTAATATATACAAGTGTAGTAAAATCTAAAATTTCATTTTATACAGTGATGCAAGAAGAAGAGGTGGACAGACAGGTGCATGATGAAAATAGTTCAAATGATTCCTCTGATACCATTAATTATGACTGGGGTGAGTATATCAGACATGTGTTTATATATGGCTTTAAAAATACATAAGAATAACCTTATTCTTTATTTTATACAGTACCTGAAGATCAAAACATATTGATTAACAAGAAACAGGTATTGGAGATATTAAAGAAAGCTGAAAAAGGACTTAAAGAAAACTATTCAAGTTTGCATGAAATGCGCCTTAAAATAGAAAAAATGTAACAATACAATTTGATTTTTCATAATGTGACCAAATTTTATTTTTATTTTTGTGATAAAAAATAAATATTTATGTTTAACCGTGTATTGGTGTCCTTATAAATTATTATAAACATAACACTGAAATCAATATAACAATGTATGAGATTGAATAAGGGACAGTCTACAATCTATTTTTTTATTGTTTGCAAAAGATTGATATTCACTTTATTTCTGAGTTTAATGTTTAGCATTAACAACTCATTTATATTAATACACTTTTTTTTAAAAAAATCTGTGGTTACCTTGGACTTCTTCCAGCTCACTGATGAAATGACTATCACTGATTATTATCTATTCTCTTGCATTAGCATTGTGTAGTAACCCCAGTGCCTGAACAGAGTGTTATCTATATGGCCAACGTGTAATTTCAAACTCTTTTGAAAAGATATTTCAAAAGCCTGTGATAAGAGGCAGCCATGAAATTAGCATATGTATGTTTAGTTTAAAATAAGATTATTTACAAAAAATGCATTTCACCAGAAAAGAAATGTAAAATTGTATTAATATTAATAAAGGTAGAATGGCAATAGTTTACTGTCCCTAGAAACACTTTTGAAATAGTCATGTGGGTCATGCCAAGGGGGCTTGGATCATGTCAGCTATGAACTAAAAAAATATACATTCATATATATATATTTTAAAAATCAATATTTTACAAACACAATATTGAATATTTGTCAATTCAAATAAATATTGAGGAAGTAAAATTGATGTAATGCAAGGCAGATTATATTAAAATGGATTTAAAATTTATAAAAAAAAGTATAATATTCAAATGGATTAAAAAATTTAGAAAAGTATTATATTAGTTATTAAAAAACAAAGGATAAAAATAAAATAAAAAAAAAAGATATTAACATTATTGGCTCGAAATAATCGACATTGAAAGCTGTTTTAATGATAAATAAGGTGCATTTTAAAAAATTGTGGCGAGATTTATCAATAATCCGCCGCATCTCGACAATGGAAATCAGCGATAAAATACTACTAGTTTAACCCCTTAACGACCAAGGACGTACGCCACACGTCCTCAAAAAAAAGTCAGTTAATGACCGAGGACGTGTGGCGAACGTCCTTGGTCTGGAAAGCAGCTGGAAGCGATCCTGCTCGCTTCCAGCTGCTTTCCGGTTATTGCAGTGATGCCTCGATATGGAGGCATCCTGCAATAACCCCCCTTGGCCATCCGATGCAGAGAGAGCCACTCTGTGGCCCTTTCTGCACCGGACATCGGTGGCCGGTATCGTTGGTGGGTGGGAGCTTACGTGGGAGGCGGGTGGGCGGCCATCGGTGCTCAGTGTGGAGTGGAGGGGGGCGGGATCGGGGGCGGGAGCTACGGGGGCGCGCACGGGAGCGCGCGCGTGCACGGGGGGGTGGTGGGCGGGCGCGTGCACGGGGCGGGAGCGGTTGGGAACCGCTACACTACAGAAAAAAAAGGTTAAAAATTAAAAACGCAATTAACGTAAAATATCATCTAAGGGACCTGGAAGGGGTTGGGGGTTGGTCTCGGTGGGGGGGGGGGAAGCTACACTACAGAAAAGGGAATTTTTTTTAAAAAAAAGGCACATTTTGTTACAAAACTGGGTACTGGCAGACAGCTGCCAGTACCCAAGATGGCGCCCATTATTGCAGAGGGGAAGGGTTAGAGAGCAGTTTGGTGGGGGATCAGTGAGGTTGGGGTCTAAGGGGGGATCCTACACATCAGCATATGTAAATATGCTTTTTTTTTTAAAAAAAAAAAAGGGCCAAATACCTTTTATTTTAGTACTGGCAGAGTTTCTGCCAGTACTTAAGATGGCGGGGACAATTGTGGGGTGGGGGAGGGAAGAGAGCTGTTTGGGAGGGATCAGGGGGTCTGATGTTTCAGGTGGGAGGCTGAGCTCTACACTAAAGCTAAAATTAACCCTGCAAGCTCCCTACAAGCTACATAATTAACCCCTTCACTGCTAGCCATAATACACGTGTGATGCGAAGCGGCATTTAGAGGCCTTCTAATTACCAAAAAGCAATGCCAAAGCCATATATGTCTGCTATTTCTGAACAAAGGGGATCCCAGAGAAGCATTTACAACCATTTGTGCCATAATTGCAGAAGCTGTTTGTAAATAATTTCAGTGAGAAACCTAAAATTGAGAAAAAAATTAACGTTTTTTTTTTAATTTGATCGCATTTGGCGGTGAAATGGTGGCATGAAATATACCAAAATTGGCCTAGATCAATACTTGGGGTTGTCTACTACACTACACTAAAGCTAAAACTACCCCAAAAAGCTCCCTACATGCTCCCTAATTAACCCCTTCACTGCTGGGCATAATACACGTGTGGTGCGCAGTGGCATTTAGCGGCCTTCTAATTACCAAAAAGCAACACCAAAGTCATATATGTCTGCTATTTCTGAACAAAGGGGATCCCAGAGAAGAATTTACAATCATTTATGCCATAATTGCACAAGCTGTTTGTAAATAATTTAAGTTAGAAACCAAAAGTTTGTGAAAAAAATTTGTGAAAAGTGAACGATTTTTTTGTATTTGATTGCATTTGACAGTGAAATGGTGGCATGAAATATACCAAAATGGGCCTAGATCAATACTTTGGGATGTCTACTAAAAAAAATATATATACATGTCAATGGATATTCAGAGATTCCTGAAAGATATTAGTGCTCTAATGTAACTAGCGCTAATTTTGAAAAGAAATGGTTTGGAAATAGCAAAGTGCTACTTGTATTTATGGCCCTATAGTTTACAAAAAAAGCAAAGAACTTGTAAACATTGGGTATTTCTAAACTCAGGACAACATTTAGAAACTATTTAGCATGGGTGTTTTTTGGTGGTTGTAGATGTGTAACAGATTTTGGGGGTC
>NC_069507.1:13357242-13462242 GCF_027579735.1 Bombina bombina
ACATACATATGCAAACACACACATACATATGCAAACACACACACATACATACATACATATGCAAACACACATATGCAAACACACACATACATACATATGCAAACACACACACACATATGCAAACACACATACATACATATGCAAACACACACACATACATATGCAAACACACACACATACATACATATGCACACACATATGCAAACACACACACACACATACATATGCAAACACACACACATACATATGCAAACACACACATACATATGCAAACACACACACATACATACATATGCACACACACACATATGCAAACACACATACATACATATGCAAACACACACACATACATATGCAAACACACACACATACATACATATGCACACACATATGCAAACACACACACATACATACATATGCAAACACACACACACATATGCAAACACACATACATACATATGCAAACACACACACATTCATATGCAAACACACACACATACATACATATGCACACACACATATGCAAACACACACACATACATATGCAAACACACACATACACACATACATATGCAAACACACACATACATACATACATATGCAAACACACACATATATACATATGCAAACACACACATACATACATACATATGCAAACACACACATACACATGCAAACACACACATACATACATACATATGCAAACACACACATATATACATATGCAAACACACACATACACACATACATATGCAAACACACACACACATACATATGCATACACACACACATACATACATATGCACACACATATGCAAACACACACATACATACATATGCAAACACACATACATACGCAAACACACACATACATACGCAAACACACACACACACATACATATGCAAACACACACACATACATACATATGCAAACACACATACATACGCAAACACACACATACATACGCAAACACACACATACATACATACATATGCAAACACACACATACACATGCAAACACACACATACATACATACATATGCAAACACACACATATATACATATGCAAACACACACATACACACATACATATGCAAACACACACACACATACATATGCAAACACACACACATACATACATATGCAAACACACATACATACGCAAACACACACATACATACGCAAACACACACATACATACATATGCAAACACACACACACACACACATACATATGCAAACACATACACATACATATGCAAACACACACACATACATACATATGCAAGCACAAACACACACATACATGCAAACACATACATACATACATATACACACACAAACACACATACATACACACATTTATATGCAAACATACACATACACATATGCAAACACACACACATACATACACACAAACATATAAAACCACACACACTAGCAAGCACAAACACACACATGCACACACACACAAACATATAAAACCACACACACTAGCAAGCACAAACACACACATGCACACACACACACAAATTCATATGCAAACACACACACATACACACACATATGCAAGCACAAACACACACATACATGCAAACACACACACACACACACATACATATACAAACATCTAAACACACAGACATACATCTGCAAACACACACACACACAGACATACATATGCAAACACACACACACAGACATACATATGCAAACACACACACACATACGCAAACACAAACACATACATATACACACAAAAACACATACATACACTCATATATATGCATACACAAACACACATACATACATATACACACAAAAACACATACATACACTCATATATATATGCATACACAAACACACATACATACATATACACACAAAAACACATACATACACTCATATATATGCATACACAAACACACATACATACATATACACACAAAAACACATACATACACTCATATATATATGCATACACAAACACACATACATACATATACACATAAAAACACATACATACACTCATATATATGCATACACAAACACACATACATACATACATACATATGAAAACACACACATACATACACACACACACATATGCAAACACAAACACACATACATAGATATGCGAACACATACATATGAAAAAACACATGCAAGCACAAACACACACACACAAGCACACATACACAGACACACATACATATGCAAACACACACATGCAAGCACAAACACACACCCACAATCAAACAGACACATGCACATGTTTCACCTACATTAGAACATATGATGCTAATTCTGGTGTCAGATTTTATTGATGTAATTTATACCCTATAATGTCCTGAATTAACAGTTTTTACATACTGATCCATGTTAAGAAACCTCAATGCTAATACAATTGCAGAGGCCAAAATCCCAAAACACTTCTCAGGCAACACCTGTATAGACACAACAGCAGCTAAATTATTCATTTGGTTTCTTATCCAAAAACATAATTTGTGCTTACCAGATAAATTCCTTTCCCTCCAGATAGGGAGAGTCCACGGCTTCATTCCTTACTGTTGGGAAATACAACACCTGGCCACCAGGAGGAGGCAAAGACACCCCAGCCAAAGGCTTAAATATCCCTCCCACTTCCTCATTACCCCAGTCATTCTGCCGAGGGAACAAGGAAAAGTAGGAGAAACATTAGGGTATAAATGGTGCCAGAAGAATAAAATAAATAATAAGGGGCCGCCCATAGATAAGAAAAAACTGGCGGGGCCGTGGACTCTCCCTATCCGGAAGGAAAGAAATTTATCTAGTAAGCGTAAATTATGTTTTCCATGCTAAGATAGGGAGAGTCCACGGCTTCATTCCTTACTGTTGGGAAAACTATACCCGAGCTCCAGAGGACGCTAAATGAATAACGGGAAGGAACAAAAAGGAAGAGGCGGACCCTATTCTGAGGGCACCACAGCCTGCAAAACTTTTCTCCCGAAAGCTGCTTCAGCCGAAGCAAAAACATCAAACTTGTAAAATTTTGAAAAAGTGTGTAAGGAGGACCAGGTAGCTGCCTTACAAATCTGATCCATAGAGACCTCATTCTTAAAGGCCCAAGAGGAAGCCACTACTCTAGTGGAATGAGCAGTTATCCTCTCAGGAGGATGATGTCCCGCTGTCTCGTAAGCTAAGTGGATGACACTCCTTAACCTGAAATATAGGAAAGTCGAAGTAGCCTTCTGCCCCTTACGCTTCCCCGAATAGACAACAAATAAAGAGGAAGATTGTCTAAACTCCTTGGTAGCCTGAAGATAGAACTTCAAGGCGCGAACCACATCCAAATTGTGAAGTAAGCATTCCTTCGATGAAGAAGGATTGGACACAAGGAAGGAACCACAATCTCCTGATTGATGTTGCGATCTGACACAACCTTGGGAAGAAAACCTAATTTAGTACGTAAAACTGCCTTACCTGCATGAAAAATCAGATAAGGGGGCTCACATTGCAAAGCAGAGATCTCAGAAACTCTGCACGCAGAGGCAATAGCTAATAAAAAGAGAACCTTTCAAAATAACAATTTAATGTCAACGGAATGCAGAGGCTCAAACGGAACCTGTTGCAAAACCCAAAGAACAAGATTTAGGCTCAAAGGAGGAGCCCCAGATCTAAACACAGGTCTGATCCTAATCAGAGTCTTAAAGGACTGCACGTCTGATAGCTCAGCCAGTCTCTTGTGCGATAAAACTGACAGGGCCGAAATCTGTCCCCTCAGGGAACTAGCAGAAAGGCCCTTCTTCAGCCCATCCTGGACAAAAAGATCCTGGCAACCTTAGCTCTGTGCCAGGAAAAAAACATGCTCTTCACACCAGAATAAGTAGGTCCTCCACACCTTGTGGTAGATACACTGAGTAACTGGTTTACGAGCTTGAATACAAGTATAAATGACACTCTCAGAGAAACCTCTCTTGGCTAAGACTAAGCGTTCAATCTCCACACAGTCAGCCTCAGAGAATCTAGATTTTGATAAACAAATGGACCTTGCATCAGCAGGTCTCTGCGACAAGGTAACTTCCACAGAGGAGATGAGGACATCCCCACTAGATCCGTGAATCACATCCTTCGTGGCCACGATGGAGCAATCAGGGCTACTGATACCCGCTCCTGCTTGATGCGGGCCATCACTCAAGGAAGAAGCGGTAATGGAGGAAAAAGATATATGAGTTTGAACCTCCAGAGCACTGCTAGTGCATCTATTAGATCTGTTTGGGGATCCAACGACCTTGACCTGTACCTGGGTAGCTTGGTATTGAGACGGGATGCCATAAAATCTATCTCCGGCATCCCCCACTTGCTGCATATCTCTGCAAACAGCTTGGGATGGAGAGACCATTCCCCTGGATGGAAGGATTGCTTGCTAAGAAAATCCACATCCCACTTGTCCACACCTGGAATGTGGATCGCTGACAGTGAACAGCTGTGGGCCTCCGCCCACTCCAGAATCTGAGATACTTTCTTCATCTCCAAGGAACTTCTCGTTCACCCTGATGGTTGTTGTAAGCCACCAAGGCTATATTGTCTGATTGGAATCTGATAAACTGGGACGAACCCAGAAGTGGCCAAGCCTTCAAGGCCTTGAAGATTGCCCATTGTTCCAAAATATTGATCGGGATGCAGGACTCCTCCTTAGTCCACAACTCCTGTTCCTTCCTGGCACCCCAAACCAATCCCCATCTGGATAGGCTTTCGTCTGTAGTCACAATCTCCCAGGATAGTCTAAAGAAGCATTTCCCTCGGGACAGTTATAGTACCAAGAAACTCCACACTGGTACTTGGGATAAGAGAACTCTTTTCCAAGTTTATATTCCATCCAAGTGATCGAAGAAGACTGAGAAGGGACTCTGAGAATTCTTCCGCAAGATGAAAAGATGGTGCTTGCACCAGAATATAGTCCAAATATAGGGCTACTGCAACACCCTGAGTTCTGGCAACAGCTAGAAGAGCCCCCAGAACCTTTGTTAAGATTCTTGGAGCAGTAGCTAGGCCAAATGGAAGGGCAATTAACTGGAATTGCTGGTCCAGGAATGCAAACCTCAGGAACTGAAAGTGTTCCCTGTGTATTGGAACATGAAGGTAAGCGTCCTTCAGATCTATAGTGGTCATAAACTGGCCTTCCTGAATAAAAGGAAAGATGGACCTTATTGTCTCCATCTTGAAGGAAGGGACACTGAGAAATTTGTTTAAGCACTTTAGGTCCAGAATTGGGCGGAAAGTTCCCTCCTTCTTTGGGCCAACAAAAAGGTTTGAATAAAACCCCAAACCTCTTTCTTCGATAGGCACCGGGACAACAACTCTTAAGGAGAATAGATCCCGAACGCACCCTAGAAAGGCATCCCTCTTTTCTGGTCTGGTAGACAGATTCGAGAGAAGGAATCTGCCCCTTGGCGGATGAGATTTGAAGCCTATCTTGTATCCCTGAGATACCACCTCCAGGACCCAAGGATCCTGTACGTCCTTGAACCAGGGGTCTGAAAAAAGAGACAGTCTGCCGCCTACACGATCCGATCCCGGATCGGGGGCCACTCCTTCATGCCGATTTGTTTTCGGCTGACTTCTTATTCTGCTTGGATTTATTCCAGGATTGAGTCGGCTTCCAAGTACTGTTGGGTTGCCCGGGCTTGGAGGAGGATTGTTGTCGTTGGGATTTGTCAGAACAAAAGGAACGAAAATTAGAAGATTGTCGTCCCTTAGACTTGTCCTTCTTATCTTGCGGTAGGAAGGCACCCGTGACTCCGGTAACTGTAGAAATAATGGAGTCCAGGCCTGGACCAAATAAAATATTTCCCTTGAAGGGAAGAGAAAGGAGTCTGGACTTAGAAGTCATACCTGCAGACCAAGACTTCAACCAGAGTATCCGGCGGGCTAGGACCACAAAGCCAAGGCCTTTGCATTTAGGCGAATAATTTGCATGTTCACATCACAGATAAAAGAATTAGCAATTCTCAGAGCTTTAATTCTGTCTTAAATATCCTTGAGGGGAGACTCCACCTCAATGAGTTCTGACAAAGAGTCGCACCAGTTGGTAGCCGCTCCGGCAACCACAGCCGCCGGTTAAAACAAAATCCTGTATGTTGAAACATCTTTCTCAGAAAGGTTTCCATTTTCTTATCCATCGGCTCTCTGAACGAAGAACTACCCTCAAGAGGTTTAGTAGTACGTTTAGCAAGCGTAGAGATAGCACCATCCACCTTAGGAATGGAGCCCCACAAATCCAGTTAAGAGTACGGGACCGGGAACAACTTTTTAAAAGTAGATGAGAAGGAAAAGGAAGAACCAATTCTTTCCCATTCGTTCTTAATAATGTTCGTCATCTTAACCGGCACAGGAAAAGTCAAAGGAACTTTCCTGTCTTCGTAAACTCTTTCTAATTTAGGTATCATAGGTTCTTCATGCAGCGCGGCCTCTGGAACCTCTAACGTAGAAAGAACCTCCTTTAATAAAAAAAACGCAAGTGCTCAATTTTAAATCTAAAGGACAGTTCCTCCGCAGCAGGAAGCTTGGACGCTAAGGACTCCGACCCAGAAAGTTCACCCTCTGAAGCTACCGAGGTTAACTCATTATCGGATAACTGGGACATAATAGCTAAATCCGATATTTAGATGACTCCAGGTCAGGAGAGCAATGTTTAAGCTTTCTCTTGCGTTTGTTAAAGCGAGGTAATGCACTGAGGGTCGCAGACACCGCCATTTGTAACAGAGAAGCAAAGTCGGCAGGAAGAAGGCCCCCTCCAGATGGAGGATTAGAAGTGCTATGGGGATCTGCATGTTGAGTGGATAATGTAGCAAGGGTAGTAATTTCACGGGACACCCGGTCACATGGAGTGCAAGACAGTACTTCCCTTGTTATTACAAGTACAGCAAGTAATAGGAGCTGTGCAACACTTTCCAAAACAAAACTTAAAAGTGAAACCTGTTTGTTCCAGCCAAAAACACACAGTCTTCAATAAACCCCCTTCAGATGATATTAAGACTGGATCCTATCAAGGTATAAAGGAGCCACACTGTGAACCTGTTAGAGCATTTTATGTGTAACAATTGAAACAATCTTACCTCCAGGATCCATGCCGTGGAACAGTACACAGCCTCTCAAATGTGACAGTCTTATAGAAGCGCTCCTAACATGGACTTGAGTGAGAGAAAGAAGGCAGTGAAACTTGTCAACACTGATTGCTTAGGAACTGTTAGCAGTAGTCTGGATGGTTTTGCAGAAAAACTTTCCCTGCATCTCCAGATTCAAACTTTCATCAATACTCTCACTGATAGGTTGACATGACTACTTAAAACTCCAGTCCTATCTTGAAGGGCAGATACCCTTTTTTCAGGACTCTCTGAATCTTCTGACACTTCTCTACCACCTCCTAACGTGACGAAAGCAAAGAATGACTGGGGTAATGAGGAAGTCGGAGGGATATTTAAGACTTTGGCTGGGGTGTCTTTGCCTCCTCCTGGTGGCCAGGTGTTGTATTTCCCAACAGTAAGGAATTAATCCGTGAACTCTCCCTATCTTAGGAAGAAAATATTAAATATAGCTGCTGGCATTTCAGAATTCCCTGTACTTAATGTGTCACTGTACAGCGCAGCTGTTTACATATATTTTCATATACTGTATATGAAATGACACAGATGTAATTGAGCACAAATATACTGTCAGAAGAAGGCAAATGTCACTGTCTGATATTAAACGACAAAGATCTTTAAATGTCTTGAGATGGAAATAAAAGAAGAGAATCCTGGGATTTTAATAACATCTCTGTACTCGGCTTATTAAAGGGTGTGAATTCATTAATTAAAGGGAAGATATATTCTCTGTAAACTAATATTTATTATAAGTGAAGTATTTCTGGATTACACCGGAGCTTAACGTTTGGCCGCTCAGATATGTGTTGCTATTACTGCAACTGTGGCTATTTTGGTGTGTTTCCTAATGTCCGACTGTCTCTCTCAGATATGTGTTGCTGTTACTGCAGCTGTGGCTATTCCGCAGTGATTCCTTATGTCCGGCTGTCTCTCTCAGATATGTGTTGCTATTACTGCAACTGTGGCTATTTCGGTGTGTCTTCTTATGTCCGGCAGTCTCACTCAGATATGTGTTGATATTACTGCAGCTGTGTCTATTTTGGTGTGTTTCCTTATGTCCGGCTGTCTCTCTCAGATATGTGTTGCTGTTACTGTAGCTCTGGCTATTCTGGAGTGATTCCTTATGTCCGGCTGTCTCTCTCAGATATGTTTTGCTATTACTGCAACTGTGGCTATTACGGTGTGTCTTCTTATGTCCGGCTGTCTCACTCAGATATGTGTTGCTATTACTGCAGCTGTGGCTATTTTGGTGTGTTTCCTTATGTCCGACTGTCTCTCTCAGATATGTGTTGCTGTTACTGCAGCTGTGGCTATTCCAGAGTGATTCCTTATGTCCGGCTGTCTCTCTCAGATATGTGTTGCTATTACTGCAACTGTGGCTATTTCGGTGTGTCTTCTTATGTCCGGCAGTCTCACTCAGATATGTGTTGATATCACTGCAGCTGTGGCTATTTTGGTGTGTTTCCTTATGTCCAGCTGTCTCTCTCAGATATGTGTTGCTATTACTGTAGCTCTGGCTATTTCGGTGTGTTTCGTTATGTCCAGCTGACTCTCTCAGATATGTGTTGCTGTTACTGCAGCTGTGGATATTCCATTGTGTTTCCTTATGTCCGGCCTTCTCTCTCAGATATGTGTTGCTATTAATGCCACTGTGGCTATTTCGGTGTGTCTACTTATGTCCGGCTGTCTCTCTCAGATATGTGTTGCTGTTACTGCAGCTGTGGCTATTCCGGAGTGATTCCTTATGTCCGGCTGTCTCTCTCAGATATGTGTTGCTATTACTGCAACTGTGGCTATTACGGTGTGTCTTCTTATGTCCGGCTGTCTCCCTCAGATATGTGTTGATATTACTGCAGCTGTGGCTATTTTGGTGTGTTTCCTTATGTCCGGCTGTCTCTCTCAGATATGTGTTGCTGTTACTGTAGCTCTGGCTATTTCATTGTGCGTCTCCTTATGTCCGGCTGTCTCTCTCAGATATGTGTTGCTATTACTGCAGCTCTGGCTATTTCGGTGTGTCTCCTTATGTCCGGCTGTCTCTCTCAGATATGTGTTGCTAGTACTGCAGCTGTGGCTATTTCGGTGTGTTTCGTTATGTCCAGCTGACTCTCTCAGATATGTCTTGCTGTTACTGCAGCTGTGGATATTCCATTGTGTTTCCTTATGTCCGGCTGTCTCTCTCAAATATGTGTTGCTATTAATGCCACTGTGGCTATTTCGGTGTGTCTCCTTATGTCCGGCTGTCTCTCTCAGATATGTGTTGCTATGACTGCAGCTGTGGCTATTTCGGTGTGTCTCCTTATGTCCGGCTGTCTCTCTCAGATATGTGTTGCTATTACTGAAGCTGTGGCTATTTTGGTGTGTCTCCTTATGTCCGGCTCTCTCAGATATGTGTTGCTATTACTACAGCTGTGGCTATATCGGTGTGTCTCCTTATGTCCGGCTGTCTCTCTCAGATATGTGTTGCTATTACTGCAGCTGTGGCTATTTTGGTGTGTCTCCTTATGTCCGTCTGTCTCTCTCAGATATGTGTTGCTATTACTACAGCTTTGGCTATTTCTATGTGTCTCCTTATGTCCAGCTGTCTCTCTCAGATATGTGTTGCTATTACTGCAGCTGTGGCTATTTCGGTGTGTCTCCTTATGTCCGGCTGTCTCTCTCAGTTATGTGTTGCTATTACTTCAGCTCTAGCTATTTCGGTGTGTCTTCTCATGTCTGGCTGTCTCGCTCAGATATGTGTTGCTATTACTGCAGCTGTGGCTATTTCGGTGTGTCTTCTTATGTCCGACTGTCTCTCTCAGATATGTGTTGCTAATACTGCAGCTGTGGCTATTTCTGTGTGTCTCCTTATGTCTGGCTGTCTCTCTCAGATATGCGTTGCTATTACTGCAGCTCTGGCTATTTCACTGTGTCTCCTTATGTCCGGTTGTCTTTCTCAGATATGTGTTGCTATTACTGCAGCTGTGTCTATTTTGGTGTGTTTCCTTATGTCCGGCTGTCTCTCTCAGATATGTGTTTCTAGTACTGCAGCTGTGGCTATTTCGGTGTGTCTCCTTATGTCTGGCTGTCTCTCTCAGATATATGTTGCTATTACTGCAGCTGTGGCTATTTTGGTGTGTTTCCTTATGTCCGTCTCTCTCTCTCAGATATGTGTTTCTATTACTGCAGCTGTGGCTATTTCGGTGTGTCTCCTTATGTCTGGCTGTCTCTCTCAGATATATGTTGCTATTACTGCAGCTGTGGCTATTTTGGTGTGTTTCCTTATGTCCGTCTCTCTCTCTCAGATATGTGTTTCTATTACTGCAGCTGTGGCTATTTCGGTGTGTCTCCTTATGTCCGGCTGTCTCTCTCAGATATGTGTTGCTCTGGCTATTTTAGTGTGTTTCCTTATGTCCGGCTGTCTCACTCAGATATGTGTTGCTATTACTGCAGCTGTGGCTATTCTGGTGTCCGGCTGTCTCTCTCAATTATGCATTGCTATTACTGCAGCTCTGGCTATTTCAGTGTGTCTCCTTATGTGCGGCTGTCTCTCTCAGATGTGTTGCTATTACTGCAGCTCTGGCTATTTCAGTGTGTCTCCTTATGTCCGGCTGTCTCTTTCAGATATGTGTTGCTATTACTACAGCTGTGGCTATTTTGGTGTGTTTCCTTATGTCCGTCTCTCTCTCTCAGATATGTGTTTCTATTACTGCAGCTGTGGCTATTTCGGTGTGTCTCCTTATGTCCGGCTGTCTCTCTCAGATATGTGTTGCTCTGGCTATTTTAGTGTGTTTCCTTATGTCCGTCTGTCTCACTCAGATATGTGTTGCTATTACTGCAGGTGTGGCTATTCTGGTGTGATTCATTATGTTCGGCTGTCTCTCTCAGATATGTGTTGCTATTACTGCAGCTGTGGCTATTTCGGTGTGTCTCCTTATGTCTGGCTGTCTCTCTCAGATATGCGTTGCTATTACTGCCGCTCTGGCTATTTCAGTGTGTTTCCTTATTTCCGGCTGTCTCACTCAGATATGTGTTGCTATTACTGCAGCTGTGGCTATTCCGGTGTGATTCCTTATGTCCGGCTGTTGCTCTCAGATATGTGTTGCTATTACTGCAGCTGTGGCTATTTCGATGTGTCTCCTTATGTCCAGCTGTCTCTCTCAGATATGTGTTGCTAATACTGCAGCTGTGGCTATTTCGGTGTGTCTCCTTATGTCTGGCTGTCTCTCTCAGATATGCGTTGCTATTACTACAGCTGTGGCTATATCGGTGTGTCTCCTTATGTCCGGCTGTCTCTCTCAGATATGTGTTGCTATTACTGCAGCTGTGGCTATTTTGGTGTGTCTCCTTATGTCCGTCTGTCTCTCTCAGATATGTGTTGCTATTACTACAGCTTTGGCTATTTCTATGTGTCTCCTTATGTCCAGCTGTCTCTCTCAGATATGTGTTGCTATTACTGCAGATGTGGCTATTTCGGTGTGTCTGCTTATGTCCGGCTGTCTCTCTCAGTTATGTGTTGCTATTACTTCAGCTCTAGCTATTTCGGTGTGTCTTCTCATGTCTGGCTGTCTCGCTCAGATATGTGTTGCTATTACTGCAGCTGTGGCTATTTCGGTGTGTCTTCTTATGTCCGACTGTCTCTCTCAGATATGTGTTGCTAATACTGTAGCTGTGGCTATTTCGGTGTGTCTCCTTATGTCTGGCTGTCTCTCTCAGATATGCGTTGCTATTACTGCAGCTCTGGCTATTTCAGTGTGTCTCCTTATGTCCGGTTGTCTTTCTCAGATATGTGTTGCTATTACTGCAGCTGTGTCTATTTTGGTGTGTTTCCTTATGTCCGGCTGTCTCTCTCAGATATGTGTTTCTAGTACTGCAGCTGTGGCTATTTCGGTGTGTCTCCTTATGTCTGGCTGTCTCTCTCAGATATATGTTGCTATTACTGCAGCTGTGGCTATTTTGGTGTGTTTCCTTATGTCCGTCTCTCTCTCTCAGATATGTGTTTCTATTACTGCAGCTGTGGCTATTTCGGTGTGTCTCCTTATGTCCGGCTGTCTCTCTCAGATATGTGTTGCTCTGGCTATTTTAGTGTGTTTCCTTATGTCCGGCTGTCTCACTCAGATATGTGTTGCTATTACTGCAGCTGTGGCTATTCTGGTGTCCGGCTGTCTCTCTCAATTATGCATTGCTATTACTGCAGCTCTGGCTATTTCAGTGTGTCTCCTTATGTGCGGCTGTCTCTCTCAGATGTGTTGCTATTACTGCAGCTCTGGCTATTTCGGTGTGTCTCCTTATGTCCGGCTGTCTCTTTCAGATATGTGTTGCTATTACTACAGCTGTGGCTATTTTGGTGTGTTTCCTTATGTCCGGCTCTCTCTCTCAGATATGTGTTTCTGTTACTGCAGCTGTGGATATTTCGGTGTGTCTCCTTATGTCTGGCTGTCTCCCTCAGATATATGTTGCTATTACTGCAGCTGTGGCTATTTTGGTGTGTTTCCTTATGTCTGTCTCAATCTCTCAGATATGTGTTTCTATTACTGCAGCTGTGGCTATTTCGGTGTGTCTCCTTATGTACGGCTGTCTCTCTCAGATATGTGTTGCTCTGGCTATTTTAGTGTGTTTCCTTATGTCTGTCTGTCTCACTCAGATATGTGTTGCTATTACTGCAGCTGTGGCTATTCTGGTGTGATTCATTATGTTCGGCTGTCTCTCTCAGATATGTGTTGCTATTACTGCAGCTGTGGCTATTTCGGTGTGTCTCCTTATGTCTGGCTGTCTCTCTCAGATATGCCTGACTGCAGCTGTGACTATTTCGGTGTGTCTCCTTATGTCCGGCTGTCTCTCTCAGATATGTGTTACTAGTACTGCAGCTGTGGCTATTTCGGTGTGTCTCCTTATGTCCGGCTGTCTCTCTCAGATATGTGTTGCTATTACTGCAACTGTGGCTATTTCAGTGTGTCTCCTTATGTCTGGCTGTCTCTTTCAGATATGTGTTGCTATTACTGCAGCTGTGGCTATTTTGGTGTGTTTCCTTATGTTCGTCTCTCTCTCTCAGATTTGTGTTGCTGTTACTGCAGCTGTGGATATTTCGGTGTGTCTCCTTATGTCTGGCTGTCTCTCTGAGATATATGTTGCTATTACTGCAGCTGTGGCTATTTAGGTGTGTCTCCTTATGTCCGGGTGTCTCTCTCAAATATGTGTTGCTATTACTGCAGCTGTGGCTATTTTAGTGTGTCTCCTTATGTCTGGCTGTCTCTATCAGATATGTGTTGCTATTACTGCAGCTCTGGCTATTTTGGTGTTTCTCCTTATATCCGGCTGTCTCTCTCAGATATGTGTTACTAGTACTGCAGCTGTGGCTATTTCGGTGTGTCTCCTTATGTCCGGCTGTCTCTCTCAGATATGTGTTGCTATTACTGCAGCTGTGGCTATTTCGGTGTGTCTTCTTATGTCCTGCTGTCTCTCTCAGATATGTGCTGCTATTACTGCAGCTGTGGCTATTTCGGTGTGTCTCCTTATGTCCGGCTGTCTCTCTCAGATATGTGTTGCTCTGGCAATTTCAGTGTGTTTCCTTATGTCCGGCTGTCTCTCTCAGATATGTGTTGCTATTACTGCAGCTGTGGCTATTTCGGTGTTTCCTTATGTCCGGCTGTCTCTCTCATATATGTGTTGCTATTACTGCAGCTGTGTCTATTTCGGTGTGTCTCCTTATGTCCGGCTGTCTCTCTCAGATATGTGTTGCTATTACTGCAGCTGTGGCTATTTCGGTGTGTCTTCTTATGTCCCGCTGTCTCTCTCAGATATGTTTTGCTATTACTGCAGCTGTGGCTATTTCGGTGTGTCTCCCTATGTCTGGCTGTCTCTCTCAGATATGTGTTGCTATTACTGCAGCTGTGGCTATTTCGGTGTGTCTCCTTATGTCTGGCTGTCTCTCTCAGATGTGTGTTGCTATTACTGCATCTGTGGCTATTTCAGTGTGTTTCCTTATGTCCGGCTGTCTCACTCAGATATGTGTTGCTATTACTGCAGCTGTGGCTATTTTGGTGTGTTTCCTTATGTCCGTCTCTCTCTCTCAGATATGTGTTTCTATTACTGCAGCTGTGGCTATTTCGGTGTGTCTCCTTATGTCCGCTGTCTCTCTCAGATATGTGTTGCTCTGGCTATTTTAGTGTGTTTCCTTATGTCCGGCTGTCTCACTCAGATATGTGTTGCTATTACTGCAGCTGTGGCTATTCTGGTGTCCGGCTGTCTCTCTCAATTATGCATTGCTATTACTGCAGCTCTGGCTATTTCAGTGTGTCTCCTTATGTGCGGCTGTCTCTCTCAGATGTGTTGCTATTACTGCAGCTCTGGCTATTTCGGTGTGTCTCCTTATGTCCGGCTGTCTCTTTCAGATATGTGTTGCTATTACTACAGCTGTGGCTATTTTGGTGTGTTTCCTTATGTCCGGCTCTCTCTCTCAGATATGTGTTTCTGTTACTGCAGCTGTGGATATTTCGGTGTGTCTCCTTATGTCTGGCTGTCTCCCTCAGATATATGTTGCTATTACTGCAGCTGTGGCTATTTTGGTGTGTTTCCTTATGTCTGTCTCAATCTCTCAGATATGTGTTTCTATTACTGCAGCTGTGGCTATTTCGGTGTGTCTCCTTATGTACGGCTGTCTCTCTCAGATATGTGTTGCTCTGGCTATTTTAGTGTGTTTCCTTATGTCTGTCTGTCTCACTCAGATATGTGTTGCTATTACTGCAGCTGTGGCTATTCTGGTGTGATTCATTATGTTCGGCTGTCTCTCTCAGATATGTGTTGCTATTACTGCAGCTGTGGCTATTTCGGTGTGTCTCCTTATGTCTGGCTGTCTCTCTCAGATATGCCTGACTGCAGCTGTGACTATTTCGGTGTGTCTCCTTATGTCCGGCTGTCTCTCTCAGATATGTGTTACTAGTACTGCAGCTGTGGCTATTTCGGTGTGTCTCCTTATGTCCGGCTGTCTCTCTCAGATATGTGTTGCTATTACTGCAACTGTGGCTATTTCAGTGTGTCTCCTTATGTCTGGCTGTCTCTTTCAGATATGTGTTGCTATTACTGCAGCTGTGGCTATTTTGGTGTGTTTCCTTATGTTCGTCTCTCTCTCTCAGATTTGTGTTGCTGTTACTGCAGCTGTGGATATTTCGGTGTGTCTCCTTATGTCTGGCTGTCTCTCTGAGATATATGTTGCTATTACTGCAGCTGTGGCTATTTAGGTGTGTCTCCTTATGTCCGGGTGTCTCTCTCAAATATGTGTTGCTATTACTGCAGCTGTGGCTATTTTAGTGTGTCTCCTTATGTCTGGCTGTCTCTATCAGATATGTGTTGCTATTACTGCAGCTCTGGCTATTTTGGTGTTTCTCCTTATATCCGGCTGTCTCTCTCAGATATGTGTTACTAGTACTGCAGCTGTGGCTATTTCGGTGTGTCTCCTTATGTCCGGCTGTCTCTCTCAGATATGTGTTGCTATTACTGCAGCTGTGGCTATTTCGGTGTGTCTTCTTATGTCCTGCTGTCTCTCTCAGATATGTGCTGCTATTACTGCAGCTGTGGCTATTTCGGTGTGTCTCCTTATGTCCGGCTGTCTCTCTCAGATATGTGTTGCTCTGGCAATTTCAGTGTGTTTCCTTATGTCCGGCTGTCTCTCTCAGATATGTGTTGCTATTACTGCAGCTGTGGCTATTTCGGTGTTTCCTTATGTCCGGCTGTCTCTCTCATATATGTGTTGCTATTACTGCAGCTGTGTCTATTTCGGTGTGTCTCCTTATGTCCGGCTGTCTTTCTCAGATATGTGTTGCTATTACTGCAGCTGTGGCTATTTCGGTGTGTCTTCTTATGTCCCGCTGTCTCTCTCAGATATGTTTTGCTATTACTGCAGCTGTGGCTATTTCGGTGTGTCTCCCTATGTCTGGCTGTCTCTCTCAGATATGTGTTGCTATTACTGCAGCTGTGGCTATTTCGGTGTGTCTCCTTATGTCTGGCTGTCTCTCTCAGATGTGTGTTGCTATTACTGCATCTGTGGCTATTTCAGTGTGTTTCCTTATGTCCGGCTGTCTCACTCAGATATGTGTTGCTATTACTGCAGCTCTAGCTATTTCGGTGTGTCTCCTTATGTCCGACTGTCTCTCTCAGATATGTGTTGCTATTACTGCAGCTGTGGCTATTTCTGTCTGTTTCTTTATGTCCGGCTGTCTCTCTCAGATATGTTGCTATTACTGCAGCTGTGTCTATTTCGGTGTGTCTCCTTATGTCTGGCTGTCTCTCTCAGATATATGTTTCTATTACTGCAGCTGTGGCTATTTCTGTGTGTCTCCTTATGTCTGGCTGTCTCTCTCAGATATATGTTGCTATTACTACAGCTCTGGCTATTTAGGTGTGTCTCCCTATGTCTGGCTGTCTCTCTCAGATATGTGTTGCTATTACTGCAGCTGTGGCTATTTCGGTGTGTCTCCTTATGTCTGGCTGTCTCTCTCAGATGTGTGTTGCTATTACTGCATCTGTGGCTATTTCAGTGTGTTTCCTTATGTCCGGCTGTCTCACTCAGATATGTGTTGCTATTACTGCAGCTCTAGCTATTTCGGTGTGTCTCCTTATGTCCGACTGTCTCTCTCAGATATGTGTTGCTATTACTGCAGCTGTGGCTATTTCTGTCTGTTTCTTTATGTCCGGCTGTCTCTCTCAGATATGTTGCTATTACTGCAGCTGTGTCTATTTCGGTGTGTCTCCTTATGTCTGGCTGTCTCTCTCAGATATATGTTTCTATTACTGCAGCTGTGGCTATTTCTGTGTGTCTCCTTATGTCTGGCTGTCTCTCTCAGATATATGTTGCTATTACTACAGCTCTGGCTATTTAGGTGTGTCTCCTTATGTCTGGCTGTCTCTCTCAGATATGCGTTGCTATTACTGCAGCTCTGGCTATTTCTCCTTATGTCCGGCTGTCTTTCTCAGATGTGTTGCTATTACTGCAGCTCTGGCTATTTCGGTGTGTCTCCTTATGTCCGGCTGTCTCTTTCAGATATGTCTTGCTATTACTGCAGCTGTGGCTATTACAGTGTGTTTCCTTATGTACGGCTCTCTCTCTCAGATATGTGTTGCTGTTACTGCAGCTGTGGATATTTTGGTGTGTCTCCTTATGTCTGTCTGTCTCTCAGATATATGTTGCTATTACTGCAGCTGTGGATATTTCGGTGTGTTTCCTTATGTCCAGCTGTCTCTCTCAGATATGTGTTGCTATTACTGCAGCTGTGGCTATTACAGTGTGTTTCCTTATGTACGGCTCTTTCTCTCAGATATGTGTTGCTATTACTGCAGCTGTGGCTATTACAGTGTGTTTCCTTATGTACGGCTCTCTCTCTCAGATATGGGTTGCTGTTACAGCAGCTGTGGATATTTTGGTGTGTCTCCTTATGTCTGGCTGTCTCTCAGATATATGTTGCTATTACTGCAGCTGTGGATATTTCGGTGTGTCTCCTTATGTCCGGCTGTCTCTCTCAGATATGTGTTGCTCTGGCAATTTCAGTGTGTTTCCTTATGTCCGGCTGTCTCACTCAGATATGTGTTGCTATTACTGCAGCTGTGGCTATTCCAGTGTGATTTCTTATGTCCGGCAGTCTCACTCAGATATGTGTTGCTATTACTGCAGCTGTGGCTATTCCAGTGTGATTTCTTATGTCCGGCTGTCTCTCTCAGATATGTGTTGCTCTGGCTATTTCAGTGTGTTTCCTTATGTCCGGCTGTCTCACTCAGATATGTGTTGCTATTACTGCAGCTGTGGCTATTCCAGTGTGATTTCTTATGTCCGGCAGTCTCACTCAGATATGTGTTGCTATTACTGCAGCTGTGGCTATTCCAGTGTGTTTCCTTATGTCCGGCTGTCTTTCTCAGATATGTGTTGCTATTACTGCAGCTGTGGCTATTTCGGTGTGTCTCCTTATGTCCGGCTGTCTCTCTCAGATATGTCTTGCTATTACTGCAGCTGTGGCTATTTCGGTGTGTCTCCTTATGTCCGGCTGTCTCTCTCAGATATGTGTTGCTCTGGCTATTTCAGTGTGTTTCCTTATGTCCGGCTGTCTCTCTCAGATATGTGTTGCTATTACTGCAGCTGTGGCTATTTCGGTGTGTCTCCTTATGTCCAGCTGTCTCTCTCAGAAATGTGTTGCTAGTACTGCAGCTGTGGCTATTTCGGTGTGTCCCCTTATGTCCGGCTGTCTCTCTCAGATATGTGTTACTAGTACTGCAGCTGTTGCTATTTCGGTGTGTCTCCTTATGTCCAGCTGTCTCTCTCAGATATGTGTTGCTAGTACTGCAGCTGTGGCTATTTCGGTGTGTCCCCTTATGTCCGGCTGTCTCTCTCAGATATGTGTTGCTAGTACTGCAGCTGTGGCTATTTCGGTGTGTCCCCTTATGTCCGGCTGTCTCTCTCAGATGTGTTGCTATTACTGCAGCTCTGGCTATTTCAGTGTGTCTCCTTATGTCCGGCTGTCTCTCTGTACCTCTCTTTAATCTCAGCTGTTGTTTTGTTAATTACCTACCCTGCTAGCTCTCCTCATTTTATTTTTGTCATGTATATTTCCCTTCTGGCTGGCCTTCTCCTTCAGTAACAATGTGTCTCTACATGTTTGTCACGGAGCCCAGAACTATAACTTTAGTGTCATTCATATTTTTTGGTGCAGAAGCTATATTGTGTTAGCTGTGCTGTTGTACACCTTCATATGAATATATTACAGTCCACACACTTGTGTGCATAGTACTTGTGCTCTTGTCTAGTCTACATACTTGTGTACATAGTACTTGTGCTCTTGTCTAGTCTACATACTTGTGCGTATAGTACTTGTGCTCTTGTATAGTCTACATACTTGTGTGCATAGTACTTGTGCTCTTGTATAGTCTACATACTTGTGTACATAGTACTTGTGCTCTTGTATAGTCTACATACTTGTGTGCATAGTACGTATGCTCTTGTCTAGTCTACATACTTGTGTGCATAGTACTTGTGCTCTTGTCTATTCTACATACTTGTGTGCATAGTACTTGTGCTCTTGTATAGTCTACATACTTGTGTGCATAGTACTTGTGCTCTTGTCTATTCTACATACTTGTGTGCATAGTACTTGTGCTCTTGTCTATTCTACATACTTGTGTGCATAGTACTTGTGCTCTTGTATAGTCTACATACTTGTGTACATAGTACTTGTGCTCTTGTATAGTCTACATACTTGTGTACATAGTACTTGTGCTCTTGTCTAGTCTACATACTTGTGTGCATAGTACTTGTGCTCTTGTCTAGTCTACATACTTGTGTGCATAGTACTTGTGCTCTTGTCTAGTCTACATACTTGTGTGCATAGTACTTGTGCTCTTGTCTAGTCTACATAGTTGTGTACATAGTACTTGTGCTCTTGTCTAGTCTACATACTTGTGTACATAGTACTTGTGCTCTTGTATAGTCTACATACTTGTGTACATAGTACTTGTGCTCTTGTATAGTCTACATACTTGTGTGCATAGTACTTGTGCTCTTGTCTATTCTACATACTTGTGTGCATAGTACTTGTGCTCTTGTCTAGTCTACATACTTGTGTACATAGTACTTGTGCTCTTGTCTAGTCTACATACTTGTGTGCATAGTACTTGTGCTCTTGTGTAGTCTACATACTTGTGCTCTTGTATAGTCTACATACTTGTGTACATAGTACTTGTTCTCTTGTCTAGTCTACATGCTTGTGTACATAGTACTTGTGCTCTTGTATAGTCTACATACTTGTGTACATAGTACTTGTTCTCTTGTATAGTCTACATACTTGTGTGCATAGTACTTGTGCTCTTGTCTAGTCTACATGCTTGTGTACATAGTACTTGTGCTCTTGTATAGTCTACATACTTGTGTGCATAGTACTTGTGCTCTTGTCTAGTCTACATACTTGTGTACATAGTACTTGTGCTCTTGTATAGTCTACATTTCACAGCCCTATAAAACACCAGTGTCCTTTACTCCATTCAGAGGGATCTGCCACCTTGGAGGTGCAGGAACAAAATATCATTCTTTATTTTTTTGCATCCCAATCATATTAGGCTTTTGTACAATTGAGGAACAGTACATAGTGTGAGCAGTTCACTGTTAATAAGACATAAAGCCAGAGTATTTATTCTACTGTAAGATATTGTATTATAAGTCACTACAGTTAATACTAAGTGTGACAAATACTTTATCCTACCAGGTTGTAGGGCAGTGTCACTGAAGAGACCCCAGAATATGTTTAAGGCAAAACCTGATAACTTATGGTCATTTACTAACGTTTTACCTTTGGTTCCAGATGTTTTTGTTGAGTCTACAGATACAGAATTTCTCTGCGGTAATTAATGACAAGAAATATTTAGCAACTAACTTTAGAAGTTGTGAACAAATGGTATTCTAGCGCTAGCCTGTGATTTACTCACAACCTACTCTATTCACTAAACAAGTTCTTCTCAACACACTAACAATTTTAATTTAGGAAAAAAGTTTGCATTTTTATTCATAATTACTCAAGGAAATCAAGTTCTACCAATATGTGCAGATTTTTTCCTCAGTAAAAAAATTCTTGAATCCATCCAGTAGAAAAAGGGTAAATGTCAGCTACTTACAGATGTATTATTCCTGAAATAACAAGGCAGAGATCGTTTTCCTTACGTGTAAAATGACATTTTGTATATACAGCATGTAAGGCAAGAGGTTACACAAGAAAGGAAACACAGCACGTTCTCTGACCAGTAACTAAGCAATTGTCCCAACTGGCATAAGTTTTACAAAAAACATCTTCAAAAAAGTGCTTGATGCTCTTGTGATTCAAATGTAAAGCAAAACTGTGAACTCAATGCCTAAAAGAATGTTATTGGCAGTAGGAACAGTGGTCAACATCTTATATTGTGCAACCGTCCTTCTCTACAAAACATTATTTCCATTGCAGTCCTTATTAACAAACCCAGAAAAATAGGATTTAGTGAACCAGATACTATATTCACTAACTGTCTTTTGATCCACAAACATTTCTCTTCTACACAAACTGATTATTGTTTGATCGTGGATTTAATGCAGGTCCCTGAAATGTTTCCACTTCACTGAAGGAGGTATCCACTGATCATCTGAAGGAGGTATAAAACGTTGAAACAAGAAAGGACAGAAACGTCTGTATGTGGAGTGGATAGAAAAGAGGAAACGAATGAGATGTGATGACATCATCTTCTGCTGCCCGCAGTCAGTAAGCAATTGTCTATGTAAAAGAACTGGAAAACAAAGTTTAGACTTGCAGGATTGCGGCCCCACAATCCTCTGGATCTGTGTAGTAAGATGAATTTGTGTCCGAGTGGTGAATTCCAGGTGGTTCTTTACTTTCCAGATTTGGCTCAATTATTATTGTCTTTTCAAAGAGTTTCTTTTTACAAGTATCCGGAAAGTTCTGTACATAAATGACCCTGTTATAGGCCTTTAGTCTCTTCCACAGCTGGACATAGACTTTGCACTGCACATACATAAACAAAAGTCCACCAGTAAAGCCAATTGCTACCACCACTAACTTAGTCCAGAACGGCCACTCCAGAATACCTGCACAATACAGGAAGACAAAATAAAGAATAAGTGAGGATGGTGAATCACAGTCAATAACAACAGGGATGGACATTCCCACAAACAGTAAGAACCTAATTTAGTTGTCTGTGTGCAGTTACTCACGGCTCTTAAGCAGACAGCCGCTTTCGTGGTTACACCTAATGTGACGCCAGTAAGCTGCTGGGTGAGCTAGAAGTAACAGACTGGCGATAATTCTCATATGTTTCAAACCAGAATCTCCTAACAAGAGACTTGTTTTCTGGGCTGGATTATGCATTTATTTAACTCCATTGTGTTAAAATTATAAAATGACCAAAGTATCTCCAGCTTCCCCTACACTCTGTGTGCGTGTCTGGTACAATGCGATCATTTAATGATACGTATAATAAATATATTATTTATAAGTACATACTGCTCATTTGTTTTTCTTATAAACTTTATTTCTCATTGACACAGTCTTCCCATGTATTCATTTCATTTATGTTGCTAGTGTAGAGATTTAGAGAGCAGTCCTACCTGCTCTCTGCGTATACAGCAATGCAAGCTCCCAAGACAGGCACAAATAATAATAAATGGGAATTCATGTGTGCTACATGCATGCACACAAGCACCGGGCTCAGAGGACTTACAGGTGATCAGAGTGCATGAGCAGCTCTGCAATGGTTTTTTTTGTTTTTTTTAGTTGTATGGCTAGAAAGGCAATTGGATAAGATGTGAAAACGTCACCTCAAGAAAAAAACAGGTTCTTGAACTGGGAGGGAGAATAATAAAAAATAAATAAATAATAAAAAAAAGACTCATCTGTAAAACTGTATATAAATAACTACACATATTTAGGATCTATTTTAATTATATTTAAAGGGACAGTCAACACCAAAACTGTTATTGTTTAAAAAGATAAATAACACCATTCCTACCCATTCCCCAGCTTTGCACAACCAGCACTGTTATATTAATATACTTTATAACATTTAAACCTATAAATGTCTGCCTGTTTCTAAGCCACTACAGACAGCCTCTTATCACATGCTTTTTATTAGCTTTTCCCAACAAGAGGCTAATAATTCATGGGTGCCATATAGATAACATTGTGCTCTGTCCTGTGGAGTTGTGGTTGACACAGCACTAATTGGCTAAAATGCAAGTCAATAGATAAATAGTCATGTGATCAGGGGGCTGTCAAAAGAGGCTTAGATACAAGTTAATCACAGAGGTAAAAAGTATATTAATATAACTGAGATTAGGGGCAGTCTGCAGAGGCTTAGATACAAGGTAATCACAGAGGTAAAAAGTATAGCAATATAACCGAGATAAGGAGCAGTCTGCAGAGGCTTAGATACAAGGTAATCACAGAGGTAAAAGTATATTAACCTCTTAAGGACATATGACGGAATTTTTCCGTCATAAAACAATTGAGCAAACTGAAAGCTGTGTCCTTAAAGGGTTAATATAACTGAGATAAGGGGCAGTCTGCAGAGGCTTAGATACAAGGTAATCACAGAGGTAAAAAGTATATTAATATAACTGAGATAAGGGGCAGTCTGCAGAGGCTTAGATACAAGTTAATCACAGAGGTAAAAAGTATATTAATATAACTGAGATTAGGGGCAGTCTGCAGAGGCTTAGATACAAGGTAATCACAGAGGTAAAAAGTATATTAATATAACTGAGATAAGGGGCAGTCTGCAGAGGTTTAGATACAAGGTAATCACAGAGGTAAAAAGTATATTAATATAACTGAGATAAGGGGCAGTCTGCAGAGGTTTAGATACAAGTTAATCACAGAGGTATAAAGTCTATTAATATAACAGTGTTGGTTATGCAATAAAGGGATTATCTATCTTTTTAACAATAACATTTTTGGAGTTGACTTCCTTTCAAATTTACCAACAATTTTTTTTTTTTTAAGTTTTTAAAGAAGCTTTATTGAAGGTCAAATAAATGTTACAAACTGTTTCAACATTTCAAGCATACATGTGATTGTCAAATTGTTGGCACCCAGTGCCCTCTACAATAAACTTTCCTGCAAAATTACAAATTGTCCGGGCTTGGTCATTTCAGAATAACATCTGAAGGTAGTGAGTGTCCATTTAAGTAATCTGATCCAAGCGACACTTAAATTAAATAACAATAATATAAATGCAAGGAAATATAATGAAAATGACAAATTCACAAACGATCCTTAATACAATTTGAGATGGTATTGCCCACTCAACCTGTCGCGCGCATCACAAAGAAATCTATAGTACCTTGTCTCTTACCCTATTGGTCTGGCTGGTCCCCCCTGTGTTACCTGACCTAAGTGGGATTTGCATTCGGCCCATTGTGCTAGCATGAGTTCATGCATATCTGTTGTACCCTGCTGTATGTGGTGATATCTTTCTAAGTGTATTAGGATGTCTACCTGATGCTGCCATTCTCCAGCCGTTGGAACATTCTTTGACTTCCAATGTTTCGGGATTAACATCTTGGCGCTGTTTAACATAATCAGCCTCAATGCTTTGCTTACTTTACTTTCAAGTTTGGGTAGTGATAGATGTCTTGGGGTTGTTATGTAATGGTTTCCCTGTTGCTGTTTCAATGCTTTCCAGAATCCCCATCCAGTATGTGTACAATCTAGGACAATCCCACCAAATGTGCGTGGGAGTTCCCTCCCCCCACATTCTCTCCAGCACTTCCCTGAGGTATTTTTATATATGCGTTTCAGCCTACTGGGGGTGAGATACCACCTGGATAGAAATTTATAACAAGATCCTTGCAATTGATGCCTGTTTGGTGACTTGAAAAGCTGTCTGCCAGTCTTGGGGATCAATGTCTGTTCGTAATTCTTTTTCCCAGGCTTTTGTGTATGAGGGAAGATGTGAGTCTAAAGTGACACTGCATGTGCTGTTGGTGTTACACGTAGGCATGTGCTTCACAGGGTGTCGTCTGTCTCGTAAGGTTATGTCTGTGCTTGTGTGTCGTTAAGACGTGGCTAAGCTGGGAATGCGATAACCAGTTCTTGCTAACTTCAGGCATACTGTCCTTAATTTCTGTAAGAGGTTTAAGCTTGTGCCCTTCATCAACGCTGAGATTGTCCACTCTTTAAAGAGTGTTTTTTGATCTGGTCTATTCTCTTTATGGTTCCAAGGGACTGTAGGATTTTGCAAGGTTGGGGTCAGTGGGGAGAACCGTGAGGATATATTTGTTGAGGTGTTTAGGATCCTATCCCAAGTGGTGTAGAAGTCTGAGAGTAAGGGGTAGATTGATGCGGCTATTGGTCTGTCTATCCCTAGCAGCCATGCAATAGTGCCGGCATTACTGGTACCCAGGATGGCACAGTTCAGCTGCACCCATTCTTTATTGTGGTCATTATAGCACCAGTCCGAAAGTCTACTTAATGTAATTGCCTGTTTGTAGATGTGCATATTAGGGACCCCGAGGCCTCCCTTATCTTTAGGTAGGTACAGTGTTTTTTTGGCGACTCTTGGTATGATGTCTCCCCATATATAATGTTCTATAGCGTCCTGTACTTTGTGTAGGTAGTTTGTCGGTAAAGGTATAGTTGTTGTCTGGAGTAGGTACAACAGTCGAGGTAACACGTTCATTTTGATTACGTTGATTCGTCCTACCCAGGAGATTGATTTATTTTTCCAACCAGATAAATCTGCAATGAGGTTATGTTCTAGGGATTTGTAGTTAGCCTGAAATACCTCCTGCTGGTCTGGGGATAGAAAAATTCCTAGATATTTCATTTTAGATTGTTGCGCTTTTAAAGGACAAGTTTGTAATTCCCTGGCGAGCACTTCTGAATTATATGTGATATTCAACAATTCAGATTTTGACAGGTTAAGGTGGAAATTTGAGACTGCTCAGTAGGACCTAAAAATGGCTAATGTTTTGGCTAACGATTTGTCAATATTGGTTAGTGTGAGCAAAATATCATCTGCGTATAACGCTAATTTATATTCGCAAGTTTTTATGTTGATCCCTGAGATTTGTTTGTCCTGTCGATTTTTTGTGTGCTAAGGCCTCAATTGTGATAGCAAAGAGGATCAAATTTACCAACATTTTAACTAAATACATTGGGTCAGATTACAAGTGGCGAGCTAAATATATTTTTGGCTCTAGTACTAACACAACTGAAAGTTAAATCTTACTGCAGGCAGGTTTGCGTGCGTATTACAAGTCAAAAGTAAATCGATAGTGAGCGAAACCTGATGCGCACTAACTTCAGTACTTCGGATATCGCAACTGCGTGAACTTCTCCTCCAGATAGACTTTAATGGGGCGCGAAATTTAAAAAAAAACAAAAAAACATGATTTATGCTTACCAAACTCCTTTCCTTCCTGGCAGGGAAAGTCCACAACTTAATTCCTTACTGTTGGGAAATACAACACCTGGCCACCAGGAGGAGGCAAAGACACCCCAGCCAAAGGCTTAAATATCCCTCCCACTTTCCCTATCCCCCAGTCATTCTGCAGAGGGAACAAGGAAAATTAGGAGAAACATCAGAGTATAAAAGGTACCAGAAGAAATAATATAAAAGGGAGCCGCCCATCAGAATTTTTTTTTACAGGCGGGGTCGTGGACTCTCTCTGCCAGGAAGGAAAGGAATTTATCTGTTAAGCATAAATTATGTTTTCCATCCATAAGGCAGGCAGAGTCCATGACTTCATTCCTTACTGTTGGGAAAACTATACCCAAGCTCCAGAGGACACTGAATGAATAACGTGAGGAAACAGACAAAAGAGGCGGACCTTATTCTGAGAGCACCACAGCCTGCAAAACTGTTCTCCTGAAAGCTGCTTCAGCCGAAGCAAACACATCAAACTTGTAAAATTTAGAAAAAGTATGTAAGGAGGACCAGGTAGCCGCCTTACAAATCTGATCCATTGAGGCTTCGTTCTTAAAAGCCCAAGAGGAAGCCACTGCTCTAGTAGAATGAGCCTTTATCCTCTCAGGAGGCTGTCGTCCCACTGTCTCATAAGCTAAGCGAATGACACTCCTCAACCAGAAAGATAGAGAAGTCGTAGTAGCCTTCTGCCCCTTACACTTCCCCGCATAGATGACAAACAAAGAGGAAGATTGTCTGAATTCCTTAGTAGCCTGAAGATAGAATATCAAGGCACAAACCACATCTAGATTGTGAAGCAAACGTTCCTTCGCTGAAGAAGAATTAGGACACAAGGAAGGAACAACAATTTCTTGATTAATGTTACAATTCGACACCACCTTAGAGTAACCCTAGTTTAGTGTGCAAAACCGCCTTATCAGCATGAAAAACCAGATAGGGGGGATCACATTGCAAAGCAGAAATTTCGGAAACTCTGCGCTCAGAGGCAATAGTCAACAGAAAAAGAACCTTCCAATTTAATGTCAATAGTATGCATAGGCTCAAACGGAGCCTGCTGCAAAACACTAAGAACAAGATTGAGTCTCCAAGGCGGAGCCCCAGATCTGAATACGGGTCTGATCCTAGCCAGAGCCTTAACAAAGAACTGCACATTCTGAAGCTGAGCCAATCTTTTGTGCAGTAACACAGACAGGGCCGATATCTGTCCCTTCAGGGAACTAGCAGATAGACCCTTCTCCAGTCCATCCTGGAGAAAAGATAAAATTCTGGCAACCTTATCCTTATACCAGGAAAAGCCATGCTCTTCACACCAGTACAAATAAGTCCTCCACACCTTATGGTAGATATGACGAGTAACTGGCTTACGAGCTTGAACCAGAGTGTCCATAACACTCTCAGAAAACCCTCTCTTGACTAAGACTAAGCGTTTAAACTCCATGCAGTCAGCCTCAGAGAATCTAGATTTTGATGAACGAAGGGACCATCTATAAGCAGATCTCTTTGACGAGGTAACCTCCACTGAGGAGATGAGGACATCCCAACCAAATCTGCAAACCGCGTCCTTCCCGGCCACAACAGAGCAATCAGAATCACAAATGCTCGCTCTTGCTTGATGCGAGCCACCACACTAGGAAGAAGCGGTAATGGAGGAAAAAGATATATGAGTCTGAACCTACATGGTACTGATAGGGCATCTATCAGTTCCGGCTGAGGATCCCTCAACCTCGACCCGTACCTGGGTAGCTTTGTTTTGAGGCAGCATGCCATGAGATCTATCTCCGGCGTCCCCCACTCGCTGCATATCTCTGCAAACACCTTGGGGTGAAGAGACCATTCCCTGGGTGAAAGGATTGCCTGCTGAGAAAGTCCACTTCCCAGTTGTCCACACCCGGGAATGTGGATCGCTGACAGTATACATTTGTTAGTCTCCACCCACTCTAGTATCTGAAATACTTCTCTCATTGCCAAGGAACTTCTCGTTCCACCTTGGTGGTTGATATAGGCAACCGAGGTTATATTGTCTGATTGGAATATGATAAACTGGGACAATCCCAGAAGGGGCCAAGCCTTCAAGGCATTAAAGATTGCCCAGAGTCAACAGACCCTGTGCCTTCATGGCACCCCAAACAGTTCCCCAGCCGGAAAGGCTTGCGTTCCTAGTTGCAATCTCCTAGCACGGTCTCAAAAAGCACGTGTCTTGGGACAGATGATCTGGACAAAGCCACCAGGAGAGCGAGTCTCTCGACAGGCTGTCCAGCACGATCTGTTGAGACAGATCTGAATGATCGCCATTCCATTGTCTCAGCATGCATAGTTGTAAGGGTCTGGGATGGAATCTGGCAAAAGGAATGATGTCCATGCAGGACACCATGAGTCCGATTATCTCCATACACTGAGCCACTGAGGGTCTTGAGGAGGCCTGGAGGGCAAGACATGCAGATGTTCGCTTGCAACATATCTGAACTGTGAGGAATATGCTCATGGATATGGAGTCTATTATAGTTCCCAGGAAATTCACCCTTGTGATCGAAGAAGATTGAGAAGGGACTCTTCCACTAGACGAAAAGATGGTGCTTGTATCAAGATATCGTCCAGGTAATGCGCTACTGCAATACCTTGTGTTCTGGCAATGGCTAGAAGAGCCCCCAGAACCTTTGTAAATATCCTTGGAGTAGTAGCTAGGCCAAACGGAAGAGCTATGAACTGGAAGTGCTGGTCCAGAAAAGCAAACTTAAGGAACTGAAAATGTTCCCTGTGAATTGGGACGTAAAGGTATGCATCCTTCAGGTCTATTGTGGTCATAAACTGTCCTTCCTGAACCAGAGGAAGGATTGACCGTATTGTCTCCAAATTAAAAGAGGGAACACTCAGAAACTTGTTTAGGAACTTTAGGTCCAGAATTGGACGAAAAGTTCCCTCCTTCTTTGGAACCACGAAAAGGTTTGAATAAAACCCCAACCCTCGGTTAAGGTATAATCAAATGGTACACTTTTTAACACATCATACACACAAAGAGGGACTGGGAAGGGAGCCCACTCCATTTGAACACTTATGCATCGCAAACAGGCCGCAAAGGCGCTTAATTTCACTCATATACAAATTAGTGTCTGACCAACCTGACAGCCCTCTACCCACATATACTAGCACCTGGAGCAGGGAGCTTAGCACTGACATTGAAAAAGAGGCATGGCTAAGCTCGTTTCAGCTAACAAAACACTCCTCAGTGTCAGCAAATGTACAGGAGATACACCTGAAACTGTTGAGTAGATGGTATCTCACACCAACTAGAATTCACAGGCTATACCCTAAAGCTAGTTCTCTGTGTTGGAGAGGATGTGGGGAACTAGGCTTGCTCTTGCATATCTGGTGGTCCTGACCGAGAATATTGGGCTTCTGGTCCGAGATGATTGCACAGGCCTCAGGGAAGTTGAATGTCGGCATCCCTTGCACGCCTGAAACGATGCTCTTTCTGAACATCCCAAAAATTAAAGAACCACACAAGCAGGCACTTTTGCTGATAATGATTACTGGAGCTAAAAAAATTATCCCTAAAAAGTGGAAGACACCTAATATACCAACATTAGAGGAATGGCGGAATGCAGTGGACGATTTGTTAGTTCTTGAGAGATTACATAACATTAAGACAAACCAATTGGTCACACATGAAATGATGCTAGCCAGTTGGAGGGGAACACCTGTATAGTCAGTAAGACATACAAGTACATTCATTCGGTTTGGGCTTCTTGGTGCGCTTTTTCCCCCCCCCCTCTCTTTACACTTCTGTAGAATTCCCTTTTCCTCCTTCCTCATCTTTTAACTGTACTCTTACTTTTCGGAATATTATCTGGCATACTTGTTCAGTCAATGGACTTGTTTATTGTTAAGGAATAACTTTGTTGTATATGGAAAATTCAAGCTTATAATTGAGACACAAGATCCTGGCTTAATCAAAAATCTGGATCTGCACCTACTTTGGGACTTGTCTTTACTCACGAAAGAGTGTGCTAGGTCACATGGACTTTATTTTTCCCATTGTATTAACAATACTTGTTGTCCACATTTTATTGTATTGCTGAATTTTGTTTTGAACAATAAAGCTTGTTTAAAAAAAAAAAAAAACCCCAACCCTCTTTCTGCTGTGGGTACCAGGACAATTACTCCTAGAGAGGAGAGATTTCATACACAACGTAAGAAGGCAGCCCTCTTTTCTGGTCTTGTTGAAAGACTGGAGAGTAGGATTCTGCCCCTGGGCAGATGAGACTTGAATCCTATCCTGTATCCTTGAGATATGACCTCCAGGACCCAAGGATCATGTACACCCTATAGACAAGCGTCTGAAAAAAAGAGACAGTCTGCCCTCTACTGCCCCGGATCGGGGGTCACCCCTTCATGCCGATTTGTTCTCGGCGGGCTTCTTAGTCTGTTTGGACTTATTCCAGGAGTGAGCCGGCTTCCAAGTACTCTTGGGCTGCTCGGACTTGGAAGAGGACTGCTGTTGTTGTTACTTGTCAGCACGAAAGGAACGAAAATTAGACAGTTGCAGTCCCTTAGGCCTATTCTTCTTATCTTGCGGTAGGAAGGCACCGTTCCCTCCGGTAACCATAGAAATAATGGAGTCCAGCCCTGGACCGAATAAAATCTTTCCCTTGAAGGGAAGAGAAAGGAGTCTGGATTTAGAAGTCATATCCGCAGACCAAGACTTCAATCAGAGAGCCTGGCAGGCTAGAACCGCAAAGCCAGAAGCCTTTGCATTTATGCAAATAATCTGCATATTCACGTCACAGATGAAGGAGTTAGCAATTGTCAGTGCTTTAATTCTCTCCTGAATATCCTCAAGGGGAGTCTCCACCTCAATGAGCTACGACAGAGTGTTGCGCCAGTAGGTAGCTGCTCCAGCAACGCTGCTACAGCTGCCGCCGGTTGAAATAAAAACTCTGTATGTTGAAACATCTTCCTCAGAAAAGTTTCCATTTTTTCATCCCTAGGCTCTCTAAAAGAAGAACTATCCTCCAGAGGGATAGTAGTATGCATAGCCAGCGTGGAGATAGCGCCATTCACCTTCGGGATGGAGCCACACAAATCTAATTGAGTCAGGGACCAGGAATAATTTTTTAAAAGTAGACGAGCGGGAAAAAGAAGTTCTTACTCTTTCCCATTCTTTACTAATAATATTTGCCATCTTAACTGGCACAGAAAAAGTCAGAGGGACCTTCCTATGTTCATAAACCCTGTCTAATTTAGGGATCTTAGGCTCCTCAGGGAGTGTAGCCTTTGGAACCTCTAGTGTAGACAGAACCTCCTTTAATACAAAACACAGATGCTCAATTTTAAATCTAAAGGAGGGTTCCTCCGCTGAAGAAGGTTTAGTTACTGAAGTCTCCGACTCAGAAGATTCACTCTGAAGCTAAAGAGGTTAACTCATCCTCAGATAGCTGGGATATAAATCCGACAAATATTTAGATGACTCAAGGTCAGAACTATCTTTAACCTTTCTCTTGCGTTTGCTAGAGCGAGGTAAGGCACTCAGGGCCGCAGACACTGCCGATTGTAACTGCGCAGTAAAGTACGCTGGAAAAAAGCCCCCTTTAGATAAAGGATTAGTTGAGCTGTGGGGAACTGCATGTGGAGCGGGTAGTGTAGAGAAGGTAGTAATTTCCGGTCACATGGTATGAAAAACACTTCAAAAACTATAGTGAAACCTGCTTGTTCCAAGCCAAAAACACACAGTCTATGAGCCTAAACAAACTCTCACATTAAGCAGATATAAATCCCCAAACTGTTCAAATAATCTCCCTGAAGGAGATATTAACCCATAATCCTATCGAGGTATAAAGGGGCCACACTGTGACCCTGTATAGCGTTTTACAATGTATATATAAAAAACGGTCTTACCCTCCAGGATCCATGCTGTGGAACAGGCACAGCCTCTCAAGTGTGACAGTCTTGCAGCAGCGCTTCTGACATGGACTTGAGTGTGTAATAGCAAGCATTGAAACTCGTCAACACTGATTGCTCAAGAGCTGCTAGCGAGAGTCTGGATGGGTTCACAGAAAAACTTTCCCTGCATCTCCAGACTCTAACTTTCATCAATACTATCACTGAGAGGTTAACATGATTACTTAAAACTCCAGTCCTTCCTCGAAAGGAACATACCCATTACAGGACTAACCAAATCTTCTGACACTTCTCTGCCACCTCCAATAGTGACAAAAGGCAAATAATGACTGGGGGATAGGGGAAGTGGGATGGATATTTAACCCTTTGGCTGGGGTGTCTTTGCCTCCTCCTGGTGGCCAAGTGTTATATTTCCCAACAGTAAGGAATTAAGTCGTGGACTCTCCCTGCCTTATGGAAGGAAACTAACACTTATCGCTTGCACGCTAACCTGACACCACATTAGACCTACAGTGCTATTGCCGAAGGTAGTTATGAATATTTTTCATTCCAACATTCTTCAGATAAAATATATATTTATAAAACATTTTTATAAAATATATATCTATACCTATGTATCTAGCTGAATATATATATATATATATATATATATATATAAACAAACAAATATTTAGAAATACAAAAAACATTTTCTTCTAAGTGTAGAACATCGGAATGTAAAATATTTACATTAAGAATACACACGCACCTTTTTACATTAACATCTATCAACGGGTTCCAGTTACGGCGTCAGTGGACGCACGTGACGTAGGTGTGCGTGGAAGCGGCTGTGAACGCTATCAGAGCAAGCTGCGTAGATGGTAACTGCGGCATCAAATATTCGTGAGCCAGTTTTTGAGCTTGGTAATACGGGCTAAAGAAGATTAGCTCCAAGAGGGAAAGAAGATCAAGGCTGACTTTACACGCACGCCTGCCTGAGTCAGCGACGCCACATTCTCTTGGCAGGTATATCCGGCCCGAGAACAGCCGTGGAAAAGGTCGGCATAGACGTCGCACAAGCAGAGAGAGCACCATTGCTTGGACCGGTAAACCACAAGTTTAGGCCTAACTTATCTATTGGCCATAGACACTCTACCTGGTATATGTTATAAGTTTTAAATATGTGGCTAAATATGGCTGGGATTTAATTTTTGGCTTAATAGGCCTCCTGCAGAAAAACAAACTTTGGGTACAATAAGTCTGGTGTACTTTGGGAGGGTGAAGATCGTTAGTACTGGCACAAGATAAAATAACTTTTAACAACAGAAAGGAAAGGCCACTACGCGCCTATAACTAACAGGGTAAGTCCCTCACAAAAGTTGCCAGTGAAGCAACCCGGTCAATATTTTTGTTGAATTGCACTCATATATAAGAGACTGGGGTAGAACAAGTCTGGTCGACCTGGGGAGGGTGAAGATCTTAGGGATAAGGCATACAAAAACGCTATAATAATCGACTTTGTGGTATTGCTATGTCTATATGCCTACTCCCAGTGGGTAAGTCCCTCATGGAGTGACCAGTGAAGCAACCCTAAGAATCCTATCAGCCAATCAGAATTCGAGGGACGCCATCTTGGATGACGTCCCTTAAAGGAACCTTCATTCTTCAGTTGGACGTCGCCGGATGAAGATGGGTCCGAGTCGGAGGTCTTCAGGGTGGAGCCGGTCCTCATCGGATGAAGATAGAAGATGCCGCTTAGAAGATGATGGTTGCCGGTCCGGATCTACTCTTCTTCCCGGATAGGATGAAGACTTTGGAGCCTCTTCTGGACCTCTTCAGCCACCGGATGATGGATCGCCAGCCCCCGCTTGGGTTGGATGAAGATTTTGGAGCCAGGACGGATCGGTGATACCTGGTGAGGTGAAGACAAGGTAGGATGATCTTCAGGGGCTTAGTGTTAGGTTTATTTAAGGGGGGTTTGGGTTAGATTAGGGGTATGTGGGTGGTGGGTTGTAATGTTGGGGGGGGGGTATTGTATGTTTTTTTTACAGGCAAAAGAGCTGAACTTCTTGGGGCATGCCCCGCAAAGGGCCCTGTTCAGGGCTGGTAAGGTAAAAGAGCTTTGAACTTTAGTAATTTAGAATAGGGTAGGGCATTTTTTATTTTGGGGGTCTTTGTTATTTTATTAGGGGGCTTAGAGTAGGTGTAATTAGTTTAAAATTGTTGTAATATTTTTCTTATGTTTGTAAATATTTTTTTATTTTTTGTAACTTAGTTCTTTTTTATTTTTTGTACTTTAGTTTATTTCATTGTATTTATTTGTAGATATTGTATTTAATTAATGTATTGATAGTGTAGTGTTAGGTTTAATTGTAGGTAATTGTAGATATTTTATTTAATTAATTTAATGATAGTATAGTGTTAGGTTTAATTGTAACTTAGGTTAGGATTTATTTTACAGGTAATTTTGTAATTATTTTAACTAGGTAGCTATTAAATATTTCTTAACTATTTAATAGCTATTGTACCTGGTTAAAATAATTACAAAGTTGCCTGTAAAATAAATATTAATCCTAAAATAGCTACAATGTAATTATAATTTATATTGTAGCTATATTAGGATTTATTTTACAGGTAAGTATTTAGCTTTAAATAGGAATAATTTATTTAACAAGAGTTAATTAATTTCGTTAGATTAAAATTATATTTAAGTTAGGGGGGTGTTAGTGTTAGGGTTAGACTTAGCTTTAGGGGTTAATACATTTATTAGAATAGCGGTGAGCTCCGGTCGTCAGATTAGGGGTTAATAATTGAAGTTAGGTGTCGGCGATGTTAGGGAGGGCAGATTAGGGGTTAATACTATTTATTATAGGGTTAGTGAGGCGGATTAGGGGTTAATAACTTTATTATAGTAGCGGTGCGGTCCGCTCGGCAGATTAGGGGTTAATAAGTGTAGGCAGGTGGGGGCGACGTTGTGGGCGGCAGATTAGGGGTTAATAAATATAATATAGGGGTCGGCGGTGTTAGGGGCAGCAGATTAGGGGTACATAAGGATAATGTAAGTAGAGGCGGTTTACGGAGCGGCAGATTAGGGGTTAAAAATAAAATGCAGGTGTCAGTGATAGCGGGGGCGGCAGATTAGGGGTTAATAAGTGTAACGTTAGGGGTGTTTAGACTCTGGGTACATGTTAGGGTGTTAGGTGCAGACCTAGGAGGTGTTTCCGCATAGCAAACAATGGGGCTGCGTTAAGAGCTGAACACAACTTTTTTGCAGGTGTTAGGTTTTTTTTCAGCTCAAACAGCCCCATTGTTTTCTATGGGGGAATCGTGCACGAACACGTTTTTGAGGCTGGCCACTTGCGTAAGCAACTCTAGTATCGAGAGTTGAAGCTGCGTTAAAAATGCTCTACGCTCCTTTTTTGGAGCCTAACGCAGCCTTTATGTGAACTCTCAATACCAGAGTTATTTTTATGGTGCGGCTAGAAAAAAGCCGGCGTTAGATTTTTGGGTCGTTACCGACAAAACTCCAAATCTAGCCGTATGATAGCTACAATATAATTAATAATTACATTGTAGCTATTTTAGGGTTTATATTTATTTTACAGGTAACTTGGCATTTATTTTAACTAGGTACAATAGCTATTAAATAGTTAATAACTATTTAATAGCTACCTAGTTAAAATAATTACCAATTTACCTGTAAAATAAATCCTAACCTAAGTTACAAATACACCTACACTATCAACAAATTAAATAAACTACAAATATCTAAACTAAAATACAATTAAATACACTAAACTAAATTACAAAAAAACCCCCACTAAATTACAAAAAATAAAAAAAGATTACAAGAATTTTAAGCTACTTACACCTAATCTAAGCCCCCTAATAAAATAATAAAGCCCCCCAAAATAAAAAAATGCCCTACCCTATTCTAAATTAAAAAGTAACCAGCTCTTTTACCAGCCCTTAAAAGGGCTTTTTGCGGGGCATTTCCCCAAAGTAATCAGCTCTTTTGCCTGTAAAAAAAAACACAATACCACCCCCCAACATTACAACCCACCACCCACATACCCCTACTCTAGACCCACCCAAACCCCCCTTAAAAAAACCTAACACTAACCCCCAGAAGATCTCCCTACCTTGAGTCGTCTTCACCCAGCCGGGCCGAACTCTTCATCCAGATGTGGTCCTCCACCCCGGCGATGTCTTCATCCAACCGGCAAAGAAGAGGTCTTCCATCCCGGCGATGTCTTCATCCAAGCGGCAAAGAAGAGGTCTTCCATCCCGGCGATGTCTTCATCCAAGCGGCAAAGAAGAGGTCCTCCATCGGGGCGAAGTCTTCCTCCAAGTGGCATCTTCAATCTTCTTTCTTCCGGCTTCTTCCGACCTCCGACGCAGAACATCCAGCTGGCCCGAAGACTGAACGACGAATTAAGTTTCCTTTAAATGACGTCATCCAAGATGGCGTCCCTCGAATTCCAATTGGCTGATAGGATTCTATCTGCGCTGGTTTGGTATACCTGTCTATGGGCCAAAAAACTACGGCCGAAGGCAGAAATATAAGATATGTATATGTGATACCAAACCAGTGCAATATTTGGCGTCGCCGGCTTTTGCGGGCGACGCTGCATATCGGATCGAGGCCTTGGTTTTCACGTGCGTTAACCCACAGAGCGCAAATTTTGTTTAAACTCGAGCAAACCTGTTTACTTCAACTTGTAATACACACGTAAGTTAACCACGTCACGATAAGCAATAACTTTAGCGCGCCACTTGTTATCTAGCCCATTTTTTACCATCAAAAGCTCTGAGTCAGAAATCTGCCAAGCACATACTATGTCACCATCTAAATATGAGGTTAAGGGTCTATTATAGACGGCTTGCATGTGCACATTAAGAAATGCTGCTTGCGGGACTGTGTCGTGTATAATTTAATCACTGCATGTTAATGTAAAAGCTTTGTTTTATGCCAGTATCAATAGTTTTCTAGGGATTTTTTACCTGTGATTTAGATGCTTCAGTGCATTTTTCCTCAGCCTAAAATCACTGTTAGTTATGTTTTATCACCGTACAGAAAGCATTCAGATACCTACAGATGATAAAATATAGACAATGTTTAGCAAACAAGGTACATACCGGTGGTTTGGCCCAATTTGATCTCCTCTGCCGTCCGGTCTATAAGAACATACAAAGACCAGACCACACAGGTGATAGCGATGATGTGGAACGTCACTGAGCACATTATTTTTCTTCTTTCACTGGATGTCATCTGCAGCTTCTCCCACTACAACAAACAAGAACAACACATGCGTATGGGTGACAATGTTATTGTGTTACTAGTTTATTTACACACAAAACACTTCCATCAGTGCACACAGGGCTAGATGATAAGCGGAGCGCTATGTTAACGTGCACCAGTAAAGGGGAAAATATTACCATTTACGGATGCATGTTAAATAACCAGTCATTACAAGTGGCTGATAAATGCACCCGCAAGCTCGTGCTTTACAAGCTCTTGGTAACCCAGTTACAGTTTCATCAGCAGTTTGTAGAACAGCTACAGCTTCACCAGCAGTTTGTAGAACAGCTTAAGCTTTACCAGCTCTTGGTAAACCAGCTACAGATTCCTCAGTAGTTTGTAGACCAGCTATAGCTTCACCAGCTCTTAGTAAACCAGCTACAGATTCATCAGCAGTTTGTAGAACAGCTACAGCTTCACCAGCTCTTGGTAAACCAGCTAAAGATTTATCAGCAGTTTGTAGAACAGCTACAGCTTCACCAGCTCTTGGTAAACCAGCTACAGATTCGCCAGCAGTTTGTAGAACAGCTACAGCTTCAACAGCTCTTGGTAAACCAGCTACAGATTCATCAGCAGTTTGTAGACCAGCTTAAGCTTCACCAGCTCTTGGTAAACCAGCTACAGATTCCTCAGTAGTTTGTAGACCAGCTATAGCTTCACCAGCTCTTAGTAAACCAGCTACAGATTCCTCAGTCGTTTGTAGACCAGCTATAGCTTCACCAGCTCTTAGTAAACCAGCTACAGATTCCTCAGTAGTTTGTAGACCAGCTATAGCTTCACCAGCTCTTAGTAAACCAGCTACAGATTCATCAGCAGTTTGTAGAACAGCTATAGCTTCACCAGCTCTTAGTAAACCAGCTACAGATTCATCAGCAGTTTGTAGACCAGCTATAGCTTCACCAGCTCTTAGTAAACCAGCTACAGATTCATCAGCAGTTTCTAGAACAGCTATAGCTTCACCAGCTCTTGGTAAACTAGCTACAGCTTCATCAGCAGTTTGTAGAACAGCTACTATTTCACCAGCTCTTGGTAAACCAGCAACAGCTTTTTCAGCAGTTTGTAGAACAGCTACAGCTTCACCAGCACTTGGTAAACCAGCTACAGCCTCATCAGCTCTTGGTAAACCAGTTACAGCTTCATCAGTGGTTTGTAGGCCAGCTAGTATTTCATCAGCTTTTGGTAAACCAGCTACAGCTTCACCAGCTCTTGGCAAACCAGTTACAGCTTTATCAGTGGTATGTAGGCCAGCTAGTATTTCATCAGATTTTGGTAAACCAGCTACAGCTTCATCAGCAGTTTGTAGAACAGCTACAGCTTCACCAGCTCTTGATAAACGAGCTAAATATTCATCAGCAGTTTGTAGCACAGCTACAGCTTCACCAGCTCTTGGTAAACTAACTCCAGATTCATCAGCAGTTTGTAGAACAGCTACTAGTTCACCAGCTACAGATATATCAGCAGTTTGTAGAACAGCTACAGCTTTACCAGCTCTTGATAAACCAGTTACAGATTAATCAGCAGTTTGTAGAACAGCTACTAGTTCACTAGCTACAGATTCATCAGCAGTTTGTAGAACAGCTACAGCTTCACCAGCTCTTGATAAACCAGTTACAGATTAATCAGCAGTTTGTAGAAAAGCTACTAGTTCACCAGCTACACATTAATCAGCAGTTTGTAGAACAGCTATTTCATCAGCTCTAGGTAAATCAGCTACAGCTTCATCATCAGCTTGTAGACCAGCTATAGCTTTACAAGCTCTTGGTAAACCAGCTACAGATTCATCAGCAGTTTGTAGACCATCTACAGCTTCACCAACTCTTGGTAAACCAGCTACAGCTTCATCAGCAGTTTGTAGAACAGCTACAGCTTCACCAGCTCTTGGTAAACCAGCTACAGATTCATCAGCTCTTGGTAAACCAGTTACAGATTCATCAGAAGTTTGTAGAACAGCTACAGCTTCACCAGCTCTTGGCAAACCAGCTACAGATTAATCAGCAGTTTGTAGAACAGCTACAGCTTCACCAGCTCTTGGTAAACCAGTTACAGCTATATCAGTGGTTTGTAGGCCAGCTACTATTTCACCAGCTCTTAGTTAACCAGTTACAGATTCTTTAGAAGGTTGTAGAACAGCTACAGCTTCACCAGCTCTTGGTAAACCAGTTACAGATTCATCAGCAGTTTGTAGAACAGCTACTAGTTCACCAGCTACAGATTCATCAGCAGTTTGTAGAACATCTACTAGTTCAGCAGCTACAGATTCATAAGCAGTTTGTAGAACAGCTCTAGTTCACCAGCTACAGATTCATCAGCAGTTTGTAGTTCACCGGCTACAGATTCATCAGCAGTTTGTAGAACAGCTACTAGTTCACCAGCTACATATTCATCAGCAGTTTGTAGAACAGCTACAGCTTCACCAGCTCTTGATAAACCAGTTACAGAATCATCAGCAGTTTGTAGAACTGCTACAGTTTCACCAGCTCTTGGTAAACCAGCTACTAGTTCACCAGCTACAGATTCATCAGCAGTTTGTAGAACAGCTACTAGTTCACCAGCTACAGATTCATCAGCAGTTTGTAGAACATCTACTAGTTCAGCAGCTACAGATTCATCAGCAGTGTGTAGAACAGCTACTAGTTCACCAGCTACAGATTCATCAGCAGTTTGTAGAACATCTACTAGTTCACCAGCTACAGATTCATCAGCAGTTTGTAGAACAGCAACTAGTTCACCAGCTACAGATTAATCAGCAGTTTGTAGAACAGCTACTAGTTCACCAGCTACAGATTCATCAGCAGTGTGTAGAACAGCTACTACTTCACCAGCTACAGATTCATCAGCAGTTTGTAAATCATCTACTAGTTCACCAGCTAGATTAATCAGCAGTTTGTAGAATAGCTACTAGTTCACCAGCTACAGATTCATCAGCAGTTTGTAGAACAGCTACTAGTTCACCAGCTACAGATTCATCAGCAGTTTGTAGAACAGCTACTAGTTCACCAGCTACAGATTAATCAGCAGTTTGTAGAACAGCTACTAGTTCACCAGCTACAGATTCATCAGCAGTTTGTAAATCAGCTACAGCTTCATCAGAAATTCATAGACCAGCTTTTGCTTCCTAAGACTTTTCTAAGATAACTTAGGTTAGGACAGCATTTGTTATTTTTGGGCTTGGTTTCCCAGAGACCTCTTCTTCAAGGCTTGGTAGAGCAGCTACTACTTCACCAGTTTTTGCAGACCAGTGGCAGGCGAGGTAACTCTCATTAGGATTGCTGTTGCAACTAAGCTGTTTGTTCTTCAGTCAGTTAACAATAACCCACACCATGAAACAGAACTAAATACATTTCTAATAGGTGTTAAAGCAGAGGCATAAATTTACCCATAGGACAAGTAGAAGGCCTAAAACCTGTCCCATAAGCCAGTAGTGCTAAATCTACTTACTTTTCTTAGGGGTTTTAATTTGGTTTCCATAATGAACTCAAACTTGCAGAGTTCACAGCATCGTGTATCTGAACTCTTGATCCATTGCTGGAGACAGGCCTGGTGCACAAAATGAAGACTTCCAGAACAGTGGCACGGGGTAATTAGTGGATTCTCATCATCCCCCTCACAGTGACATATCCTAATGAAAGATAAAAAAACACTGGCTTAAAGTACAGTAAAAAAACCTGAACAACTTAATTACTTAATTACAGTATCTTAGCCAGACCTATATTCTATATAGAAAGTAGCAAATAGTTCTGTGTCTTTAGAATTTCTTAGTCAGAAACCATCACACACAAATCTAACTTTAAAACTGTATGTACAATTTAGCACGTTGTGGACCAGATTACAAGCTGCTCCCCGAGCGACATCAGGTTTATTGTAGCTGAAGTAGCGCGTGTATTACAAATTGAAAGTAAATGTATTCGCTCGAGCACTATTCAATATAATGTGAGTTGGGATAGCCCAACCTCAGAGCTCTGGTTAACTGTTACGCTTGAATAAAAAGTTACACAAAACACATCAATATTGTATTAAAAAGTAAAGTTACATTCGTAAAACTGTCTAGTAAAAAATATTGGAAAAAAATTGCATTGAAAAGTTATAAGGGCCCAAAGATATGAGGTCTCTGGTGTTAGAATAAAAAGGCTGCAAAGTGCTTTAACATAGAGATACATACTCGTCTAAATATGCATTTCATATATACACATAAATACATATGCATACATAGACATGTATATAACATGTAAAATCATATTTATGCAATATTCATATTTATTTGTTTGACTGTGTATTTATTGCAAATATTTCATATTCCAATGTTCTTAACTAGATATACCTATATATAATCATATATATATATAGTGCGCAAGCAAAGTTTTTTTTTACTTTTAACTTAATCCGATGTGTGCAAAAACCCGAGTGTAGTTAGGACGCGAGTGAGAGATAATTAGTTCTCTACTTGGTCACTGAGCTAATATGGACAAAAAGGGAATGATAGGAGACTATGACCAAAACTGAAGGTCCTTCATCTAAGCAGTGAGATATTTACAGACTTAGCCAGTCTTATGTATGTGGTCACAGTTAATGAGGCATGTGCCCAGCTTTTTGTTTATAAACAGGACAGGGTTTACGTATCTCTTTAGTTAGGCATAGAAAGCTTACTCATACCCTGAGCATGGCTACCTCAATATAAAATGCTGAGCTTACTCTCTGGCTCTGGAAACCCTGGTTTAAAGTAACAAAAAACAGTAGAAGTCATGTATCCCTGGGCTCTGTCAAAAGTCGGCTGGCTTCCTATAAAATAGTAACAACAAACCTGCTCAGTCATCGTTTTAGTGGTCATTACCGGTGTAGAGACCACAACTAACTGGTAAGAAAAGAGCTTAAGTTGGACTTTAAGTAGTTTCCTGTTCTGGTTCCTGGGAACAACAGACAGGCTGAGAGTTAAGGATTTAACACATTTGACCAGCTCTCAAAAAACCCACCCAATGATCTACAGAGAGCTTCTGAGAGTCTGACATGTGGCCCTCAAGGACCAGACATTGACAACACTAGTCTACACAGTAAGGAAAACACACGTATGTCACAATCACAGACTGCAGAATACAAGGACAAGACTAGACACTGGCTAGCTACACCGTAACTAATCACATGCACAGGAAAGAAAAACATTACAATATACAGCTGGTTGCACTAGTCATGTTGTGTTATGACACCGACCAATCAGTATCTACAGTATCAACTCACCTCCTATTGATGAGCAAATGGAAAAAAGTATTTATACAGGTGACCAAGTGCGATTTCTACAAACACAAAACCCTCAGTAACCAAATCTCTCCCTGATCTAAAACTATAGAATATGTTAAATGTAAATGCAGAACTAATCTTAGTAAATATCATAAGCCAGAGAAGCAAACACGCACGTACATCTTTAGTGTTTTGTAAGTATCACTGTTATTGCTTGTCGGTATCTGTGCTCTGGTAGTGCCAGTTATTTCCCAAGCTTATTTATTTCTTACATTATACAGAAGAGGGAATAAGCAGCACTGCTGGAATAAAAACACTGAAGCTAAACATACATGTTACCCTAGTGATTGTGATAACATACGTGTTACCCCAGTGATTGTGATAACATACGTGTTACCCTAGTGATTGTGATAACATACGTGTTACCCCAGTGATTGTGATAACATACGTGTTACTCTAGTGATTGTGTTAACATACGTGTTACCCTAGTGATTGTGATAACATACGTGTTACCCTAGTGATTGTGATAACATACATGTTACCCTAGTGATTGTGATAGTGGCACAACTCTTCAGCACATGCACTACACTCAGATTCCTGTTATGACTGCTCCCTAGGTACAGAAAAGGTGAGGGATACTTGAAAATGGTCTAAGTGAGCTACAACGTTACCTCTTTTGTTTAGAAATGTTGTGATCCATGGATTAGGTTCACAGCTTCAGAATTTTGAAATTTTAGAAGCTGTTTCCTAAATGTAAGTCTGGAGGAGGTTTGGGACATGACAGTATGGGCACTCAGTACTGGCCAGAAGGTAACAGATATTATTGACAAATGTAGTGTGTACCTATAATTATCTAATCATTTCCGAGTGCTTTTTTTTCCACACTATGATACAAACAAGGAGACCACAGGCAGCTACAGACTATTCTAAAAACTCGAGAGATGCAGCCCCAAGCACAACCAAAGTGAACCAGTACTGTCATGATCTCATGGGACATTGTTTCAGGAACTTCTATTTGCATATGAGACAGCAGAGGCTGTATGTACACAATTTCTATCTGTGTGCAATAAGAGACCAAGCAAACCGTACATTATAAGATGAAAATACACCAAGTACAAAAGGTCAAATGGTTTTTTTTCTTTTACTTTTTTGGTTGTTACTTGTTCAGTATTTAACCCCTAATTGTTCAGTTTGACCTGGCTTGGGGCTACATCTCAGAGCAGAGGATGGTTCCTCTAGAAACCAACCTGCATAGATCCCCAGATGCTGAAACAGGAGATGCTGGGGGGATTTTTTTTGAAAGGGGAGTAGGACAATCAAGGTCACTGTCATCTAGTGAACACAAGGGAGCCCGTTGTTCCTGAGTGTCTTGTCCTTCAGAGGGATAGTCCTCAAACACATCATCATCTCCCAGATCATCAGAAAAGAAATCTCTGCTCCCCAGAAGAACACTTGAAGATGTTCCTGCACAAAGGCATCTTGGGCAGCTATCCAGCTCCTGGAATCTGTGGACACTATGGACACTTGAGCTTTGGGAAAAAGAAAATATGTAGTGGAGCAATGTTTTACTTTTTGAGGAGTCACTGTCTAGTTTCTCATCCATCAGAGGTATGCACAAGGATAGAGGACTGCTGTCCATGCCAGATAAACTTGATGGGTTTGAGGAAGCACATTGTCCATTAGCTACACAAGGTTTCTTCACTGAATTAAGACTGGTCTGTTTTGTTACATTTTCCTGGAATTGGAACATCTTCTTCCCAAAGCTGTGTTCCTCTGCAGGAAGTAATTTTCCTTCTGAGCATGTCCGCTCCACGTATTCACTGGTCATGTGTGCATCCTTCTTGTCCACATCATTAAGGGATTGTGAGAAGGGAAAGGCACGGCTGGTCCTTGATGATTTGAAGGAGCTGCCCTGAGCACTGAAATGTTTCTTTGGGAAATTATCCTGGCAGATTATGGTGACAGTGACCTCTGGTGTCCTAGAACTCTGGCATTGAGGGTTTTTCAAAACAACAGCAGACTGCACTGGACTTTGAAGAGAACATTCAGAAAATACAGCACTGGAGCTGCATGCAGAACAATGAAAAAAGCATAGAAAGTAAAATAAAGGCATGACGAGAGAAAGAAGAGGTGAGTATACAGAGAAAGCATGGAAAACACATGGACATGATAATGACAATAGTCCTAACCTACAAATCTAGCAACTAGGTCTATCTATTAAGGTTATATTACCTTATATTTGGGGACGAACATTGTTTTGTACAAACAGAGGAAAACATCATTCATATTTGATACCTGCAGATATCTTGGCTTGATGGAGTCACTGATGTCCTTGGAAAGCTGCTTGGAGCTGTAACTGATGTTGGGCTTCCAGCCTGTACGATAAATAGCACATGAGAGTATTTCAAATTATGTTTTGTTTTTGAATATTCAGTCATTGAATTTGTTTATTTTGATGGTTTCTAGTGAATAAATAATATGGCCCACAATGACTTTATGCTCATTTTCTCAACTTGAGAACCACATGGGACTGAATGAACATTATATAAAACTGTAGGAATGGTCATTTCAGATCTGCAATATCTGTGGGATTCGGGTTAAATTGACACTTACAAGACTAAAACACTCCAGGTCGTAATACATAACTCACTGCGTGAGACAAAGGACTTGTAAGAACAAAACAACTTAAGTATGCTTTATAAGCACTAATTGTCTCTTCTCAGGATTACACACTATTGTTAATAACTAGCAGATTTATACAATTTATTTAATGAACAGTTAATTCTTTTAGAATTTTATTATGACTGTATGATTGGATTTTACAATTTCAGTACTCGGAATGTGTTAATTATCACTTAAATTTCAGCTTCTTTATTACTGCGATATGCAACACAACTCATGGTTCATCTTGGATTCAAGAAAAGGAATCGTATATCGAAAAAAGATTGTATAAAACAATGTGCTCTGAAAGTCAATTCTATTCACTTTAGACGATTTATCTTATTATAGCTTTTCATGTAAACCTATGGTAACATTGTGTAGTGTATGTTGTGTAAACTAGGTATTGGTCTGTCGGTCTTCTTGTTGGTCACGCCATGTCACCTTAGCCAAGTGTGACAAACAGCTAAGATTTTCAGCTTAAAAGAGGCCAACTATTTTTTTAAATTGATTTAGGCTGTCAGATAACTCAAAACCTGTGAGAAAATTGGAATAAAGTGAAAAAGAAAAAAAATATATTTTACAACTGAACTTTAAACTGAAACAGTAAACAAGTGAGTATGTGCTTCTTGTAAAGTCACAGGATTCGCACAGTGAGTCGTTATATACATCTGTTTCCATGGGAACACAATTTGTGTGTGGGCACTTGAAGTGCTACACTTTCCCTGACCTTATACCTGACTTTATACCTGACTACAGCTACTGAATGAGAACATTTTCCTAAAATAAATACACAGAGCAGCTAATCCCCTGTGCAAAGGTTCTTTTATTAACTGGCAGAACACGGTGCACAATATAAAGAGATGTAAAAAAAACAAAATTTATGCTTACCTGATAAATGTATTTATTTCTTGACACGATGAGTCCACGGATCATCTAATTACAATTGGGAAAATCACTCCTGCCCAGCAGGAGGTGGTAAAGAGCACCACAGCAAAGCTGTTAAATATCACCTCCCTTCCCTCCAACCCCAGTCATTCAACCGAAGCAAAGGAGAGAAAGGAAGCAACATGGTGCAGAGGTGTCTGAAGTTTATAACATACCAACAACCTGTCCAAAAAGAACAGGGCGGGCCGTGGACTCATCATGTCAAGAAAGAAAGAAATTTATCAGGTAAGCATAAATTTTCTTTTTAATGACACGATGAGTCTACGGATCATCTAATTACTATTGGGAATCAATACCCAATCTAAAGTACACAGATGATAAGGGAGGGACAAGACAGGGAACCTAAATGGAAGGCACCACTGCTTGAAGAACCTTTCTCCCAAAAGAGGTCTCAGCCGAGGCAAAAGTGTCAAATTTATATAATTTTGAAAAAGTGTGAAGAGAAGACCAAGTTGCAGCCTTGCTATCACGGTGCCAGGAATCAGACTGAGACAAGAAGTGCATAAATAATCACACCTTTATTAATAGCAAAAAATAATAAAAAGTCCACAAGTCAAATAACAAGCCAGGAGTCAAAAGCAGAGCTGGGAGTCAGACGAGCCGAGTCAGGAGCCAAATCAAATAGTCAGGAACCAGGAGGGACGTCAGAAACTCTCACAAACAGGTCTGAGACAATGCAAGGGCAAAGCATACTGAACAGAGGCCCTTTAAATAATAAGTGATGACATCACAATCCTGAGACTGCATCCTGTCTCACATGGATGATGTACACACATCTGGCCATAAAAGGGCATGCAGGAAATGAGCAGCATCACACACTATGCATCAGAGTCAGCAAGAGAGGTTAGTAAAATGGCTGCCAGCAGCACATGGCAAACAAAACAGGGAAAAAACCCTGACACTTGCAAATCTGTTCCACAGAAGCTTCATTTTTAAATGCCCAGGAAGAGGAAACAGCCCTCGTAGAATGAGCCGTAACTCTCTCAGGAGGCTGTTGTCCAGCAGTCTCATAGGCAAAGCGAATGATACTCTTCAGCCACAAAGAACGAGAAGTAGCCATAGCTTACTGCCCCTTACGTTTTCCAGAGAAAACCACAAACAGAGCAGAAGACTGACGAAAATCCTTAGTCGCCTGTAAATAGAATTTTAATGCACGCACCACGTCCAGATTGTGCAAAAGCCGTTCCTTTTGAGAACGATTAGGACACAAGGAAGGAACAACAATCTCCTGATTAATGTTCCGATCTAAAACTACTTTAGGGAGAACCCCTAACTTAGTACACAAAACTATCTTATCCGAAATAAAAATAAGGTAAGGAGACTCATACTGTAATGCCGAGAGTTCTGACACTCTACGAGCAGACAAAATAGCAACAAGAAACAAAACTTTCCAAGATAACAACTTAATATCTAAGGAATGCATAGGCTCAAATGGAGCCCCTTGAAGAACCTTAAGAACGAAATTAAGACTCCAAGGAGGAGTAACTGGCTTGAACACAGGCCTGATCCTGACCAAAGCCTGACAAAACGATTGCACGTCTGGGACATCCGCCAGACGTTTATGTAACAAAATAGACAAGGCAGCTATTTGACCCTTTAGGGAACTTGCCAATAAGCCATTCTCCAAACCTTCTTGGAGAAAAGATAGAATTCTAGGAATCCTAACTCTACTCCAAGAGTAGCCCTTGGATTCACACCAATACAGATATTTACGCCATATCTTATTGTAAATCTTTCTAGTCAAAGGTTTACTAGTCTGAATCATGGTCTCAATGAGAGATTCCGAAAATCCATGCTTGGATAAAATTAAGCGTTCAATCTCCAAGCAGTCAGCTTCAGAGAAACTAGATTTGGATGAAGGGCCCTTGAAGAAGAATGTCCTTTCTCAACAGAAGTCTCCAAGGTGAAAGAGATGACATATCCACAAGGTCTGCATACCAAATCCTGCGAGGCCACACCGGTGCAATGAGAATCACCGACGCCCTCTCCTGCTTGATTCAAGCAATGACCAGAGGTAGAAGAGCAAACAGAGAAAATAGGTATGTGACACTGAAATTCCAAGGTAACCGCCAGGGCGTCTATCAGTACAGCCTGAGGGTCCCTTGACCTCTACCCATACCTCGGAAGCTTGGCATTCTGCCGAGATGCCATGAGATCCAATTCCGGCTGACCCCATTTGAGAATCAGGCTGGAAAACACTTCCGAATGGAGTTCCCACTCCCCGGGTGAAAGGTCTGCCTGCTCAGGAAGTCCGCCTCCCAGTTGTCCACTCCTGGGATGTGTATCGCTGACAGACAGCAACTGTGGGTCTCCGCCCACTGAATTATCTTGGCTACCTCTGTCATGGCCAAGGAACTCCGAGTTACTCCCTGATGGTTGATGTAAGCCACTGAAGTTATGTTGTCCGACTGGAACCTGATGAACCTGGCCGAGGCTAACTGAGGCCAGGCCAGAAGAGCATTGAAGACTGCTCTTAGCTCCAGAATATTTATGGGTAGAACAGACTCTGACCGAGTCCATGTTTCCTGAGCCTTTAGAGAGCCCCAAGAATGCTCTCCATCCCAAGAGGGTCTGCGAAAGCAGGCTCCCTGGGAGAGATGATCCGGAGACAACCACCAAAGAAGAGAATCCCTTGTCTCCTGCTCCAGCTGTAATCGCGGAGACAGATCCACATAATCTACGTTCCACTGTCTGAGCATGCTTAACTGCAGAGGTCTGAGGTGGAAACGGGTGAACGGGATGATGTCCATTTCCGCTACTATCAGACCGATTACCTCCATGCACTGAGCCACTGATGGCAGAGGAGAGGACTCAAGCGCTAGGCAAGAATCGAAAATCTTTGATTTCCTGACTTCTGTCAGAAAAATTTTCATTGATAAGGCATCTATTATGGTTCCGAAGAAAATTACCCTTGTATATGGGACTAAGGAACTCTTTTCCAAATTTACCTTCCATCCGTGAGATCGCAGGAAGGATAACAACATTTCCGTGTGGGATCTTGCTTGTTGAAAAGATGGCGCCTGAACCAGAATGTCGTCCAGATAAGGCGCCACTGCAATGCCCCGCAATCGGAGCACTGCCAACAGGGATCCCAGAACCTTTGAGAAAATTCTGGGAGCTGTGGCAAGGCCGAATGGAAGAGCTACAAACTGGAAGTGTTTGTCTAGAAATTCAAACCTCAGAAACTTGTGATGGTCCCTGTGGATGGGAACATGCAGGTACGCGTCCTTTAAATCTACCGTTGTCATAAACTGACCCTCTTGAACCAAAGGAAGAATGGAACGAATAGTTTCCATCTTGAAGGACGGTACTCTGAGGAACTTGTTTAGACTCTTGAGATCTAAAATTGGTCTGAAGGTTCCCTCTTTTTTGGGAACCACGAGCAGATTGAATTAGAACCCCAAACCCTGTTCCTGCATTGGGACAGGAACAATCACTCCCAGGTCGGAGAGGTCCTGAACACAGTGTAAGAACGCATCTCTTTTAATCTGGTCTACAGATAATCTTGAAAGCAGAAACCTGCCCCTGGGAGGAAAGGTCTTGAACTCTAGCTTGTATCCATGGGACATGATGTCCACCACCCAGGGATCCTGAACATCTCGAACCCAAGTCTGAGCGAAGAAGGAAAGTCTGCCCCCCACAAGATCCGATCCCGGATCCGGGGCAGGTCCCTCATGCTGTCTTTGATTCAATAGCAGGCTTTTTGGATTGTTTTCCCTTGTTCCAAGACTGATTGGGCCTCCAGGAAGGCTTGGTCTGATCCTGCTTGGAAGAGGGAGAGGAAGGCTTTCCCTTGAAATTTCGAAAGGAACGAAAATTACTCTGACGTACCTTTTGTTTATTTCTCTTATTCTGAGGGAGGAAATGGCCCTTTCCTCCCGTAATGTCAAAAATTATTTCCGTCAAACCCGGCCCAAACAAGGCCTTTCCCATGTAAGGAATCTCCAAAAGTTTAGGCTTAGACGACACATCCGCAGACCAAGATTTTAACCATAAAGATCTGCGGGCCAGTACGGCAAAACCAGAAATCTTAGCTCCTAGTTTAATAACCTGAAGGGAAGCATCCGTGATAAAGGAATTGGCCAACTTAAGGGCCTTTATCCTATCCCTCTAACTTCTTGTCTAAAACGAAAACGTCACAAACAGGATTCGAACCTGTGCGGGGAAACCCTATTGGATTTTGAGTCCAACGCCTTAACCACTCGGCCTCCCAGAAAAATTAAAGTTAGCACTTACCTTAAGACTTCTGCCAGGCAGCACGGCAGCTCACAAGGTTTGAGAGGCCAGTTCCCTCACATGGACCTGTGGAAAGAAACAAAGACTGAGTAATTTTACTTAGGCTTGTACGGTTACGGCAGCATAAATATATGGGAGGTGCAGTGAGGATTGTACCCCACAAGTTCCCATTGCTTGAAAGCCACCACTACTCTACTGAAGAGACTGACATGGGCTACGGCTACACCCCAGGACAAAGCAGAACAAACTTGTACTGCTGAAAAATAACTAAATCTTGATTGAAGAATCTTTTCTTAACGCCTAACTTTACCACTTCCTTGGCAAAGAGAATCATTGGGGTTGGAAGGAAGGGAGGTGATATTTAACAGCTTTGCTGTGGTGCTCTTTGCCGCCTCCTGCTGGGCAGGAGTGATATTCCCAATAGTAATTAGATGATCTGTGGACTCATCGTGTCATTAGAAAGAAAGAAAAGTTTCCTCAACTGAGACTTTTTTTTAAAGCACAACACTGACCTACGGACTTTATAGCCTGACCCAGACCGGCCATTTTTATCTATTTTCTTTCAATGTGTAGTATCTCCAGCCAGTCACCAGCATCAATAGCTGCATCGGACACTGTTTTGAACAATTCAAATATTTATTTATTGTGGATTAAAGAAATATAAAATGTCTGAAATTGTCTATTAATGACAACCAATTACTAGATGGTACCCTGAGGAGACCAAAAACCTATAATTATCTTTTGTTCTCTGTATGGCCGGGTGTTATGTTACAAAACTATACACTGAAATTCAGTCTCAGTTTAACACGTTACAGACAAATAGGTCTCAACCTGTATTTCTGGCAAATATTGTATTATTTATACTCTGCGGCATTGTACAGCTGTTTTACTGAATACGCTAAGTACAGCTCTCCTGTGAAACATGATTCTTGTATCAGAATGCTACCATGAGAATAGGCATTGCCATTTCTGGTCCCTAACGCCTCTGTGGTAGCCGGAGACTTATTGGCACCTTCAGCTAGCTTAGTATGACGGAAGCTCTATTCCTGTCTTCAGACCGTATGTGATATTTTACATTACATAATGTTCTATGCAGCATATAAGCACCCCTGGTTGCTATAAGCTGCTCATTAAACTGTTTCAAGTTCTTTTTAAGACATATTATTTAATATATATTGAGTGTCAAATCTTTTTAAGATACAGAATTCAAAGTGGAGGATGATTTCACTGGCAATCGCCATTGGATGTACCATTGGTCCTAATGAGGTTGCATTGAGATCAAGGTGTTTGATGTGCCGGTAGGAAATATAAGAGTGGTGGCTATTTAATACAACACTTATATTCAAGTTTCCCAGCGAGTGCTTAAAGCGACATTCAAGTAAAAATAAACTTCAATGATTCAGACAGAACATGCATTTTTAAGAAATTTTCCAATGTACTTGTCTATTTTATATACACACGGGGTATATGTCAACTAGTCTGTGATTGGCTGATGTCTGTCACATGAAATAAGGGGCAGGAAAATGGGAGAAAAAATAAATTTGCCAGAAAAAAATATCTACTGTTTATTTAAAGTGCTATTGCATTGTCTTTTTATTATGCACTTGGTAATTATGCACTTCTACTGCATGTAGTGGGGCCAGGGCACTTATACTGATTTATCTGCACATGTGGGGTTCTGCTTTGTTTGTTTATTTCTGTACAGGTAACGGATTTTCCTTTAAGTATTAGATCAGAGTTGAGGATTCCTATTTCATTTTAACTCAGACTTATATCCAATTAGGGTTGATGTTTGGACACATTTTTTATTATTTATTAAAAGTCATATTAGCAGATTGATCATTTTTACAACCAGATCATAAAGCAGATAGAGGTTCTGATACAGTTTGTATAGCAAGTTAAGGATTTGTTTCCTAAACTTCAGATGATTATTCCTGGGGAAGTGGGATATGTAATGTCACACACAGGAGCTGCTATAATGTTTGGAAAGTTTCTCCCACATAGCCGGCTTGATATTTCCATACCCTGTGCTTGTGCATGCTGTCCTGTGGTGCTGTATTGTGACACTGATGTCTAATTGGTCCTTAGAGACAAAGGGCTTACATAATTACGTGCAGAACAAACACGCTGGTATTTTCAGTTGCTTACTCATGAATATGGCGCTCTATAATTCTCACTTTCTAATTATATAAAAAATCATTATTAAGGGAAAACAAAGAATGTATTGAAAACACGTTGACAACATGGCACAGAAAAATACAGTGTGAGTCACGTACAGCACAGATATGAGATTGCTGTATATTGCACAGAAAACTAGACGCACTGGTGTAAAACTAATGAACCAGAAATCAGCTATATACCAACATCAGACCTTAGATCAGACCCCTGACCCTGCAGCCTCGTCAGCTAATACCCACAACAAACCTCAGATCAGACCCCTTACCCTGCAGCCCCCTGTCAGCTACATACCCACATCAGACCCCTGACCCTAAAGCCCTGTCAGCTACATACCCACATCAGACTTTAGATCAAACCCCTTACCCTGCAGCCTTGTCAGCTAATACTCAGATCAGACCCCTGACCCTGCAGCCCCCTGTCAGCTACAACCATACCCACATCATACCTCAGATCAGACCCCTAACCCTGCAGCCTAGTCAGCTAATACCCACATTAGACCACAGATCAGACCCCTGACCCTGCAGCCCCCTGTCAGCTACAAACATACCCACATCAGACCTCAGACCCCTAACCCTGCAGCCCCCTGTCAGCTACATACCCACATCAGACCCCTGACCCTACAGCCCCGTCAGCTACATACCCACATCAGACTTTAGATCAAACCCCTTACCCTGCAGCCTCGTCAGCTAATACCCATATCAGACCTCAGATCAGACCCCTGACCCTGCAGCCCCCTGTCAGCTTCAAACATACCCATATCAGACTTCAGATCAGACCCCTGACCCTGCAGCCCCGTCAGCTACAAACATACCCATATCAGACTTCAGATCAGACCCCTAACCCTGCAGCTCCCTGTAAGCTATATACGCACATCAGACTTCAGATCAGACCCCTGACCATGCAGCCCCCTATCAGCTACATACCCACACCAGACCTCAGATCCAACCCCTAAACTTGCAGCCAAATGTGAGCTACATACCCACATAAGACCCCTAAACCTGCAGACTCCTGTCAGCTACATACACACATCAGACTTTAGATAAGACCCCTGACCCTGCAGCCCCCTGTCAGCTTCAAACATACCCACATCAGACCTCAGATCAGACACTTGACCCTGCAGCACCCTGTCAGATACATACCCACATCAGACCCCTGACCCTACAGCCCTGTCAGCTACATACCCACATCAGACTTTAGATCAAACCCCTTACCCTGCAGTCTCATCAGTTAATACTCAGAACAGACCTCAGATCAGACCCCTGACCCTGCAGCCCCCTGTCAGCTACAAAACATACCCACATCAGACCTCAGATCAGACCCCTGACCCTGCAGCCCCCTGTCAGCTACAAACATACCCACATCAGACCTCAGATCAGACCCCTGACCCTGCAGCCCCGTCAACTACATACGCACATCAGACCCCTAACCCTGCAGCTCCCTGTAAGCTATATATGCACATCAGACTTTATATCAGACCCTTGACCATGCAGCCCCCTACCAGCTACATATCCACATGAGCCCCGTCAGCTACATACACACATCAAACTTCAGATCAGACCCCTAATCCTGCAGCCTATTGTTAGCTACATACACACATCAGACTTCAGATCAGACCCCTGACCATGCAGCCCCCTATCAGCTACATACCCATATCAGACCCCTAAACCTGCAGACCGTTGTCAGCTACATACACACATCAGACCTCAGATCAAGCCCCTAACCCTGCAGCACCCGGTCAGCTACATACGCACATCAGACCTCAGATCAGACTCCTTAGCCTGCAGCCCCTGTAAACTACATACCCACATCAGACCTCAGATTAGACCCCTAACCCTGCAGCCCCTGTAAACTACATACCCACATCAGACCTCAGATCAGACCCATGAATCAGCAGCCCACTGTCAGCTACATATGCACATCAGACCCCTAACCCTGCACCCCCCTGTCAGCTACATACGCACATCAGACCTCAGATCAGAATCCTAACCCTGCAGCACCCGGTCAGCTCCATACGCACATCAGACCTCAGATCAGACCCCTAACCCTGCAGCCCCTGTAATCTACATACCCACATCAGACCTCAGATTAGACCCCTAACCCTGCAGCCCCTGTAAACTACATACCCACATCAGACCTCAGATCAGACCCCTGACTCAGCAGCTTACTGTCAGCTACATATGCACATCAGACCACAGATCAGACCCCTAACCCTGCATCCCCCTGTCAGCTACATACGCACATCAGACCCCTAACCCTGCAGAACCCGGTCAGCTACATACGCACATCAGACCTCAGATCAGACCCCTAACCCTGCAGCCCCTTTAAACTACATACCCATATAAGACTTCAGATTAGACCCCTAACCCTGCAGCCCCTGTAAACTACATACCCACATCAGACCTCAGATCAGACCCCTGACTAAGCAGCCCACTGTCAGCTACATACGCACATCAGACCTCAGATCAGACCCCTAACCCTGCAGCCCCTGTAAACTACAGGGGCTGCACAGCAGCTACATAACTAAATCAGACCTCAGATCACTGACACACACAGATCTTGTCACACAGTAATAGTGACTATCACTAGTGTTGTACACTGACACACACATACATTTTCACACAGTAATAGTGACTGCCACTGGTGCTGTGCCCTGGCGCACACAGATCTTGTCACAATAATAGTGACTGTCACTGGTGTTGTATTAATAATAGATGCTGGTGAAGGCAACTTACATGTAACACTCACAGGGTACATAGCTGTGTCACAATATCACTGAGGAAATATCCACAGTGGGTATCCTAGTAATGTTGGCAGTTGAGCCCTCATCATTATGTTGCACTGTGCACAATTTAATGCAAGGAATCAGCTCTCAATAACAAACAAACATGCTATGATGGGATTCAGTCACAATACAAGGGTACAGGTAAAATAAAGAGATACAATCCCACTAAAGTGACAAATCCACACTCTCACAGTTACATATAGTGCAATGAATATTACCTTAGAGATGTTACTGGAACGGCTCAGTGAGTGCCCCAATGTCTTTTCATTCTGTAAATGAGAGAGAACACCATTATACATGGAACAAACTGTACAGGGCACACATGCATGAAATATACACAGGGGCCCTAAAGACTGTTGTTTGTGAGAGGGCAATATAGCAGTGCAAAACCTGCCAGCGGAACCTCTCCCCGGCCAGCATGCGAGGATATTCCTGCCTGAGCACCATCAAGCACTATACTGACCAACAAGGGTTACACATAAATTCCTTCCTGTTGGGGGCGCTCTGGGAAAGGCTTAGTTCTCGATGCACTAAGGAGATATATTGTCTTTCCAAAGCAGAAGCGCAACAGGAAGACAATGTGAGAAGCCCAGAGCACAAAGGAAGCACTCTTTAAAACAAACTATAAATGAAATTCAAAATGACAACAGATCAGAGAGGAAGAAGAGATAATCACATATCAATGTCATGCAGGTCTTCTCACATAAATAAAATAAATCTGATAAAAATGAAGAACATAAATCCTGTGATCTGCTTCTAATCTGTAGAAAGAGATGTGCCCTGACGCGCTGAGATAGGTGAGGATATCTTGGTCATGACAAGAAAAACAAAGGGAAATGTCACAGGGATTATTGCAGCAGCAAAGCAGTGTGTCAGGTACAGACGTATGCAGCAAGGTATACAGCAGCTACCAACAGGATTTATTGGCGCAGATTTGTGCTTGTCCTTAAATATAGCTGTGCTAATTCATAGTTCATAGTCATATTTATAGTCATGTTTGTACTCATGTACAGTCATATTCATAGTCATGTTTGTATTCATACACAGTCATATTCATAGTCCTGCAAAGTCATATTTATACTCAAGTTTATACGTATGTCATATTTATAGTCCTGTTTATACCATGTTTGGGGTGTGCCCAGTACAATAGCGTAATTAAAGGTGGTGAGATCTCCCACCCCCACGCTGGGAAGCGGTTTAAAATACCAGGTTATTTCACTTGCAATTCCACATACGTGGTTTATGCGCTTAAGTGCCCCTGTGGCCTCTTATATGTAGGGGAAACTACCCAAAACTTTAAGGACCGTGTGTGCCAACACAAATCCAACATCAGAAACTATAAAATGGCCCATCTCCCAGTTCCCTCCCATTTTTTAGAAAAAGGCCATCAGGCCAATCAGCTTAGGTTTATGGTCATAGACCATGTTAAAAAAAGACTGAGGGGAGAAGATAGGATTAGGGACCTACTATAAAGGGAAGCTAAGTGGATATGGCTTTTGGATACCATGGCCCCTAGGGGATTACATAGGGAATTTGACCTTATGCCCCTTATATAAAATGTTATTATACCCTGTTCATATATATTCTATAGACAGTAGAAGTTACTATACAGATTAGAATTCCCTTATTTAATGTGCTGCTTTCTATGTTTTTCAGGGTGTATTTTTTTCATTCAGGCTATCTAGGGTTAAATTAAAGAAAATTTTAATTGTTTTCTGATGTCATGGTGATGTAATTCAAGAACATGACCCTATGAAGCCGTGAGGATTGGTCACCCTTTGTATGTGTTGTGTATAAATTATCACAATCTGTTAGTATAAGTTAGCTTAAGAAAGGGGCAGGAAGCCCCGAAACGTTGCTCTATCAATAAAGGTTTCTCATTTGGGAGTGCTACCTTCCTTTGTGATTTTTGCATGTGTTTTACTCATATCATATTCAGTCATGTTTATACTCATATCATATTCATAGTCATGTTTATACTCATACCATATTCAGTCAGTATTATACGCATATCATATTCAGTCATGTTTATACTCATATCATATTCATAGTCATGTTTATACTCATATCATTTTCATAGTCATGTTTATACTCATATCATATTCATAGTCATGTTTATACTCATATCATATTCATAGTCATGTTTATACCCATATCATATTCATAGTCATGTTTATACTCATATCATATTCACGTTTATACTTATATCATATTCATAGTCATGTTTATACCCATATCATTCATAGTCATGTTTATACCCATATCATTCATAGTCATGTTTATACTCATATCATATTCAGTCATGTTTATACTCATATCATATTCAGTCATGTTTATACTCAGTCATTTTTATACTCATATCATATTCATAGTCATGTTTATACTCATATCATATTCATAGTCATGTTTATACTCATATCATATTCATAGTCATGTTTATACTCATATCATATTCAGTCATGTTTATACTCATATCATATTCAGTCATGTTTATACTCAGTCATGTTTATACTCATATCATATTCATAGTCATGTTTATACTCATATCATATTCATAGTCATGTTTATACTCATATCATATTCATAGTCATGTTTATACTCATATCATATTCAGTCATGTTTATACTCATATCATATTCAGTCATGTTTATACTCATATCATATTCATAGTCATGTTTATACTCATATATTCAGTCATGTTTATACTCATATCATATTCATAGTCATGTTTATACTCATATCATATTCATAGTCATGTTTATACTCATATCATATTCATAGTCATGTTTATACTCATATCATATTCAGTCATGTTTATACTCATATCATATTCATAGTCATGTTTATACTCATATCATATTCAGTCATGTTTATACTCATATCATATTCATAGTCATGTTTATACTCATATCATATTCAGTCATGTTTATACTCATATCATATTCATAGTCATGTTTATACTCATATCATATTCAGTCATGTTTATACTCATACACATTCATATTCCTAGTCATATTTGTATTCATGCACAATCATATAGCCATGTGTATACTCATATCATATTCATAGTCCTGTTTGTACTAATGCACAATCATATTCCTAGTCATATTTGTACTCATGCACAGCCATATTTATAGTCATGTTTGTACTCCTGCACAGTCATATTTATACTCAAGCACAGTCATATGCATAGTCATGTTTATACTCATGCACATACATATTTTAAGGAGGTCTAGAAGCTCAATTAGGCCCTAACTGTAGTAGTCTTTATAAGCTGTTTTCTGGATGTGGTTGCTTGTGTATTGACTTAATTCCTCTTACTCTGGTATTTACAATTTTGATATACTGTTTTTTCTTCAGCTTCCCCTGACTATGCTTCTGTTTAACCCTTGTTTTGGACTGACTTGATTTATGACTTAGATTGCTTGTGGACACTGCATTTGTTAAATGATTGGGTGCTACTTTACCTGTGAGGCGTTGACCCATATTTTCTTACTTAGATTACCTTAACCCTGGATACCTCTGCTATCAGAAGATCTGCATTTACGTAACTTATGCAAGTTTATATTTGTCTGGATAGCGAGATTAAACTTTTACAAAGGTATGTCTTTCTTTGATATTTGAATTTATAAATGTATAATTACTTTCTAGTACTTACATGCTTGTTTTGTAGGAACTGATTAAGGTACTAGAGAGAGTTCTGCTACTAAGTTTAGTCTCATTGTTCTTTTACCCCTGGCCTTTGTTTGAACACTATGTTTACGTCCAGTGCTGCAGTAAGGGCTTGCGGTGAGTTGGGCCTCTCAGCCATTGATTCCAGCTAGCTTGTTTTATTTCGAAACAACAGCAATCCACCTGACACTGAGAAGACCCGTGCTCAGACAGAAAAGTGGTTTGCTGTTTGTTACACCAGCTGTCAGGACACAAAATTAGGTTTTCGTTAGGGATGTTACTTAAATGTTGATAGTTTGTGTAGGAGACACTAAAAGAAAAAGGTGAACTGGAACTAACAGCACTTTAAGCATGTGTGCTTAGCGATGCTGCTACAACAAGGTCATTTCTCTGCATCTTTGGGAAGACAACGGTCACAGAGACGCGTTAATCTGACAAATTTACAGTATGTTACAGAGCAAGAAACATACTATTTCCCATTTGTTCTCCTCTAATATCTGAGTCTGAAATACTGCAAGTACATATCACAGTATGCAACGGGCGTAAGCAGACAACTATGGCAGAATTTACTGCTTGAGACAACATATTTACCTTCCCCAGGAATCCAATTAGTGCACAACATGCATGTACAGTAAATATTACATAAGGCACAAAACCAACTCACCCTGAGAAAATAATAATGTACTCAGTGTTCTGACCGGCTAGTAATATGGAAATATGAATTCTCTTAAGCTATTGAACAAAAAGTAGCAAAACAGTACTCAGATGGCTACAGCAGAAACGTATCACAGGACTCCTACAATCTGTATCTAGGTAGGTGCTATCCTCTAGGTTTCCTCTTTATAATATATCTCTACAGTCATGAAACAACAAGAATGTAAGACTTTAGGTTTCTCCCATTCTGTATATGCACGGATTGTACATTGCCAGCTTTCTACAGCATTCTGTCCCGCTGGTGATAACAGGCTGCTATGTGGGTGACATGAGCAGGAAAAAGTAAATTTATGCTTACCTGATAAATTGATTTCTTCTATGATACGACGAGTCCACGGATTCATCCTTTACTTGTGGGATATTATCCTCCTGCTAACAGGAAGTGGCAAAGAGCACCACAGCAGAGCTGTCTATATAGCTCCTCCCTTGACTCTACCCCCCAGTCATTCGACCGAAGGTATAGGAAGAAAAAGGAGAAACTAAAAGGTGCAGAGGTGACTGAAGTTTTAAATCAAAAAATATAATCTGTCTTAAAATGACAGGGCGGGCCGTGGACTCGTCGTATCATAGAATAAATTAATTTATCAGGTAAGCATAAATTTACTTTTCTTCTATAAGATACGACGAGTCCACGGATTCATCCTTTACTTGTGGGATACAATACCAAAGCAACAGGACACGGATGAACGGGAGGGACAAGACAGATGCCTAAAAAGAAGGCACCACTGATTGAAGAACTTTTCTCCCAAAAATAGCTTCCGAAGAAGCAAAAGTATCAAATTTGTAAAATTTGGAAAAGGTATGAAGGGAAGACCAAGTCGCAGCCTTACAAATCTGTTCAACAGAAGCATCGTTTTTAAAAGCCCATGTGGAAGCCACCGCTCTAGTAGAGGGGCTGTAATCCTTTCAGGAGGCTGCTGTCCAGCAGTCTCGTATGCCAACCGGATGATGCTTTTCATCCAAAAAGAAAGAGAGGTAGCCGTAGCTTTTTGACCTCTACGTTTTCCTGAATAGACAACAAACAGAGAAGATGTTTAACGGAAATCTTTGGTCGCTTGCAAGTAAAACTTTAAAGCACTAACCACGTCCAAGTTGTGTAACAGACGCTCCTTCTTAGAAGAAGGGTTAGGAGACAGAGAAGGAACAACAATTTCCTGATTAATATTCTTATTAGTAATAACCTTAGGAAGGAATCCAGGTTTGGTACGCAAAACCACCTTATCGGAATGGAAAACAAGATAAGGCGAGTCGTATTGCAATGCAGATAGTTCAGAAACTCTTCGAGCCGAAGAGATATCAACTAAAAACAGAACTTTCCAAGAAGAAAGAACTTTAAGAACTAAATTCAAACTCCATGGCGGAGCAACAGGTTTAAACACAGGCTTGATTCTAACTAAAGCCTGACAAAACGACTAAACGTCTGGAACATCTGCCAGACGCTTGTGTAGTAAAATTGATAAAGCAGATATCTGTCCCTTTAGGGAACTAGCTGATAACCCCTTCTCCAATCCTTCTTGGAGAAAGGACAAAATCCTAGGAATCCTGATCTTACTCCATGAGTAGCCTTTGGATTCGCACCAATAAAGATATTTACGCCATATCTTATGGTACATTTTCCTAGTGACAGGCTTTCGAGCCTGAATCAAGGTATCTATGACTGACTCAGAGAATCCCCGCTTAGATAAAATCAAGCGTTCAATCTCCAGGCAGTCAGCCGCAGAGAAACTAGAATTGGATGCTGGAACGGACCTTGAATGAGAAGGTCCTGTCTCAGTGGCAGTGTCCACGGTGGTAGAGATGACATTTTCACCAGGTCTGCATACCAAGTCCTGCGTGGCCACGCAGGTGCTATCAAAATCACCGAAGCCCTCTCCTGTTTGATTCTGGCAATCAGACGAGGAAGGAGAGGAAATGGTGGAAACACATAAGCCAGGTTGAACGACCAAGGTACTGCTAGAGCATCTATCAGTACTGCTTGGGGATCCCTTGATCTGGACCCGTAACAAGGAAGTTTGGCATTCTGACGAGATGCCATCAGATCCAATTCTGGTGTGCCCCATTGATGAATCAATTGTGCAAACACCTCCGGATGGAGCTCCCACTCCCCCGGATGAAAAGTCTGACAACTTAGAAAATCTGTTTCCCAGTTCTCCACTCCTGGGATATAGATTGCTGATAGATGGCAAGAGTGAGTCTCTGCCCATCAAATTATTTTGGAAACCTCTATCATCGCTAGAGAACTCTTTGTTCCCCCCTGATGATTGATATATGCTACAGTCGTTATATTGTCCGACTGGAATCTTATGAATTTGGCCGAAGCCAGCTGAGGCCACGCCTGAAGCTTGTTGAATATCGCTCTCAGTTCTAGAATATTTATTGGAAGAAGAGCCTCCTCCTGAGTCCACACGCCCTGTGCTTTCAGGGAATTCCAGACTTCACCCCAGCCCAATAGGCTGGCGTCTGTCGTCACTATGACCCATGCTGGCCTGCGGAAACACATTCCCTGGGACAGATGATCCTGTGACAACCACCAAAGAAGAGAGTCTCTGGTCTCTTGATCCAGATTTATCTGAGGAGATAAATTTGCATAATCTCCATTCCACTGTCTGAGCATGCATAGTTGCAGTGGTCTGAGATGCAAGCGAGCAAACGGAACTATGTTCATTGCCGCTACCATTAGTCCAATTACCTCCATACACTGAGCCACTGACGGCCGAGGAATGGAACGAAGTGCTCGGCAGGTGGTTAAGATCTTTGATTTTCTGACCTCCGTCAGAAAATTTTTCATGTTTACCGAATCTATCAGAGTTCCCAGGACTGGAACACTTGTGAGAGGGATAAGTGAACTCTTCTTTACGTTCACCTTCCACCCGTGAGATCTTAGAAAAGCCAACATGATGTCCGTGTGAGATTTGGCTAGTTGGTAAGTTGACGCCTGAATTAAGACATCGTCCAGATAAGGTGCCACTGCTATGCCCCGCGGCCTTAGAACCGCCAAAAGGGACCCTAGCACTTTTGTGAAAATTCTGGGAGCTGTGGCCAACCCGAAGGAGAGAGCCACAAACTGGTAATGCTTGTCCAGGAAGGCAAACCTGAGGAACTGGTGATGATCTTTGTGGATTGGAATGTGAAGATACGCATCCTTCAAATCCACGGTGGTCATATATTGACCCTCCTGGATCATTGGTAAAATAGTCCGAATGGTCTCCATCTTAAAGGATGGGACTCTGAGAAATTTGTTTAGGATCTTGAGATCTAAAATCGGTCTGAAGTTTCCCTCTTTTTTGGGAACCACGAACAGATTGGAGTAAAACCCCTGCCCCTGTTCTGCTTTTGGAACAGGGCAGATTACACCCATAGTATATAGGTCTTCTACACAGCGTAAGAACGCCTCTCTTTTTGTCTGGTTTACAGACAACCGTGAAAGATGAAATCTCCCCTTTGGAGGAGAATCTTTGAATTCTAGAAGATACCCCTGGACCACAATTTCTAATGCCCAGGAATCCTGAACGTCTCTTGCCCAAGCCTGATCGAAGAGAGAAAGTCTGCCCCCCACTAGATCCGGTCCCGGATCGGGGGCTGCCCCTTCATGCTGTCTTGGTAGCAGCAGCGGACTTCTTGGCCTGTTTACCTTTATTCCAGGTCTGGTTAGGTCTCCAGACAGACTTGGATTGAGCAAAATTCCCCTCCTGCTTTGTGGCAGGGTAGGAGGTAGTGGGATCACCTTTGAAGTTTCGAAAGGAACGAAAATTATTCTGTTTGGCCCTCATTCTATTTGTCTTATCCTGAGGAAGGGCATGGCCTTTTCCTCCAGTGATGTCGGAAATGATCTCCTTCAGTTCAGGCCCTAATAGGGTCTTACCCTTGAAAGGAATAGCTAATAGCTTAGATTTTGATAACACATCAGCAGACCAGGACTTAAGCCATAATGCTCTACGCGCCAAAATGGCAAAACCTGAATTCTTTGCCGCTAAATTAGCCAGTTGAAAAGCGGCATCTGTAATAAAAGAATTAGCTAGCTTGAGAGCCTTAATTCTATCTAAAATCTCATCCAATGGGGTCTCAACCTTAAGAGCCTCAAACCAAAAAGCAGCTGCAGTAGTTACAGGAACAATGCACGCTATAGGTTGCAGAAGAAAACCCTGATGAATAAATATTTTCTTTAGAAGACCCTCTAATTTTTTATCCATAGGATCTTTGAAGGCACAACTGTCTTCAATAGGTATAGTTGTACGCTTAGCTAGGGTAGAAACAGCTCCCTCCACCTTAGAGTCCTGTCTGCCACGAATCCCGAATGGTGTCAGATATGGGAAACATTTTCTTAAAAGTAGGAGGGGGAGAGAACGGAATGCCTGGTCTATCCCATTCCTTAGTAACAATGTCCGAAATCCTCTTAGGGACCGGAAAAACATTAGTGTAAGAAGGAACCTCTAGATATCTATCCATTTTACACAATTTCTCTGGAGGAATTACAATAGGGTCACAGTCATCCAGAGTCACTAAAACCTCCCTGAGTAACAAGCGGAGGTGTTCAAGCTTAAACTTAAAAGCCGTCATATCTGAGTCTGTTTGAGGGAACATCTTTCCTGAATCAGAAAGCTCTACCTCAGACAGCAATTCCCCTACCCCCAATTCAGAGCATTGTGAGGGAACATCGGAGATGGCTAATAAAGCGTCAGAGGGCTCAGCATTTGCTCTCATACAGGACCTTCCCCTGCAATCCAGGCAGTTTAGATAATACCTCTGTGAGGGTAGTAGACATAATTGCGGCCATATCTTGCAGGGTGAAAGAATTAGACGCACTAGAAGTACGCTTGTGCAGGCGTTAAAGGTTGTGACACTTGGGGAGAAGTAGATGGCAAAACCTGATTCTCTTCTGACTGAGAATCATCCTGCGACATACTTTTATCAGCTAAAATATGTTCTTTGCAATGTAAGGCCCTTTCAGTACATGAGGGACACATTTTAACTGGGGGTTCCACAATGGCTTCTAAACACATGGAACACTGGCTTTCCTCAATGTCAGACATGTTAAGCAGGCTAGTAATGACCACAAACAGGCTTGAAAATACTTTATTTAGTGAAAAAATAACATAAAAAATAACAATCTTAAAAAACACAGCGCCTTTAAGAGAAAAAAAACACAATTTTTCCAAAACTGCTTAAAAACAATCAAATTGTCCCAATTTTATGAAAGAAGCATCCCAATTCTGCAGCTAAGTTTGCCCCACAAGGAAAGGAATACTTAACCCTTACAGGAAAAAATGGAAAAATACAAAACGTTTATTTCAATAAAAAGTACCCCCTGCACCTCGCCACAGCCCTGCTGTGGCGCCTACCTGCCCTCAGGGGTCTGTAAAACCGGGTTAAACCTTTGTTTTGGCCCAATACAGCTCACAAAGGCCCACTGGATCTGGAGCTTGCTGCCTGCTTGAGAAAAACAACTGTGCAACTGAGGCGCGAAAATAGGCCCCGCCCATCTCACTCGATGCCTCACAGCCCAAATTAACCGCACCAGAGCGGTCTAAAAACCTAGCCATGGGTTCATAAACCCAAAAAGCCATGTGTACCCTTCTTAAATAAAGCATAAAAACGTCTCTCCTTTAAAAACGTTAACTGCACTCCCAAACATGTAAACGTTTGCCCACAAACATTCAAATATCAGTGTCAACCATTTTTATATAGCCCATATATGCAAGCTCAGTTATACCCCTCTTTATACTTACCCTCTCCCTCATGGGGATACTGTCAGCCAATTCTGAAATAACACAGTCTCTCCAGAAAAAAAATCACTGAACATACCTCACCGCTTATAGCATGAAAAACGTTCCTCACACTGATGTTTCTTAAGTACTCCTCAGCCATTCTGTGGGAACTGCACTGGATCTTAGTAACAACTGCTAAGATCATCAGCCTCCAGGCAGCAGTCTTCATCCATCTGCTGCCTGAGGGAAAATAGTACACACCGGTACCATTTAAAATAAAAAACTCTTGCTTGAAGAAAATAAAAACTAACATTTTATCACCTCTTTCACTTTACTCTTCCTAGTACTTAGAGTAGGCAAAGAGAATGACTGGGGGGTGGAGTCAAGGGAGGAGCTATATAGACAGCACTGCTGTGGTGCTCTTTGCCACTTCCTGTTAGCAGGAGGATAATATCCCTCAAGTAAAGGATGAATCCATGGACTCGTCGTATCTTATAGAAGAAAGGGGGTCACTGCAGGTAAAGTTTCAAGTGTTAGGGCAAATATAATTATGTCAAATCAGTTTCCTAGGTGATGAGCAGTGATTATCCGTTTACCTCACAAGTATATTTGGTTTAACAAAACCAGGCTTTACAGTAATATTCATCTTTCTGCCATCACAGATATAAAGCTGGCGAATCACCTTTATGAAGACACATCTCAAGGGATCACAACACTTTTTTTAATTGCGAGTAAACAGTTGAGGCTGTTAAATTAGAACGGATTCTAAAGCAAGTCATTACCATTTCTATCTAATGCCCTGTAAAGCAAACCCATTAAGCTGTCTATTGATCGACCAAGCTCACCTTTCATTACAGAAGTATGTTTATACAACACTCCAGTGAAAGTGTGGCCCTGTATGATGCATGTAATGTGATTAATTTCTCCACCTCCTGAACAATTATAACATGGTGAACAGGATCACACGCAGAAGATACACACACAGTGTCTCATTAATGCACTACATACAATAAAAATACAGAAAAAGGAAATTTATGCTTACCTGATAAATTGATTTCTTCTACGATACGACGAGTCCACGGATTTCATCCTTACTTGTGGGATATTATCCTCCTGCTAACAGGAAGTGGCAAAGAGCACCACAGCAGAGCTGTATATATAGCTCCTCCCTTCCCCTCCACCTCCAGTCATTCGACCGAAGGTTATAGCAAGAGAAAGGAAAAGCTAAAAGGTGCAGAGGTGACTGAAGTTGTAAATAATAAAAACTATAATCTGTCTTAAATTGACAGGGAGGGCCGTGGACTCGTCGTATCGTAGAAGAAATCAATTTATCAGGTAAGCATAAATTTTCTTTATAAAATCAAGCGTTCAATCTCCACGCAGTCAGCTGCAGAGAAATTAGATTTGGATGTTGGAAAGGACCTTGAATGAGAAGGTCCTGTCTCAAAGAAAGTTTCCACAGTGGCAGAGAAGACATGTCCACTAGATCCGCATACCATGTCCTGCGTGGCCAAGCAGGTGCTATCAGGATTACTGAAGCTCTCTCCTGTTTGATTCGAGCAAACACGCGTGGAAGGAGAGAAAACGGTGGAAACACATAAGCTAGGCTGAACGACCAAGGCACTGCCAAGGCATCTATCAATTCGGCCTGAGGATCCCTCGATCTGGATCCGTATCTTGGAAGCTTGGCATTCTGTCGAGATGCCATCAGATCCAATTCCGGTCTGCCCCATCGAAGAATCAGTGAGGCAAACACCTCTGGGTGGAGTTCCCACTCCCCCGGATGAAAGGTCTGTCGACTTAGAAAATCCGCTTCCCAGTTCTCTACTCCTGGGATGTAGATTGCTGACAGATAACAAGAGTGGGCATCCGCCCATCGGATTATCTTGGATACTTCTATCATCGCTAATGAACTCCTTGTTCCCCTCCTGATGATTGATATATGCCATAGTCGTGATGTTGTCCGACTAGAATCTGATGAATTTGGCCGAAGCCAACTGAGGCCACGCCTGAAGCGCATTGAATATTGCTCTCAGTTCCAGAATATTGATTGGAAGTAGAGACTGCACCTGAGTCCAAACACCCTGAGCCTTCAGGGAATTCCAGACTGCACCCCAGCCCAGAAGGCTGGCGTCCGTTGTCACTATCACCCATGAGGGTCTGCGGAAACAAGTCCCCTGGGACAGATGATCCGGCGACAACCACCAAAGAAGAGAGTCTCTGGTTTCTTGATCCAGATTTATCTGAGGAGATAAATCTGCATAATCCCCATTCCACTGTCCGAGCATGCACAGCTGCAGTGGTTTGAGATGAAAGCGAGCAAACTGAATGATGTCCATTGCCGCTACCATTAATCCAATTACCTCCATACACTGAGCCACTGATGGCCGAGGAATGGACCGAAGTGCTCGGCAAGTATTTAGAATCTTTGATTTTCTGACCTCCGTCAGAAATATTTTTATGTCTACCGAGTCTATCAGAGTTCCCAAGAAAGGAACCATTGTCTGAGGAACTAGTGAACTTTTCTCTATGTTCACCTTCCAACTGTGAGTTCTCAGGAAAGACAACACTGTGTCCGTGTGAGATTTTGTCAGTTGATACGTTGACGCCTGGATCAGAATATCGTCCAGATAATGCGCCACTGCTATGCCCCGCGGTCTGAGAACCGCCAGAAGAGACCCTAGAACCTTTGTGAAGATTCTGGGTGCTGTGGCCAACCTGAAGGGAAGAGCCACGAACTGATAATGTTTGTCCAGGAAGGCAACCCTTAGAAACTGATGATGATCCTTGTGGATAGGAATATGAAGGTAAGCATCCTTCAAATCCACGGTAGTCATATATTGACCCTCCTGGATCATTGGTAAGATTGTTCGAATAGTCTCCATTTTGAACGATGGGACTCTGAGAAACTTGTTTAGACACTTGAGATCTAAAATGGGTCTGAAAGTTCCCTCTTTTTTGGGAACCACGAAAAGATTTGAGTAAAACCCCTGTCCCTGTTCTGGACAAATTACTCCCATGGTATAGAGGTCTTTTACACAGCGTAAGAACGCCTCTCTTTTTATCTGGTCTACAGATAATCGTGAAAGATGAAATCTCCCTCTTGGGAGAAAGTCCTTGAATTCCAGTTGATACCCGTGGGTCACGATGTCCAGCGCCCAGGGGTCCTGAACATCTCTTGCCCAAGCCTGAGCAAAGAAAGAAAGTCTACCCCTTACTAGATCCGGTCCCAGATCGGGGGCCGCCCCTTCATGCTGTCTTTGTAGCAGCAGGGGGCTTCTTGGATTGTTTACCTTTATTCCAAGTCTGGTTGGGTCTCCAGACTGACTTAGATTGGGCAAAATACCCTTCCTGCTTTGTGGAGGAAGAGGAAGCAGAGAGTCCTCCTTTAAAATTCTGAAAGGAGCGAAAATTATTTTGTTTACCCCTCATCTTAACAGACTTATCCTGAGGTAGGGCATGGCCTTTACCTCCAGTAATGTCAGAAATGATTTCCTTCAATTCAGGCCCAAAAAGGGTCTTACCTTTAAAGGGAATAGCTAAAAGCTTAGTTTTTGATGACACATCAGCAGACCAAGATTTGAGCCATAATGTTCTACACGCTAGAATAGCAAATCCTGCATTTTTCGCCGCTAATTTAGCAATTTGAAAAGCGGCATCAGTAATGAAAGAATTAGCTAGCTTAAGAGCCTTAATTCTATCCAAAATGTCATCTAATGGAGTCTCAACCTTCAGAGACTCTTCCAGAGCCTCAAACCAAAAAGCTGCTGCAGTAGTTACTGGAACAATGCAAGCCGTAGGTTGTAAAAGAAAACCCTGATTAATAAATAATTTCTTTAGAAGACCCTCCAACTTTTTATCCATAGGGTCTTTGAAAGCACACTGTCCTCGATGGGTATAGTTGTACGCTTAGCCAGGGTAGATATAGCTCCCTCTACCTTAGGGACAGTTTGCCACGAGTCACGAATGGTGTCTGATATGGGAAACATTTTCTTAAAATTAGGATGGGGAGAAAACGGTATACCTGGTCTATCCCATTCATTTTTTATAATTTCCGAAATTCTTTTAGGAACCGGAAAAACATCAGTGTAAGTAGGTACCTCTAGATATTTGTCCATCTTACACAATTTCTCTGGTGGTATCACAATAGGGTCACAATCATCCAGAGTTGCTAAAACCTCCCGAGGTAACAGGCGGAGTTTAAATTTAAAGGACATCACGTCCGAATCTGTCTGAGGTAACACATTTCCTGAGTCTGAAAGTTCTCCCTCAGACAGCAATTCCAGGACCCCCAACTCAGAGCACTGTGAGGGTACATCGAAAAAAGCCAATAAAGCATCAGAGGATTCAGTATTCATATTAATACCTGACCTACTGCATTTACCCTGTAACACTGGTAATTTAGATAATACCTCTGTAATGGTAGTTGACATAACTGAAGCCATTTCCTGCAGAGTAAAAGAATTAGACGCACTAGAGGTACTTGGCGTCGCTTGTGTGAGCGTTAAAGGTTGTGACACTTGGGGAGAATTGGATGGCATATCCTGATTCTCTTCAGATTGAGAATCATACTTAGACACACTTTCTTTACCTAAAATATGCTTTTTACAATGTAAGGCCCTTTCAGTACAAGAGGTACACAATGTTAGAGGTGGTTCCACAATGGCTTCTAAACACATAGAGCAATGAGTTTCCTCAATGTCAGACATGTTGAAAAGACTAGCAATAACCATAATAGTCATTAAACACATTTATTGATTTAAACAATTTTTTGAAAAACGTGTACTGCGCCTTTAAGAAGTAAAAAAGCGCACAATTTTTCCCAAACTGCCTAAAAACGTTAAATAACTCTGTATAATTAACTACACATAATCAAAAGTGCCAAAAATTATTGCACCCTAAGAGCAAAGGGTGAAATTAACCTCTCAAAGATATTTATAGCAAAAAATGTATTTGATTTGAAAAAACAACCCCTGCACCTCGCCACAGCTCTGCTGTGGCGCCTACCTGCCCCCAGGGTACTGCAAAATGACTCGACAACGATCATGTTAACAGAACATCAGTTTAGGCCCAACCGGAGCTAATGCCGGCTGCCTTCCCAGTCAGAGTAAACTGCGCGTCTGAGCGCGCGAAAATAGGCCCCGCCCATCATGGACGACGTTCGCGTAAGCCTGTACAACCGCATGGGAAGCGGTTTAGCAATAATAAGCCATGTGGTCCCCTAAACACAACCTCACTAAACAGCCATATTGATTATTTGTTATCTTTCCAAATAAAAAAACGGTAAGCTGCCTCTCCCAGTGTCTCTGATATAAGCCCTTTGCTGCATTAAGCCCAGTACTATGTGAATAAAATAAATACACACAGGATTTTCAGTAATACCCTTTGTTTACAGGTCTACTGCTTAACCCTTCCCTTGCATGGAAAAACATGTCAGCCAGTTCTGATATACCAAGTCTCCTCAGAAATAAAGGACTGAATATACCTCAATGCTGCTTGTAGCATGCAACCGTTCTCCACACTGAAGATTTCTCTTGTACTACCTTCAGAAGCTCTGTGGGAACCAACATGGATCTTAGTTACATCTGCTAAGATCATAAACCTCAGGGCAGAAATCTTCTTCCATATCTTCCCTGAGGAAAATAGTACTCACCGGTACCATTTAAAATAAAAAACGTCTTGATTGAAGAAACTAAAACTAACACCTCACTTTACCTCTTCCTAGTACTAACACAGGCAAAGACAATGACTGGGGGTGGAGGGAAGGGAGGAGCTATATATACAGCTCTGCTGTGGTGCTCTTTGCCACTTCCTGTTAGCAGGAGGGTAATATCCCACAAGTAAGGATGAAATCCGTGGACTCGTCGTATCTTGTAGAAGAAATAAAATAAAAAAACCTAACTAAAAAAAACCTAATCTACCCATTACCCTGAAAAGGGCATTTGTTAAAATCAGCAGCTCTCATCCTATTGGCTGATTTGAATTTGAAGAATCAAATCAGCCAATAGGAATTCAAGGGACGCCATTTTTAATTGCGTACCTTGAATTTACTATTCAGTGTACGGCGGAATTAGATTAGGGTTATAGGCCTTCTTAAAAGAGCTGAATGCCATTTTAAGGGCAATGTCCATACAAATGCCCCTTTAGGGACAATGGGTAGTTTAGTTTTTTTAGTGTTAGGTTTATTTATTTTGAGGGGTTTAATGGGTGGGGGGTTTTACTGTTAGAGGGGGGACTTTTTTAAGGAAAAGAGCTGATTTCTTTAGGGCACTGCCCTACAAAAGGCCCTTTTAAGGGCTATTGGTAGTTTAGTATTAGATTAGGGGGTGTTTTTATTTTCATAGGGATTAGGTATATTTTTTTTATTTTTGATAATTTAGTTTTTTATTTTCTGTAATTTTAGCTTAATTTAAACTTAGTATTTATTATTTTTAAAGTAATTTTAAGTTTTTTATTTTAAATTGTAACTTAGTTGTATTTTAATTTATGTAATGGGGTTAATTTAGGGGGTGCTAGGTTAGGGGGCTTAGTGATTAGTTATTTGCGTTGTGAGCTTTGGCGGTTTAGGGTTTAATAGATTTATTAGCATTATTGCGTTGTGTGGGTTTAGCGGATTAGGGACTAATAGTTTAATAGGTTTATTGCGTTGTGGGTTAATGCGGATTAGGGGTTGATACATTTATTAGGTAGTTTGTGATGTTGGGGTTGGCGGATTTAGGGGTTAATACTTTAGTTATTAATTGCTATGTGGGTTTGATGGCAGATATAGGGGTTAATATACTTAATTAGTTATTGTGTTGGGGGATTGCAGTTATGCGTTAGGTGTTAGTTATTTTCAAGAGGTAGATATTGCGCATGCATTAGGTGTTAGTTAATATTTTAAGGCAGTTACGGAAGTTACGGTGCTCACATACTCAGCGCAAGGCTTGTTGCGGCTGCCTTTGTGTGGCGAGGTGAAAATGGAGTAAAATTTCTCCATTTTCGCTATGTAAGTCCTTCCGCTGAATATGTGATACCGATTTGAGAGGGGGATCTATGTTAGCTTATGGGCGACGGGTGAAATATACGTGCCGCATTTATATGCGGCGCAGTATATGTAATAACAAAATTGCGTAACAACCGGCGGTGTCAGCTTTTGCGAGCGACGCTGCACGCCCATGTTTTATTTTTATTTCACAGGTAAGTTTGTATTTATTTTATCTAGGTAGTTAGTAAATAGTTATATTGTAGCTAGCTTAGGTTTTATTTTTGTTTCACAGGCAGTGGAGGATCCTCCATTTGTGCACTGTCGCACGTGAACCACCAGGGGGCAGAGGAGGAAAAAAAAATGAGCCAAAAAAAAAAAAGAGAAAAAATTTTATTAAAAATGTTATTTATATTTTATTTGTATTATTATTTTCCCCAAGTGTGTGTGTATAGACTGTACCCTCTCCCTGTACTGTGACTGCTGGCATGCTGAGCACCTGAGCTGTGTATATGTATTTACAAAAATTACTGTTACATTACCATTAACAGGCAGGAGGCAGGAGCTAGGACCGGGTGTACGACTCAGTGTGCTGACGTGACGTCACACCACACCACCACCACGGTGCTCGTCGCACTGCCTGCTGCTGCCTGAGAGGCTGAGTCTGTCTAGTGACTCCAGTCTCCACCCCCCACTCGCACGTGCGGTAAAGAGCCCTATATGCCTGCACAGTGATCTCAATGTATTCACTGTGCAGGCGTAGCTCCTCCCCAGCCTCATGCCTACAGAGGCGCTCTGTCTCCTCCCCCAGCCTCTTGATCCTTTCAGTGATAGGCTCCCTGCCTGCACACATGTCATGTGATGGCCCCCACGAGGCTCCTCCTGGCTCAACGGCGCAAAAATCTTTGTGGAGATGGCCGTTGAGCTGAGAGGAGCCTTTTGCAGAGAGCACTGTGGAAAAAGTTGTTATAACGTCAGAAAACATCTTAAACTGCTTTGTTTGCCTGCTGTATTCGAAATCGAATATATCAGAGAGACTGACAACATCAACAGTCTCAATATTTGCTGCTGCAGACTGCAGTGTGCAAATTGCATTATTAGCAATATAGTTTAGAACTTTAGATTAGTACTAGTATTCTATATTCTTATCTATAGAAGATAGTATATTATATTAGTTCAGTTTTGGGCAGATATTTTAATTATTTTTGCTGCACTTAAGTTGAGTCTTGAACTTGAACTACTAGTGTTTTAAAAAAAAATAATCATTTTTATTTTTCTACTTGTAATTTAAACAACAGATACAGTCTGAGTCTGAGATTGCTTTTTATATAGAGTAACTTGAGTTGAGTCTTGAACTTGAACTACTAGTGTTTAAAAAAAAAAAAAAAAAAAAAATTTTTATTTTTCTACTTGTAATTTAAACAACAGATACATACAGTCTGAGTCTGAGATTGCTTTTTATATAGAGTAACTTGAGACAACAGATTCAGTCTGAGTCTGAAATTAGCTTAGGAGTATACTGAACTTTTAGGGAGTTCTTTAACAATTTGCTTTAAGTTAGTAGTGGAGTAATTTGGGAATAATATATATATATATTTTTATTTTAAAACAATTTGCTTTATTAATTTCTGATTCTTTCTGACTGAGAGAGGCTGTCTGAACAGCAGGCCTGGGCCAGCAGTTTGTTGACTGCTGTCACGGCTATGTACTATTAAAACACAAAGGGGTGTGGCTTTTTAAAATAGGTGTGGCTTTTTAAAAGGGGCGTGGGTTTTTAAAGGGGCGTGGCTTTCTAATAGGGGCAGGGTCTTGTGCATCCCCGTCCTAAAAATTCACCCGTTCACAGGTAAGTTTGTATTTATTTTTCAATAGGTAGTTAGTTAATAATTGTAACTTTAATTTAGGTCAATTTTAATTCTGTTAAAGTTAGGGGGTGTTAGGTTTAGGGGTTAATACAGTTTAATTTAGGTTGTTGCAATGTTTGGGAACGGTAGTTTAGGGGTTAATAGGTTTAGGTAGTGTTGGGGATGTGTGTGGGGGGGGTTTAGGGGTTAAAAGCTTTATTTAGTGTCCGCGATGTGGGTGGCAGCGGTTTAAGATAATTTTGTTTCAGCAATCGCCGAAAAATTATTTATGTTAAATTAAATCGTTTTTTTCTGATCCATTCTTTATTCATATGCTCTATTCTATTCTAAACTTCAGAATAGAATAATGCATATGAATAAAGAATGGATCCGAAAAACAATTAACTTAACTAATTTGCCGAAACAATTTTTTTTTAAAAAACTTATCGAAACTAATTTACCGACACATAATTATTTATTTAACTAATGAAAACTAAACGATTTTTTTTAGCGACGCACATGTCTAGTTTCCTGCATGTTTTAAGTAATCACAAATTCTGTGGGTAAGTTAAAATAATTTGTTTGACACTCTGTTACTGTCACAAAGAGTGGCAGCAACAGATAGTGTCACTGTCATCCTTTTTGCTATTTTGTAGCAGATGTTAATATGTCTCATACTGTAATTATTTTGTCACCGTAAGTTCATTTGTGTCACATGCTGTGCGGATTTGTGGGGGGTGAGACGAGAGAAAAAATAACATGTTCTCTTTACTGGTAAAATAATCAATTAATGATAATGTGTTTTTTCTGTTTCTGAAAGTGCTGACCGACCGTTTCGTGAAACGCTGTTTTGCTTAAATAAGGTAAAAATGTCAGGAGTCTCCTCAGTTGACATGAAATAATAACTAACCTATTATTGAATTACTGCTTAGTTGTCAGATGAGAACAAAGGGAAGAGCTTCCTCTGATTCAACTGCTATAAAAAGAAAGATGTAAAATAGCATTTAAGGATCTGTGGGAACTGCGCCTGCCTTAGTAACCTGGTGCAGGAGACAAAGATGGGAGAAGAACAGGGGAGAGAAGCAAAGAGAAGACGGACAACACGAAGACTCCCTCTGTCAGGGGCCTCCCAGGAAGCGTATACCTGGTGACCTCTGGTGGCTGCAGGTTTGGCTCAGTGACAGGCTCTGACATTCCTCAATAGGTGTCACCATGGCCAGGCTTTGTATGCAGAGCTAAGTGACACATTTACCTGTGGTCACATAAGCCACCATTTGTCACCAGGGGCCGGCTCTGTATGCAGAGCTAAGTGACACATTTACCTGTGGTCACATAAGCCACCATTTGTCACCAGGGCCAGGCTTTGTATGCAGAGCTAAGTGACACATTTACCTGTGGTCACATAAGCCACCATTTGTCACCAGGGGCTGGCTCTGTATGCAGAGCTAAGTGACACATTTACCTGTGGTCACATAAGCCACCATTTGTCACCATGGGCCGGCTCTGTATGCAGAGCTAAGTGACACATTTACCTGTGGTCACATAAGCCACCATTTGTCACCAGGGGCCGGCTCTGTATGCAGAGCTAAGTGACACATTTACCTGTGGTCACATAAGCCACCATTTGTCACCAGGGCTAGGCTTTGTATGCAGAGCTAAGTGACACATTTACCTGTGGTCACATAAGCCACCATTTGTCACCAGGGCCAGGCTTTGTATGCAGAGCTAAGTGACACATTTACCTGTGGTCACATAAGCCACCATTTGTCACCAGGGGCCGGCTCTGTATGCAGAGCTAAGTGACACATTTACCTGTGTTCACATAAGCCACCATTTGTCACCAGGGGCCGGCTCTGTATGCAGAGCTAAGTGACACATTTACCTGTGGTCACATAAGCCACCATTTGTCACCAGGGCCAGGCTTTGTATGCAGAGCTAAGTGACACATTTACCTGTGGTCACATAAGCCACCATTTGTCACCAGGAGCCGGCTCTGTATGCAGAGCTAAGTGACACATTTACCTGTGGTCACATAAGCCACCATTTGTCACCAGGGCCAGGCTCTGTATGCAGAGCTAAGTGACACATTTACCTGTGGTCACATAAGCCACCATTTGTCACCAGGGGCCGGCTCTGTATGCAGAGCTAAGTGACACATTTACCTGTGGTCACATCAGCCCTAGGTCTGATCCCTTGGTGCTGGGGTAGAAATAATTTGTGCATGTATAAGAATGTGAGTCTGTAACAGAAACCGAATACAATTTTTTTTAAGTTTCACGGGTGAAAAAACATCCCAGGGTACTTATCAATAGATCCCATCCCTCGGTACTTATCAATAGATCCCATCCCAGGGTACTTATCAATAGATCCCATCCCTGGGTACTTATCAATAGATCCCATCCCTGGGTACTTATCAATAGATCCCATCCCTGGGTACTTATCAATAGATCCCATCCCTGGGTACTTATCAATAGATCCCATCCCTGGGTACTTATCAATAGATCCCATCCCAGGGTACTTATCAATAGATCCCATCCCTCGGTACTTATCAATAGATCCCATCCCTAGGTACTTATCAATAGATCCCATCCCAGGGTACTTATCAATAGATCACATCCCAGGGTACTTATCAATAGAACCCATCCCTCGGTACTTATCAATAGATCCCATCCCTGGGTACTTATCAATAGATCCCCTCCCTGGGTACTTATCAATAGATCCCATCCCTGGGTACTTATCAATAGATCCCATCCCTCGTTACTTATCAATAGATCCCATCCCAGGGTTCTTATCAATAGATCCCATCCCAGGGTACTTATCAATAGATCCCATCCCAGGGTACTTATCAATAGATCCCATCCCAGGGTACTTATCAATAGATCCCATCCCAGGGTACTTATCAATAGATCCCATCCCTCAGTACTAATCAATAGATCCCATCCCAGGGTACTTATCAATAGATCCCATCCCTCAGTACTTATCAATAGATCCCATCCCAGGGTACTTGGACATGTGACGTCTGCACTCACTGTCTAGTAAGTATGTGCTATACACAGTAATACTGACACTGAGCACATGTTGTACACAGTAATACTGACACTGAGTACGTGCTATACACAGTAATACTGACACTGAGCATGTGCTATACACAGTAATACTGACACTGAGCATGTGCTATACACAGTAATACTGACACTGAGCATGTGCTATACACAGTAATACTGACACTGAGCATGTGCTGTACACAGTAATACTGACACTGAGCATGTGCTGTACACAGTAATACTGACACTGAGAATGTGCTGTACACAGTAATACTGACACTGAGAATGTGCTGTACACAGTAATACTGACACTGAGAATGTGCTGTACACAGTAATACTGACACTGAGAATGTGCTGTACACAGTAATACTGACACTGAGCATGTGCTGTACACAGTAATACTGACACTGAGTACGTGCTATACACAGTAATACTGACACTGAGCATGTGCTGTACACAGTAATACTGACACTGAGCACGTGCTATACACAGTAATACTGACACTGAGAATGTGCTATACACAGTAATACTGACAGTGAGCACGTGCTATACACAGTAATACTGACACTGAGTACGTGCTATACACAGTAATACTGACACTGAGAATGTGTTGTACACAGTAATACTGACACTGAGAATGTGCTGTACACAGTAATACTGACACTGAGAATGTGCTGTACACAGTAATACTGACACTGAGAATGTGCTGTACACAGTAATACTGACACTGAGCACGTGCTATACACAGTAATACTGACACTGAGAATGTGCTGTACACAGTAATACTGACACTGAGAATGTGCTGTACACAGTAATACTGACACTGAGAATGTGCTGTACACAGTAATACTGACACTGAGAATGTGCTGTACACAGTAATACTGACACTGAGAATGTGCTGTACACAGTAATACTGACACTGAGAATGTGTTGTACACAGTAATACTGACACTGAGAATGTGTTGTACACAGTAATACTGACACTGAGAATGTGCTGTACACAGTAATACTGACACTGAGAATGTGCTGTACACAGTAATACTGACACTGAGAATGTGCTGTACACAGTAATACTGACACTGAGCATGTGTTGTACACAGTAATACTGACACTGAGAATGTGCTGTACACAGTAATACTGACACTGAGCACGTGCTATACACAGTAATACTGACACTGAGAATGTGCTGTACACAGTAATACTGACACTGAGCATGTGCTGTACACAGTAATACTGACACTGAGAATGTGTTGTACACAGTAATACTGACACTGAGAATGTGCTGTACACAGTAATACTGACACTGAGAATGTGCTGTACACAGTAATACTGACACTGAGAATGTGCTGTACACAGTAATACTGACACTGAGAATGTGCTGTACACAGTAATACTGACACTGAGCATGTGTTGTACACAGTAATACTGACACTGAGAATGTGCTGTACACAGTAATACTGACACTGAGCACGTGCTATACACAGTAATACTGACACTGAGAATGTGCTGTACACAGTAATACTGACACTGAGCATGTGCTGTACACAGTAATACTGACACTGAGAATGTGCTGTACACAGTAATACTGACACTGAGCATGTGCTGTACACAGTAATACTGACACTGAGAATGTGCTGTACACAGTAATACTGACACTGAGAATGTGCTGTACACAGTAATACTGACACTGAGCACGTGCTATACACAGTAATACTGACACTGAGAATGTGCTGTACACAGTAATACTGACACTGAGAATGTGCTGTACACAGTAATACTGACACTGAGAATGTGCTGTACACAGTAATACTGACACTGAGCATGTGCTGTACACAGTAATACTGACACTGAGAATGTGCTGTACACAGTAATACTGACACTGAGCACGTGCTATACACAGTAATACTGACACTGAGAATGTGCTGTACACAGTAATACTGACACTGAGAATGTGCTGTACACAGTAATACTGACACTGAGAATGTGCTGTACACAGTAATACTGACACTGAGCATGTGTTGTACACAGTAATACTGACACTGAGAATGTGCTGTACACAGTAATACTGACACTGAGCACGTGCTATACACAGTAATACTGACACTGAGAATGTGCTGTACACAGTAATACTGACACTGAGCATGTGCTGTACACAGTAATACTGACACTGAGAATGTGTTGTACACAGTAATACTGACACTGAGCATGTGCTATACACAGTAATACTGACACTGAGCATGTGCTATACACAGTAATACTGACACTGAGAATGTGCTGTACACAGTAATACTGACACTGAGAATGTGCTGTACACAGTAATACTGACACTGAGCACGTGCTATACACAGTAATACTGACACTGAGAATGTGCTGTACACAGTAATACTGACACTGAGAATGTGCTGTACACAGTAATACTGACACTGAGAATGTGCTGTACACAGTAATACTGACACTGAGCATGTGCTGTACACAGTAATACTGACACTGAGAATGTGCTGTACACAGTAATACTGACACTGAGCACGTGCTATACACAGTAATACTGACACTGAGAATGTGCTGTACACAGTAATACTGACACTGAGAATGTGCTGTACACAGTAATACTGACACTGAGAATGTGCTGTACACAGTAATACTGACACTGAGAATGTGCTGTACACAGTAATACTGACACTGAGAATGTGTTGTACACAGTAATACTGACACTGAGAATGTGTTGTACACAGTAATACTGACACTGAGAATGTGCTGTACACAGTAATACTGACACTGAGAATGTGCTGTACACAGTAATACTGACACTGAGAATGTGCTGTACACAGTAATACTGACACTGAGAATGTGCTGTACACAGTAATACTGACACTGAGAATGTGTTGTACACAGTAATACTGACACTGAGAATGTGCTGTACACAGTAATACTGACACTGAGAATGTGCTGTACACAGTAATACTGACACTGAGAATGTGCTGTACACAGTAATACTGACACTGAGCACGTGCTATACACAGTAATACTGACACTGAGAATGTGTTGTACACAGTAATACTGACACTGAGAATGTGCTGTACACAGTAATACTGACACTGAGAATGTGCTGTACACAGTAATACTGACACTGAGAATGTGCTGTACACAGTAATACTGACACTGAGAATGTGCTGTACACAGTAATACTGACACTGAGAATGTGCTGTACACAGTAATACTGACACTGAGAATGTGCTGTACACAGTAATACTGACACTGAGAATGTGCTGTACACAGTAATACTGACACTGAGAATGTGCTATACACAGTAATACTGACACTGAGTACGTGCTATACACAGTAATACTGACACTGAGCATGTGCTGTACACAGTAATACTGACACTGAGCACGTGCTATACACAGTAATACTGACACTGAGAATGTGCTGTACACAGTAATACTGACACTGAGAATGTGCTATACACAGTAATACTGACACTGAGTACGTGCTATACACAGTAATACTGACACTGAGAATGTGCTTTACACAGTAATACTGACACTGAGAATGTGCTATACACAGTAATACTGACACTGAGAATGTGCTATACACAGTAATACTGACACTGAGCACGTGCTATACACAGTAATACTGACACTGAGAATGTGCTGTACACAGTAATACTGACACTGAGAATGTGCTATACACAGTAATACTGACACTGAGTACGTGCTATACACAGTAATACTGACACTGAGCATGTGCTGTACACAGTAATACTGACACTGAGCACGTGCTATACACAGTAATACTGACACTGAGAATGTGCTATACACAGTAATACTGACACTGAGAATGTGCTGTACACAGTAATACTGACACTGAGAATGTGCTATACACAGTAATACTGACACTGAGAATGTGCTATACACAGTAATACTGACACTGAGAATGTGCTATACACAGTAATACTGACACTGAGAATGTGCTATACACAGTAATACTGACACTGAGAATGTGCTGTACACAGTAATACTGACACTGAGAATGTGCTATACACAGTAATACTGACACTGAGAATGTGCTGTACACAGTAATACTGACACTGAGCACGTGCTATACACAGTAATACTGACACTGAGTACGTGCTGTACACAGTAATACTGACACTGAGCACGTGCTATACACAGTAAATACTGACACTGAGCATGTGCTATACACAGTAATACTGACACTGAGCACGTGCTATACACAGTAATACTGACACTGAGCATGTGCTATACACAGTAATACTGACACTGAGCACGTGCTATACAAAGTAATACTGACAATGAGCACGTGCTATACACAGTAATACTGACACTGAGCACGTGCTATACACAGTAATACTGACACTGAGCACGTGCTATACACAGTAATACTGACACTGAGCACGTGCTATACACAGTAATACTGACAGTGAGCACGTGCTATACACAGTAATACTGACACTGAGCACGTGCTATACACAGTAATACTGACACTGAGCACGTGCTATACACAGTAATACTGACAGTGAGCACGTGCTATACACAGTAATACTGACACTGAGCACGTGCTATACACAGTAATACTGACCATGAGCATGTGCTATACACAGTAATACTGACACTGAGTACGTGCTATACACAGTAATACTGACACTGAGCACGTGCTATACACAGTAATACTGACCATGAGCACGTGCTATACACAGTAATACTGACAATGAGCACGTGCTATACACAGTAATATTTACAGTGAGCACGTGCTATACACAGTAATACTGACAGTGAGCACGTGCTATACACAGTAATACTGACAGAGAATGTGCTGTACACAGTAATACTGACAGTGAGCACGTGCTATACACAGTAATACTGACACTGAGTACGTGCTATACACAGTAATACTGACAATGAGCACGTGCTATACACAGTAATACTGACAATGAGCACGTGCTATACACAGTAATACTGACAATGAGCACGTGCTATACACAGTAATACTGACAATGAGCACGTGCTATACACAGTAATACTGACAATGAGCACGTGCTATACACAGTAATACTGACAATGAGCACGTGCTATACACAGTAATACTGACACTGAGTACGTGCTATACACAGTAATACTGACCATGAGCACGTGCTATACACAGTAATACTGACAATGAGCACGTACTATACACAGTAATATTGACACTGAGCACGTGCTATACACAGTAATACTGACAATGAGCACGTGCTATACACAGTAATATTGACAGTGAGCACGTGCTATACACAGTAATACTGACAATGAGCACGTGCTATGCACAGTAATATTGACAGTGAGCACGTGCTATACACAGTAATACTGACACTGAGTACGTGCTATACACAGTAATACTGACCATGAGCATGTGCTATACACAGTAATACTGACACTGAGTACGTGCTATACACAGTAATACTGACACTGAGTACGTGCTATACACAGTAATACAGACAATGAGCACGTGCTATACACAGTAATACTGACAATGAGTACGTGCTATACACAGTAATACTGACAGTGAGCACGTGCTATACACAGTAATACTGACACTGAGTATGTGCTATACACAGTAATACAGACAATGAGCACGTGCTATACACCGTAATACTGACAATGAGTACGTGCTATACACAGTAATACTGACAGTGAGCACGTGCTATACACAGTAATACTGACAATGAGTACGTGCTATACACAGTAATACTGACAGTGAGCACGTGCTATACACAGTAATATTGACACTGAGCACGTGCTATACACAGTAATACTGACTCTGAGTACGTGCTATACACAGTAATACAGACAATGAGCACATGCTATACACAGTAATACTGACAGTGAGCACGTGCTATACACAGTAATACTGACAATGAGTACGTGCTATACACAGTAATACTGACAGTGAGCACGTGCTATACACAGTAATACTGACAATGAGTACGTGCTATACACAGTAATACTGACAGTGAGCACGTGCTATACACAGTAATATTGACACTGAGCACGTGCTATACACAGTAATACTGACACTGAGTACGTGCTATACACAGTAATACAGACAATGAGCATGTGCTATACACAGTAATACTGACAATGAGTACGTGCTATACACAGTAATACTGACAGTGAGCACGTGCTATACACAGTAATACTGACACTGAGTATGTGCTATACACAGTAATACAGACAATGAGCACGTGCTATACACCGTAATACTGACAATGAGTACGTGCTATACACAGTAATACTGACAGTGAGCACGTGCTATACACAGTAATACTGACAATGAGTACGTGCTATACACAGTAATACTGACAGTGAGCACGTGCTATACACAGTAATATTGACACTGAGCACGTGCTATACACAGTAATACTGACTCTGAGTACGTGCTGTAGGATTGTAGGAACAAGCAGTTTGTGCAGCTGATGTATACGTTTATCAGGAAATTACAAGAGATGTCACACACTCACATAATGGAAACTTGCCAGGATGGTTTCCAGTAAAACGCTGGATAAAGTTCAGTCATATTTCAGCAGAAGCACAACGTGTTTGTCTAATTAAAGTACAAAACTGTCATTGTGTAACAGTCACTAAAGTGAGCGAACACTCTCAAGCTCCCATATTATACAGATCCTTATCATAAGCAGAACTAACTCCTCCTGGTCACTCTTTATCCTGCGTTCTTATTACCCTCAATGCCACTTAATGATCTCTGTGGCTGCATGTGCCAGGGCAGTGAAATTAAAGGACTGCACACACAATACATGTTTATATATGCACAGTATATATCAGTAATTTAGTGCTGCATTACACAAGGTCTGCTCACACAATAAATATTTATATATGCACAGTATATATCAGGAATTAAGTGCTGCATTACACAAGGTCTGCACACACAATAAATATTTATATATGCACAGTATAGATCAGTAATTAAGTGCTGCATTACACAAGGTCTGCACACACAATAAATATTTATATATGCACAGTATAGATCAGTAATTAAGTGCTGCATTACACAAGGTCTGCAGACACAATACATGTTGTATATATGCACAGTATAGATCAGTAATTAAGAGCTGCATTACACAAGGTCTGCACACACAATACATATTTATATGCACAGTATATATCAGTTATTAAGTGCTGCATTACACAAGGCTTACACACACAATAAATGTAGTATATATGCACAGTATATCAGTAATTAAGTGCTGCATTGCACAAGGTTTGCACACACAATACATATTTATATGCACAGTATATATCAGTAATTAAGTGCTGCATTGCACAAGGTCTGCACACACAATACATATTTATATGCACAGTATATATCAGTTATTAAGTGCTGCATTACACAAGGCTTACACACACAATACATGTAGTATATATGCACAGTATATCAGTAATTAAGTGCTGCATTGCACAAGGTTTGCACACACAATACATATTTATATGCACAGTATATATCAGTAATTAAGTGCAGCATTACTCAAGGTCTGCACACACAATACATATTGTATATATGTACAGTACAGTATATATCAGTAATTAAGTGCTGCATTACAAAAGGTCTGCACACACAATAAATCTTTATATATGCACAATATATATCAGTAATTAAGTGCCGCATTACAAAAGGTCTGCACACACAATAAATCTTTATATATGCACAGTATATATCAGTAATTAAGTGCTGCATTGCATAAGGTCTGCACACACAATACATGTTTATATATGCACAGTATATATCAGTAATTAAGTGCTGCATTACACAAGGTCTGCATACACAATAAATATTTATATATGCACAGTATATATCAGTAATTAAGTGCTGCATTACATAAGGTCTGCACACACAATACATGTTTATATATGCACAGTATATATCAGTAATTAAGTGCTGCATTACATAAGGTCTGCACACACAATAACTGTTTATATATGCACAGTATATATCAGTAATTAAGTGCAGCATTACATAAGGTCTGCACACACAATAAATGTTTATATATGCACAGTATATATCAGTAATTAAGTGCTGCATTATGCAAGGTCTGCATACACAATAAATATTTATATAACATAATTTATGCTTACCTGATAAATTCCTTTCTTCTGTAGTGTGATCAGTCCACGGGTCATCATTACTTCTGGGATATTAACTGCTCCCCTACAGGAAGTGCAAGAGGATTCACCCAGCAGAGCTGCATATAGCTCCTCCCTTCTACGTCACTCCCAGTCATTCGACCAAGGACCAACGAGAAAGGAAAAGCCAAGGGTGAAGTGGTGACTGGAGTATAAATTAAAAAATATTTACCTGCCTTAAAAACAGGGCGGGCCGTGGACTGATCACACTACAGAAGAAAGGAATTTATCAGGTAAGCATAAATTATGTTTTCTTCTGTTAAGTGTGATCAGTCCACGGGTCATCATTACTTCTGGGATACCAATACCAAAGCAAAAGTACACGGATGACGGGAGGGATAGGCAGACTCTTTATACAGAAGGAACCACTGCCTGAAGAACCTTTCTCCCAAAAATAGCCTCCGATGAAGCAAAGGTGTCAAATTTGTAAAATTTGGAAAAAGTATGAAGCGAAGACCAAGTTGCAGCCTTGCAAATCTGTTCAACAGAGGCCTCATTCTTGAAGGCCCAAGTGGAAGCCACAGCTCTAGTAGAATGAGCTGTAATTCTTTCAGGGGGCTGCTGTCCAGCAGTCTCATAAGCTAAACGAATTATGCTACGAAGCCAAAAAGAAAGAGAGGTAGCGAAAGCTTTTTGACCTCTCCTCTGCCCAGAGTAAATGACAAACAGAGAAGACGTTTGTCGGAATTCCTTAGTTGCCTGCAAGTAAAATTTTAGAGCCCGGACTACATCCAGGTTGTGCAGTAGACGTTCCTTCTTTGAAGAAGGATTTGGGCATAAAGAAGGAACAACAATCTCTTGATTGATATTCCTGTTAGTAACTACCTTAGGTAAGAACCCAGGTTTAGTACGCAGGACTACCTTATCCGAATGAAAAATCAAATAAGGAGAATCACAATGTAAGGCTGATAATTCAGAGACTCTTCGAGCCGAGGAAATAGCCATTAAAAATAGAACTTTCCAAGATAACAACTTTATATCAATGGAATGAAGGGGTTCAAACGGAACGCCCTGTAAAACATTAAGAACAAGGTTTAAACTCCATGGTGGAGCAACAGTTTTAAACACAGGCTTAATCCTGGCCAAAGCCTGACAAAAAGCCTGGACGTCAGGAACTTCTGACAGACGTTTGTGTAACAGAATGGACAGAGCTGAGATCTGTCCCTTTAATGAACTAGCAGATAAACCCTTTTCTAAACCTTCTTGTAGAAAAGACAATATCCTAGGAATCCTAACCTTACTCCAAGAGTAACCTTTGGATTCACACCAATGTAGGTATTTACGCCATATCTTATGGTAAATCTTTCTAGTAACAGGTTTCCTAGTCTGTATTAAGGTACTAATAACTGACTCAGAAAACCCACGTCTTGATAAAATTAAGCGTTCAATTTCCAAGCAGTCAGCTTCAGAGAAGTTAGATTTTGATGTTTGAAGGGACCCTGTATCAGAAGGTCCTGTTTCAGAGGTAGAGACCAAGGCGGACAGGATGACATGTCCACCAGGTCTGCATACCAAGTCCTGCGTGGCCACGCAGGTGCTATTAGAATCACTGATGCTCTCTCTTGTTTGATTCTGGCTATCAATCGAGGAAGCAACGGGAAGGGTGGAAACACGTAAGCCATCCTGAAGTCCCAAGGTGCTGTCAGAGCATCTATCAGGACTGCTCCTGGATCCCTGGATCTGGACCCGTAACGAGGAAGCTTGGCGTTCTGTCGAGACGCCATGAGATCTATCTCTGGTTTGCCCCAACGTCGAAGTATTTGGGCAAAGACCTCCGGATGAAGTTCCCACTCCCCCGGATGAAAAGTCTGACGTCTTAAGAAATCCGCCTCCCAGTTCTCCACTCCCGGGATGTGGATTGCTGACAGGTGGCAAGAGTGAGACTCTGCCCAGCGAATTATCTTTGATACTTCCATCATAGCTAGGGAGCTTCTTGTCCCTCCCTGATGGTTGATGTAAGCTACAGTCGTGATGTTGTCCGACTGAAACCTGATGAACCCCCGAGTTGTCAACTGGGGCCAAGCCAGGAGGGCATTGAGAACTGCTCTCAATTCCAGAATGTTTATTGGCAGGAGACTCTCCTCCTGACTCCATAGTCCCTGAGCCTTCAGGGAATTCCAGACGGCACCCCAACCTAGAAGGCTGGCGTCTGTTGTTACAATTGTCCAGTCTGGTCTGCTGAATGGCATCCCCCTGGACAGGTGTGGCCGAGAAAGCCACCATAGAAGAGAATTTCTGGTCTCTTGATCCAGATTCAGAGAAGGGGATAAGTCTGAGTAATCCCCATTCCACTGACCTAGCATGCACAGTTGCAGTGGTCTGAGGTGTAAGCGTGCAAAGGGTACTATGTCCATTGCCGCTACCATTAAGCCGATTACCTCCATACATTGAGCCACTGACGGGTGTTGAATGGAATGAAGAGTGCGGCAAGCACTTTGAAGTCTTGATAGCCTGTCCTCTGTCAGGTAAATCTTCATTTCTACAGAATCTATAAGAGTCCCCAGGAAGGGAACTCTTGTGAGTGGAACGAGTGAACTTTTCTTTTCGTTCACCTTCCATCCATGTGACCTTAGAAATGCCAGCACTAACTCTGTATGAGATTTGGCAGTTTGAAAGCTTGAAGCTTGTATCAGAATGTCGTCTAGGTATGGAGCTACCGAGATTCCCCGCGGTCTTAGTACCGCCAGAAGAGCACCCAGAACCTTTGTGAAGATTCTTGGCGCTGTAGCCAATCCGAATGGAAGAGCCACAAACTGGTAATGCCTGTCTAGGAAGGCAAACCTTAGGTACCGGTAATGATCTTTGTGAATTTGTTTAGGATCTTTAAGTCCAGGATTGGTCTGAAAGTTCCCTCTTTTTTGGGAACCACAAACAGATTTGAGTAAAACCCCTGTCCCTGTTCCGATCGTGGAACTGGATGGATTACTCCCATTAACAAGAGCTCTTGTACGCAGCGTAGAAAAGCCTCTTTCTTTGTCTGGATTGTTGACAATCTTGACAGATGAAATCTCTCTCTTGGAGGAGAGTATTTGAAGTCCAGAAGGTATCCCTGAGATATTATCTCTAGCGCCCAGGGATCCTGAACATCTCTTACCCAAGCCTGGGCGAAGAGAGAAAGTCTGCCCCCCACTAGATCCGATCCCGGATCGGGGGCCCTCAATTCATGCTGTTTTGGGGGCAGCAGCAGGTTTCCTAGTCTGCTTGCCCTTGTTCCAGGACTGGTTAGGTTTCCAGCCTTGTCTGTAGCGAGCAACAGCTCCTTCCTATTTTGGTGCAGAGGAAGTTGATGCTGCTCCTGCTTTGAAATTACGAAAGGAACGAAAACTAGACTGTCTAGTCTTGGCTTTGTCCTGAGGCAGGGCATGGCCTTTACCTCCTGTAATGTCAGCGATAATCTTTCAACCCGGGCCCGAATAAGGTCTGCCCTTTGAAAGGTATATTAAGCAATTTAGACTTAGAAGTAACATCAGCTGACCAGGATTTTAGCCACAGCGCCCTGCGTGCCTGAATGGCGAATCCTGAATTCTTCGCCGTAAGTTTAGTAAGATGTACTACGGCCTCCGAAATGAATGAATTAGCTAGTTTAAGGACTCTAAGCCTGTCCGTAATGTCGTCCAGAGTAGCTGAACCAATGTTCTCTTCCAGAGACTCAATCCAGAATGCCGCTGCAGCCGTGATCGGCGCAATGCATGCAAGGGGTTGCAATATAAAACCTTGTTGAACAAACATTTTCTTAAGGTAACCCTCTAACTTTTTATCCATTGGATCTGAAAAAGCACAGCTATCCTCCACCGGGATAGTGGTACGCTTAGCTAAAGTAGAAACTGCTCCCTCCACCTTAGGGACCGTTTGCCATAAGTCCCTTGTGGTGGCGTCTATTGGAAACATTTTTCTAAATATCGGAGGGGGTGAGAACGGCACACCGGGTCTATCCCACTCCTTAGTAACAATTTCAGTAAGTCTCTTAGGTATAGGAAAAACCTCAGTACTCGTCGGTACCGCAAAATATTTATCCAACCTACACATTTTCTCTGGTATTGCAACTGTGTTACAATCATTCAGAGCCGCTAACACCTCCCCTAGTAATACACGGAGGTTTTCCAGTTTAAATTTAAAATTTGAAATATCTGAATCCAGTCTGTTTGGATCAGAACCGTCACCCACAGAATGAAGTTCTCCGTCCTCATGTTCTGCCACCTGTGACGCAGTGTCTGACATGGCCCTAATATTATCAGCGCACTCTGTTCTCACCCCAGAGTGATCACGCTTACCTTTTAGTTCTGGTAATTTAGCCAAAACTTCAGTCATAACAGTAGCCATATCCTGTAATGTGATTTGTAATGGCCGCCCAGCTGTACTCGGCGCTACAATATCACGCACCTCCCTCTGAGCGGGAGATGTAGGTACTGACACGTGAGGCGAGTTAGTCGGCATAACTCTCCCCTCGTTGTTTGGTGAAATTTGTTCAATTTGTACAGATTGATTTTTATTTAAAGTAGCATCAATACAGTTAGTACATAAATTTCTATTGGGCTCCACTTTGGCATTGCAACAAATGACACAGGTATCATCTTCTGAATCAGACATGTTTAACACACTAGCAAATAAACTTGCAACTTGGAAATACAATTCAAATAGAATAATATTAAAACGTACTGTGTCTTTAAGAAGCACAGAAGATCTATGACAGTTAAAAATTAATAAATTGAAACAGTTATAGCCTCAATCCTTGTAAACAACACAACTTTAGCAAAGGTTTAATCCCATTAGCAAAGATAACAATTTCTGAAAGCAGGAAACAAATTACAGAATAAAAGTTTTTATTTCAGTCAAACTATAATTCTCACAGCTCTGCTGAGAGAAATTACCTCCCTCAAAATAAGTTTTGAAGACCCCTGAGCTCTGTAGAGATGAACCAGATCATGCAGGGAATACAATGAGTTGCTGACTGAAATATTTGATGCATAGTAAAAGCGCCCCTCCCCCACACACACAGCAGTGAGGGAGAACAGAAACTGACAGAAAAAACAGATTTAAAGGGACAGTATACTGTAAAATAGTTTTTCCCTTAATGTGTTTACAATTTCTTTTTTTACCAACTGCAGAGTAAAAAAATGTATGAAAATTAGCTTTTAAGGTTTATTTCTGTATATTAAAGCTCTGATTTTGTGTTTTGAAGCCACAGCCTAATAAAATAGGTTGAGCTTGTAGGTATAATCAGATCTCATTACTGTATCACATTGTGCACACAAACCTGCTTCTTTATCTTATATCTGTCCTTAAAACAATCACCAGTACTTTGAGAGAACAATGGAAAATCAACATTTTATTACCTTATCTCTGCTTTATCACACTGGGAGTGTAATTTCTTCTGCTGGCTGTGTTTACAAAGCTTATCTATAGCTGGTACGCGCGGCCACAAACTTTCAGAATAGGTGGGGATACCACATGCTAAATTAACTATTTCAAATGCCAATATAAGGGTAAAGGAGCTACTTGTAAACAATTTAATACACTCCAGCAGGTAAAGTGGATCATTAGGAACAAATTAAAGGGGAGAAAAGTTTTGAGTAAACTGTCCCTTTAAGCAACTGCCAAGTGGAAAAATGGTGCCCAAACATTTATTCACTCAGTACCTCAGCAAATGAAAACGATTTTACATTCCAGCAAAAACGTTAAACATAATCTCTAGTTATTAAACAGCTTTATGTCTTTCTTACAGTGTAATTCTAGTGAAGTACCATTCTCCCAGAATACTGAAGTGTAAAGTATACATACATGACATTATATCGGTATGGCAGGATTTTCTCATCAATTCCATTGTCAGAAAATAAAAACTGCTACATACCTCTATGCAGATTCATCTGCCCGCTGTCCCCTGATCTGAAGTTTACCTCACTCCTCAGATGGCCGAGAACAGCAATATGATCTTAACTACTCCGGCTAAAATCATAGCAAAACTCTGGTAGATTCTTCCTCAAACTCTGCCAGAGAGGTAATAACACACTCCGGTGCTATTTTAAAATAACAAACTTTTGATTGAAGATATAAAACTAAGTATAATCACCATAGTCCTCTCACACGACCTATCTAGTTGCTGGGTGCAAGAGAATGACTGGGAGTGACGTAGAAGGGAGGAGCTATATGCAGCTCTGCTGGGTGAATCCTCTTGCACTTCCTGTAGGGGAGCAGTTAATATCCCAGAAGTAATGATGACCCGTGGACTGATCACACTTAACAGAAGAAATGCACAGTATATATCAGTAATTAAGTGCTGCATTACACAAGGTCTGCATACACAATAAATATTTATATATGCACAGTATATATCAGTAATTAAGTGCTGCATTACATAAGGTCTGCACACACAATACATGTTTATATATGCACAGTATATATCAGTAATTAAGTGCTGCATTACATAAGGTCTGCACACACAATAACTGTTTATATATGCACAGTATATATCAGTAATTAAGTGCAGCATTACATAAGGTCTGCACACACAATAAATGTTTATATATGCACAGTATATATCAGTAATTAAGTGCTACATTACACAAGGTCTGCACACACAATACATATTGTATATATGTACAGTACAGTATATATCAGTAATTAAGTGATGCATTACATAAGGTCTACACACACAATACATATTTATATGCACAGTATATATCAGTAATGTAGTGCTGCATTACACAAGGTCTACACACACAATACATATTGTATATATGTACAGTACAGTATATATCAGTAATTAAGTGATGCATTACATAAGGTCTACACACACAATACATATTTATATGCACAGTATATATCAGTAATTAAGTACAGCATTACATAAGGTCTGCACACACAATAAATGTTTATATACGCACAGTATATATCAGTAATTAAGTGATGCATTACATAAGGTCTACACACACAATACATATTTATATGCACAGTATATATCAGTAATTAAGTACAGCATTACATAAGGTCTGCACACACAATAAATGTTTATATATGCACAGTATATATCAGTAATTAAGTGTCACATTACATAAGTTCTGCACACACAATAAATGTTTATATATGCACAGTATATACCAGTAATTAAGTGCTGCATTACGTAAGTTCTGCACACACAATAAATGTTTATATATGCACAGTATATATCAGTAATTAAGTGCTGCATTACGTAAGGTCTGCTCACACAATAAATGTTTATATACGCACAGTATATATCAGTAATTAAGTGTCACATTACATAAGTTCTGCACACACAATAAATGTTTATATATGCACAGTATATATCAGTAATTAAGTGTCACATTACATAAGGTCTGCTCACACAATAAATGTTTATATATGCACAGTATATATCAGTAATTAAGTGTCACATTACATAAGGTCTGCTCACACAATAAATGTTTATATATGCACAGTATATATCAGTAATTAAGTGTCACATTACATAAGGTCTACACACACAATAAATGTTTATATATGCACAGTATATATCAGTAATTAAGTGCTGCATTACATAAGGTCTGCACACACAATAAATGTTTATATATGCACAGTATATATCAGTAATTATATGTCACATTACATAAGGTCTGCACACACAATAAATGTTTATATATGCACAGTATATATCAGTAATTATATGTCACATTACATAAGGTCTGCACACACAATAAATGTTTATATATGCACAGTATATATCAGTAATTATATGTCACATTACATAAGGTCTGCACACACAATAAATGTTTATATATGCACAGTATATATCAGTAATTATATGTCACATTACATAAGTTCTGCTCACACAATAAATGTTTATATATGCACAGTATATATCAGTAATTAAGTGCTGCATTACATAAGGTCTACACACACAATAAATGTTTATATATGCACAGTATATATCAGTAATTAAGTGCTGCATTACATAAGGTCTACACACACAATAAATGTTTATATATGCACAGTATATATCAGTAATTAAGTGCTGCATTACATAAGGTCTGCACAGACAATAAATGTTGTATACATGCACAGTATATATCAGTAATTAAGTGCTGCATTACACAAGGTCTGCACAGACAATAAATGTTGTATACAATGCTATTGCACACTTTCAGGTCGTGTTATCATATGGCAGAACGTTCTTGGGCACAATTTCCCTGTAAGGGATGGTGGTGTAGATTTCTAGGCACTTTTTTGCAGGACCTTTAATCCCACGCACATCAGGACATTTCTGGAACCCTGAGAGGACAGGAACCCCTCAAGTAGTTAATGCTATAAAGTTCCTATGATCTGTAGTCACATTAGTTATGATAGCTGGAGTTCCCTTCACACTTGACTTCGCCAATAAATAATTATAGCTCATAATGAAATCTAAAGACTGATGAAATTCAATTCATTTCTATCTTACCTGCGAGAAGGTTTAGCTTTCCAGAGTGCAAACAATTAGCATAAAAAATCCCAAAACTAATTTGTACAATTTATGGCAAGGTTGGCGCTCACTGAGTGCTGGCTCCTCTATGTATATAGTGTTCCTTCATTACCGAAGCCAAAAGCGCATTATGGGGCACTTAAGCCTAATAGAGATGATCACCATGTATAGATCTCCGTACTTATCGTGGCCCTCAGAAATGTTTGCATGTGTCTGTGTACCATTACTGCTGAGGGTGTAATTTACAATAAGTTTGTATAATTTATTATCACAAGAAATGAGCACTTGTGAACATGAGACCAGTCCTTTGTCAGCCAAGAAAAGATCAATTTAGCTCAGAAGAATGGTCCATCCATGGCCTATACTACAACAATTCAGAAAAGAAACTTCAGTAAGGGAGATGCACTTTGTTTATAAGCAATAGAGGCATAGTCTGGTGGTCCTAGCAACACACTATATGTGTAGGAACGCTAAGCCCCCTGTGTCAGTCCAGACCATGATCCTCACTGACCAAAGCTGAGTGACTATTTGCTCTGGGAACAAGACATATGCTTTTGTACTATCTGCACCTGAGGACAGCTATGCCTAGGATGAGTATCCTCGTACACTTATAGGTTACTCAATGACAGGTGGCGGATACTGCATCCATGTTCTGAGGATTGGGTAAATTTATTAGATATTAGTTACCAAAAAGTAGCAGCAACACCAGGAGTGTCTGTCCTCAGGAGACAGACCAGTAGGGGTAGACAGACCAGTAGGGGCAGATAAACTAATAAAAGCAGATCGACCAGTAAGAACAGATAGGTTAATGGGGGCAGATATACTAGTAAGGGCAGATAGACCAGTAGGGGCAGATAAACTAATAAAAGCAGATCGACCAGTAAGAACAGATAGGTTAATGGGGGCAGATATACTAGTAAGGGCAGATAGACCAGTAGGGGCAGACAGACCAGTAGGAGCAGATAGACCAGTAGGGGTAGATAGACCAGAAATGTCTGCAGTTAGGAGCTGACTAATATACTCACATGGGGTGACATGCTAAGTAGGGGCAGGAAGGATATATAATGACCTAGATCCTATGCATGCCTCTGATATATAATGACCTAGATCCTATGCATGCCTCTTCTAACATAAGCATGTGTGCACGTACCACCATCCTGACCTAAGAATAGCAAGGGGACGTTCATTACACCTGGCTCAAATACTGCAACAATGTACAGGTTACTGCAGTTACTAATACCTGCTGCGCCCTCAGTGCTCACTTTGTTTTGTTTTATTAAAAGCTTTTAGATGTTGTACAAATGATTTTAGGAAAACAAAACTCAACGCATTGGCTCAAAAAGCACAAGTACCTCTGTGTAGATTTAAGCTTTACCAAATAAAGTAAAACCGCAATCTCCTCCCTCTGCTATTAACCTTAATGTGTGGGAAGGGTCCACTGGGAGTTGAGGGTTTATTGTGTGAGTACAGGGACAAACATTAGGTTACTGGGGCTCGGACAGGGTTGTGTTAGGGTTAATAGCTCTTTGACAGGGTTATGGTAGATAGGGTTAATAGAAGAGCTGAGAGTTAGGGTTAATAGGCTAAACACACACTAACTTGGGGGCTTCCCAGTACACTCAGCACTCAAGTATCAAATCAGAACCCTCCATCTGTTGATAGTTGGTAACAGGATTGTCACCAAATATCCTTCAAAACCTCTTCATGACCTGATGAAACACATCCAGTTATAGGTGTAAAATATGGCATTTATGACAATATTTGTTGCCCTGTACTAATGTGCTGATCTCCACAGTAACTCTACAGTCCCAGTCTAATCAGTAGGACGATACTCAGCGATACTCAGCCGGCTTATAAACAGATCACTCTAATCTAGCAGGGAGTACAGTTCTCTTCTGTAGTGACCCCCCAATAATCACATGAGCCACACACTGAGGTTCCATGAATGGGAAACAAGAAACACATTTGTCACCGGAGTAAAGGCCAGCTGTCTTCTTCTTTATGTTTTTGTGGGTTGGGTAATGCCTGAGACACATTTAGTAAAGCATGCAAGCCGCAGCTTTAGCTAGAATGCCTAATGCAAGGGTTAAATTGCTTTGTCTCCAGAGCTCAGTGCAGACCAGGGTAACCATGGTAACCGCAGACACCAGAGATTCAGAAAACCTGGTATTTTATATGTGGCCAAAATTGTTTTTTTAAAAAAAAACTATCATGAGAAAAATACTAACGTTCCCAAAGCTAAATATAAATACATCTTCTTGTGAACAGGGTCAGCCCAGCTGGGACCAAAAACACAATGTGATATATTCTATTTTAGTTTTAACCCCTTATCCACCACACAGCATCTGACCGTGAGCTCCATACTGTTTTATCTCAGCCCGAAGAGAATCTATTTAATAAAGCCTACGCTGTCTCTCAGGGCTATGCAGACACGGTTTAAAGAGATGAGATAAATGTATTTATTTAGCACTGAAAGGGACCTTCCTTTATATGATAGGAAAATTATTATGCATTACAGAGGAGACACTGTGCACACCGGTTCTGTCTTTTCATAGATTGTGCAGCATCTGTGTGCCACAAACTCAGTGCCCAGTGTCTGCCACAATCTCAGTGCCCAGTGTCTGCCACAAACTCAGTGCCCAGTGTCTGCCACAAACTCAGTGCCCAGTGTCTGCCACAAACTCAGTGCCCAGTGTCTGCCACAATCTCAGTGCCCAGTGTCTGCCACAATCTCAGTGCCCAGTGTCTGCCACAATCTCAGTGCCCAGTGTCTGCCACAAACTCAGTGCCCAGTGTCTGCCACAATCTCAGTGCCCAGTGTCTGCCACAATCTCAGTGCCCAGTGTCTGCCACAAACTCAGTGCCCAGTGTCTGCCACAATCTCAGTGCCCAGTGTCTGCCACAAACTCAGTGCCCAGTGTCTGCCACAAACTCAGTGCCCACATTGAACTGACCTTAAAAAATACCGGCTGGGTGACAACACTACTAGTCGTTAACCCTGCACATTTGGTTTTTGGCTTACAAACTATGGAGATAAATGAAAGCGATAATGATTTTGTGTAAAGATTTCAGTTTCAGGGGAACCAGTTTGGGATCGTGATCACTGCAGATAACTCTGGTTATCTAATAAAAACAAGAGCAACCCCTCAACCGTCAGCTATAATCTAGGTGCTAGGTGCTAATATGTTTATATTTGCAAGAGAGAAATTAAACAAATATCCAGAGGCCTGACATGATACACATATACAGCGCATGCTCAGTGCACCTGTATCCATACACCCCACATGCTCAGAGAGCTGCTGGTGGTCGCGCTGACACGATACACATATACAGCGCATGCTCAGTGCACCTGTATCCATACACCGCTTATGCTCAGAGAGTTGCTGGTGGTCGCGCTAATATGATACACATAAACAGCGCATGCCCAGTGCACCTGTATCCATACACTACACATGCTCAGTGAACCGCTGGTGATCGAATAAAGGGACAGTAAACTACAAATGTAATTCCACATAAATGCATAATTATATGTAGTAACATGTATTGCACTTTTATTCTTTATTGTTCTCATTTTGCAGTAATTTAACCCAACAACTCTAATTTCAAATTTTTTTGCACTGTCCCAGAAAGGCTGGAGTGTAATTCTGCAGGATACAGAATTCTGACCTCACAACATTCTACACCAAGGGTCAAGAAATCTGTTTAAAATGTAGGAGCTAAAGAATATTTAGGAGCCAGGCAGTGGTATTTGTATATAGATATATGGAGAACTTAGGCGCCAAGGATAAAACGGCTCCTGGGTTTGTCGAGCCCTCTATACACAGTGATTGTTTAATCAGTGCAGACCTACCTGGCACAGCAGAGGAGATAAGATAAACATACTCAAGAGGATTTGTTAAGCTGTTAATTCAGGGCTGCAAAACATCAAATTTTACTGACAGCATTTTCCCAGTGCTGCAGTTATACAATTCTAATAAAAAATAATTGTCCCCTTTATTTTAGCGTAAAGATCAGGCAGATAAAACCATTTCATGATTTGCCAATATCTTTTACTGTCTGGTTTCCTGGACAAATGCAGCGGCGTTGGCAGTGTTTTACAAGCTATAAAGGGGCTCCAGAGTAAAAGGAACAACTTACCCTAATGGGGCGAGAGGGGCAGTGTGGCACAAGGAGGCCAGCTGGAGGTCAAATGAATCCCTCCCTTCAACCCCACCCATCAGCACATTAGTTTAATACTGTATGTGACTGACATTGCTTAAGGTCACAGTTCCTAGGGCACGGGCTCCTTACAGTGGAATTTGGGGGCTCAGTTCTGATGCTTGTTTAGATTTGAGTTAGCTTAGTGACCTTTGTATGGTTAACAACTGGCTGAAGTAAAATACATTCTAATAAATATTGTGGGTATTATTTTACCCAGATGAAAGGGATTTGATTGATTTTGGGGTTATTGGGTAGTTAGTACATTAGTTTGGGGAGACAGTAATGGACAATGGTTTGTGTCACCTCCTGATTCCATCTAATCCCTGAGCCGAGTCGGTGTCATTTCTTCCTGAACCCTGACAAGTTGTCACATCTCTGCTTGTCCCACTAGCGCCCAAGACTCATATAATAAAATACACAATGCTTTATAAACTATATCAATAAGCAGGAAAGTGTCAGACTATATAGTATCGGGGGGGAAATGCATTATTTTATATCTGTAAAACAAAAAAAGCCTTGTTCCTAGAAATGTGACATTCTAAGTGATGACTTTAGCAAGACAAAGACTACACAATATAGAAATGGTATCTTGTTATTTGTATGAGCTATTACAGGATACCCTTCAGCATATGACACATTATAGATCAGTATGTGGATAGAACACATTCAGTATCTCAGAGAATTCACAAACAAGAACAGGACTCAGTGGCAAACAGAAAACACGTTACAGTACAGACACATACAGTAAAGCTGTTCTGCAGCTGCAGATTCCTCTTGTTTTATCGTATTTGAAAACCAAGAAACAGGTTACTGTGGTAATCGCCTCATACAGAATTGACAAACAATGCACCGATCAGAGGAAATTTACTAACGTACAAACCACCTGTTACAGTCTTAATGAACAAATAGGCAATATTTGTCTCTGCATATTCACAATACATAGTGACGTCCCATAGAGCAGTGGCACTTGTAATTCATCTAAGTGAAGTGGAACTGCTCATTATAGGACCCTAGTGCCACTATGTGTAATATAGTTTTAACATTTGGAGCTTAGCAACACAAACTATATATATATTTATTATTTGTTACAAAATATGAAATGCCTGAAACAACAGAGCACACATAAGTGGCACAAAATAATCCCTATTAGCACAAAAGCTACCTGGCATTACAATAACCGGGCACATGCAAAGGTGAGCCAGTTCTCTCCAGCTGTGACCCCTACGTGGCTGTCAGAGAGATTGACTGCACTTAGAGAACAATACAGAGAGAAGGCCACAGATACAAGTTAATGGCAGGCCACGTTCGGAGGTCTAAAAGCAACGTGACAGCATTAAATCTGCCAGATTATTAAAAGGTTTCATTGGTACAGCACTATAGGGGTTATTAAATAGGGGTCCGTGACAGCCAAACCTGTTTTTTTGATGCTGGCAAATTTACAGAAGATTTATGGCTGCAGTTTTGTATTGATGACAATGTGCAGCCTGTGTAAGCGTCACCAGCTGTCACCAGTAGATATAACAGTCAGGTTTGTAGAAAGCGAGCATAGACTAGCTGACTGGATTACTGTGAGGGGACCATGCCCATCCCCCATATACCTGGCACAATGAAGGAAACCAAAATCATTTAGTAACCGGGTCACTGCCTGCTAGACACTAAACATGCAGGCACGTGCACAAGCCTGCGCTGCCAAACTGCTGTCAATGTTTATTGTTTCTGACATAAGAAAATCAGGAAGACATGGGGTTTTTTTTTCCCTATAGAAAAGGAAACAAATATAAAAGTTGTGTAAAGTCAATTAAGTAAGAAACATGAGATTTGTACAGCATCACCAGCCCGTGCTGCGCAAACCTAAGCATATAACAGGGGCCCGGCCGAGTTACACTGTATCAGCACCACTGAGGGACACAGTGAAATAAAGGGGAGGGGCGTAAGCAGCTTTGTTGTGAAGTAAAAACATTTGTGTATTTGTTCAGCTATCTCACAGCAGCATCCCGTAGCTTAGCAACCGTTGTGAAAGTAACCAATCCCACGCTGCACAGTGAGCCAATCAAATCAAATGCAGATGTGTCACTATAACCAATCACACGCTGCACAGTGAGCCAATCAAATCAAATGCAGGTATGTCACTGTAACCAATCACACGCTGCACAGTGAGCCAATCAAATCAAATGCAGGTATGTCACTGTAACCAATCACACGCTGCACAGTGAGCCAATCAAATCAAATGCAGGTATGTCACTGTAACCAATCACATGCTGCACAAACAGCCAATCAAATCAAATGCAGGTATGTCACTGTAACCAATCACACGCTGCACAACCAGCCAATCAAATCAAATGCAGGTGTGTCACTGTAACCAATCACACGCTGCACAAACAGCCAATCAAATCAAATGCAGGTGTGTCACTGTAAACAATCACACGCTGCACAACCAGCCAATCAAATCAAATGCAGGTGTGTCACTGTAACCAATCACACGCTGCACAACCAGCCAATCAAATCAAATGCAGGTGTGTCACTGTAACCAATCACATGCTGCACAAACAGCCAATCAAATCAAATGCAGGTGTGTCACTGTAACCAATCACACGCTGCACAACCAGCCAATCAAATCAAATGCAGGTGTGTCACTGTAACCAATCACACGCTGCATAACCAGCCAATCAAATGCAGGTGTGTCACTGTAACAAATCACACGCTGCATAACCAGCCAATCAAATGCAGGTGTGTCACTGTAACAAATCACACGCTGCACAACCAGCCAATCAAATCAAATGCAGGTGTGTCACTGTAACCAATCACACACTGCACAATCAGCCAATCAAATGCAGGTGTGTCACTGTAACCAATCACATGCTGCATAACCAGCCAATCAAATCAAATGCAGGTGTGTCACTGTAACCAATCACACGCTGCATAACCAGCCAATCAAATCAAATGCAGGTGTGTCACTGTAACCAATCACACACTGCACAATCAGCAGACAATAGCATGATCAAGAGGAATACGCTAAGGCCACATGAGCAATATCACACTGGATTATTAGTGTAACCCACAAAGTGATTGCTAAATCGCAGAGCGACTCAGGACTCCAATGTTCTGCAGATCTGGCATCTTAATGCAAGTGGTTGTTAGCTTCGACAAGGGCTCCTCATCCCCTGGCTAACCTACTCACACCACAGACACTACACAAGTACTATACACAGCCTGAAGCTTTGTGTGCAGCAATCACAGAACTTACAGAGTGTGTCCCCTTTTTACTGTACACATATGCACATACACACATATGCACACACATGCACATACACACATATACACACATATGCAGTGTTATGCACATACACACATATACACACATAAATACACACATAAATATACACACATATGCACACATAAATACACACATATGCACATACACACATATGCACACATAAATACACACATAAATATACACACATATGCACATACACACATATGCACACACATGCACGTACACACATATACACACATAAATACACACATAAATATACACACATATGCACACATAAATACACACATATGCACATACACACATATGCACACATAAATACACACATATGCACATACACACATATGCACACATAAATACACACATATGCACATACACACATATGCACATACACACATATGCACACATAAATACACACACATGCACATACACACATATACACACATAAATACACACATAAATACACACACATGCACATACACACATATGCACACATAAATACACACATATGCACACATACACATATGCACACATAAATACACACACATGCACATACACACATATACACACATATGCAGTGTTATGCACATACACACATATACACACATAAATACACACATAAATACACACACATGCACATACACACATATGCACACATAAATACACACATATGCACATACACACATATGCACATACACACATATGCACACATAAATACACACACATGCACATACACACATATACACACATAAATACACACACATGCACATACACACATATGCACACATAAATACACACACATGCACATACACACATATACACACATATGCAGTGTTATGCACATACACACATATACACACATAAATACACACATAAATACACACACATGCACATACACACATATGCACACATAAATACACACATATGCACATACACACATATGCACACATAAATACACACACATGCACATACACACATATACACACATATGCAGTGTTATGCACATACACACATATACACACACATGAACATACACACATGTGCACACATAAATACACATACATGCACATACACACAAATACACATACATGCACATACACACAAATACACACACATGCACGTACACACATATGCACACACACATGCACATACACACAAATACACATACATGCACATACACACAAATACACACACATGCACGTACACACATATGCACACACACATGCACATACACACATAAATACACACACATGCACACATAAATACACACACATGCACATACACACAAATACACATACATGCACATACACACAAATACACACACATGCACGTACACACATGTGCACACACACATGCACATACACACATAAATACACACACATGCACATACACACAAATACACATACATGCACATACACACAAATACACACACATGCACGTACACACATATGCACACACACATGCACATACACACATAAATACACACACATGCACACATAAATACACACACATAAATACACACACATGCACATACACACATATGCACACAAATACACACACATGCACATACACACATGCACACAAATACACACACATACACACATATGCACACATAAATACACACACATGCACATACACACATATAAATATGCACACAAATACACACACATGCACATACACACAAATACACACACATGCACATACACACATGCACACAAATACACACACACATACACACATATACACACATAAATACACACACATGCACAGACACACATACACACACAAATACACACACATAAATATGCACACATGCACATACACACATAAGCACACAAATACACATACAAACACATACACACATATATACACACATGCACATACACACATAAATACACACACATACACGCATATGCTCACATAAATACACACATATACACATACATACACATGCACACATAAATACACACACATGCACATACACACATAAATACACATGCACACATAAATACACACACATGCACATACACACATAAATACACACACACATAAGCACACACACACATAAGCACACAAATACACACATATACACACACATGCACATACACACATATGCACACAAATACACATACATGCACATACACACAAATACACACACATGCACATACAAACATAAATACACACACATACACATACACACATATGCACACAAATACACACACATGCACATACACACATAAATACACACACATGCACATACACACATATGCACACATAAATACACACACATGCACATACACACATACACACACATGCACACATATGCACACACAAATACACATACATGCACACAAATACACACACATGCACATACACACACATGCACATACACACATAAATACACACACATGCACATACACACATATGCCCACATAAATACACACACATGCACATACACACATATAGACACATAAATACACACACATGCACACATATGCACACAAATACACACACATGCACACATAAATACACACACATGCACATACACACATGCACACAAATACACACACATGCACACAAATACACACACATAAATACACACACATGCACACAAATACACACACATAAATACACACACATGCACATACACACATATGCACACACACATAAATATGCACACATGCACATACACACATATGCACACAAATACACATACAAACACATACATGCACATACACACATAAATACAAACACATGCACATACACACATAAATACACATACATACGCACATGCACACATAAATACACATACATACACACATATGCACACACATATGCACACATAAATACACACACATGCACATACACACATATACACACATAAATACACATACATACACGTGCACACATAAATGCACATACACACATAAATACACATACACACATATGCACACATAAATACACACACATGCACATACACACATACACACATAAATACACACACATGCACATAGAAACCTAATCACACCACGGACACTACACAAGTACTATACACAGCCTGAAGCTTTGTGTGCAGCAATCACAGAACTTACAGAGTATGTCCCCTTTTTACTGTACACATACACACATATACATAAATACACACACATACACATAAATACACTGATATGCACATACACAAATACACACATAAATACACATACACACAAATACACACATATGCACATACACAAATACACACATAAATACACATACACACATGCTTATGCACATACAAACCTTCTCACACCACAGACACTACACAAGTACTATACCCAGTCTGAAGCTTTGGGGCCCATTTATCAAAGGGCTTGCGGACCTGATCCGACACTGCGGATCAGGTCCGCAAGACCTCGCTAAATGCGGAGAGCAATACGCTCTCCACATTTAACATTGCACCAGCAGCTCACAAGAGCTGCTGGTGCAACGCCGCCCCCTGCTGACTCGCGGCCAATCGGCCGCCAGCAGGGAGCTGTCAATCAACCCGATCGTATTCGATCGGGTTGATTTCCGGTGATTCCTGTCCGCCTGCTCAGAGCAGGCGGACAGGGTTATGGAGCAGCGGTCTTTAGACCGCTGCTTCATAACTTGTGTTTCTGGCAAGTCTGAAGACTCGCCAGAAACACGGCCCTTCAAGCTCCGTACGGAGCTTGA
>NC_069507.1:13477242-13607242 GCF_027579735.1 Bombina bombina
CAGCAATACAGTCCCCTCTACCCTGTAATCCACCAGCCATACAGTCTCCTCTACCCTGTAATTCACCAGCAATACAGTCCCCTCTACCCTGTAATCCACCAGCAATACAGTCCCCTCTACCCTGTAATCCACCAGTGATACAGTCCCCTCTACCCTGTAATCCACCAGCAATACAGTCCCCTCTACCCTGTAATCCACCAGCAATACAGTCCCCTCTACCCTGTAATCCACCAGCCATACAGTCTCCTCTACCCTGTAATTCACCAGCAATACAGTCCCCTATAACCTGTAATTCACCAGCCATACGGTCCCCTCTACCCTGTAATCCACCAGTGATACAGTCCCCTCTACCCTGTAATCCACCAGCAATACAGTCCCCTCTACCCTGTAATCCACCAGCAATACAGTCCCCTCTACCCTGTAATCCACCAGCAATACAGTCCCCTCTACCCTGTAATTCACCAGCAATACAGTCCCCTATAACCTGTAATTCACCAGCCATACGGTCCCCTCTACCCTGTAATCCACCAGTGATACAGTCCCCTCTACCCTGTAATTTACCAGCAATACAGTCCCCTCTACCCTGTAATTCACCAGCCATACGGTCCCCTCTACCCTGTATTCCACCAGTGATACAGTCCCCTCTACCCTGTAATCCACCAGCAATACAGTCCCCTCTACCCTGTAATCCACCAGTGATACAGTCCCCTATAACCTGTAATTCACCAGCCATACGGTCCCCTCTACCCTGTAATCCACCAGCGATACAGTCCCCTCTACCCTGTAATTCACCAGCAATACAGTCCCCTCTACCCTGTAATCCACCAGTGATACAGTCCCCTCTACCCTGTAATCCACAAGCAATACAGTCCCCTCTACCCTGTAATTCACCAGCAATACAGTCCCCTCTACCCTGTAATCCACAAGCAATACAGTCCCCTCTACCCTGTAATTCACCAGCAATACAGTCCCCTCTACCCTGTAATTCACCAGCAATACAGTCCCCTATAACCTGTAATTCACCAGCCATACGGTCCCCTATACCCTGTAATCTACCAGCCATATGGTCCCCTCTACCCTGTAATCCACCAGCCATACAGTCCCCTCTACCCTGTAATCCACCAGCCATATGGTCCCCTATACCCTGTAATTCACCAGCCATACGGTCCCCTATACCCTGTAATCCACCAGCCATACAGTCCCCTCTACCCTGTAATCCACCAGCCATACGGTCTCCTCTACCATGTAATTCACCAGCAATACAGTCCCCTCTACCCTGTAATCCACCAGCCATACGGTCCCCTATACCCTGTAATCCCCTAGCCATACGGCCCCCTATACCCTGTAATTCACCAGCCATACGGTCCCCTCTACCCTGTAATCCACCAGCCATGTGGTCCCCTATACCCTGTAATCCACCAGCCATACGGTCCCCTCTACCCTGTAATTCACCAGCCATATGGTCCCCTATACCCTGTAATCCACCAGCCATATGGTCCCCTCTACCCTGTAATTCACCAGCCATACGGTCCCCTCTACCCTGTAATCCACCAGCCATATGGTCCCCTCTACCCTGTAATTCACCAGCCATACGGTCCCCTCTACCCCTGTAATCCACCAGCTATATGGTCCCCTATACCCTGTAATTCACCAGCCATTCGGTCCCCTCTGCCCTGTAATCCACCAGCCATACAGTCCCCTCTACCCTGTAATTCACCAGCCATATGGTCCCCTCTACCCTGTAATCCACCAGCCATACAGTCCCCTCTACCCTGTAATCCACCAGCCATACAGTCCCCTCTACCCTGTAATCCACCAGCCATACAGTCTCCTCTACCCTGAAATCCACCAGCCATATGGTCTCCTCTACCCTGTAATCCACCAGCCATATGGTCTCCTCTACCCTGTAATCCACCAGCCATATGGTCCCGTCTACCCTGTAATCCACCAGTCATACAGTCCCCTCTACCCTGTAATCCACCAGCCATACGGTACCCTCTACCCTGTAATTCACCAGACATATGGTCCCCTCTACCCTGTAATTCACCAGACATACAGTACCCTCTACCCTGTAATTCACCAGCCATACAATCCCCTCTACCCTGTAATTCACCAGCCATACGGCCCCCTCTACCCTGTTATCCACCAGCCATACAGTCCCCTCCACCCTGTAATCCACCAGCCATACAGCCCCCTCTACCCTGTAATCCACCAGCCATACAGTCTCCTCTACCCTGTAATCCACCAGCCATACGGTCCCCTCTACCCTGTAATCCACCAGCCATATGGTCCCCTATACCCTGTAATTCACCAGCCATTCGGTCCCCTCTGCCCTGTAATCCACCAGCCATACAGTCCCCTCTACCCTGTAATCCACCAGCCATACAGTCTCCTCTACCCTGAAATCCACCAGCCATATGGTCTCCTCTACCCTGTAATCCACCAGCCATATGGTCTCCTCTACCCTGTAATCCACCAGCCATATGGTCCCCTCTACCCTGTAATCCACCAGTCATACAGTCCCCTCTACCCTGTAATCCACCAGCCATACGGTCCCCTCTACCCTGTAATCCACTAGCCATACAGTACCCTCTACCCTGTAATTCACCAGCCATATGGTCCCCTCTACCCTGTAATCCACCAGCCATATGGTCCCCTCTACCCTGTAATCCACCAGCCATACAGTCCCCTCTACCCTGTAATCCACCAGCCATACAGTCTCCTCTACCCTGAAATCCACCAGCCATATGGTCTCCTCTACCCTGTAATCCACCCGCCATATGGTCTCCTCTACCCTGTAATCCACCAGCCATATGGTCCCCTCTACCCTGTAATCCACCAGTCATACTGTCCCCTCTACCCTGTAATCCACCAGCCATACGGTCCCCTCTACCCTGTAATCCACCAGCCATACAGTACCCTCTACCCTGTAATTCACCAGCCATACGGTCCCCTCTACCCTGTAATCCACCAGTCATACAGTCCCCTCTACCCTGTAATTCACCAGCCATACGGCCCCCTCTACCTTGTTATCCACCAGTCATACAGTCTCCTCTACCCTGTAATCCACCAGCCATACGGTCCCCTCTACCCTGTTATCCACCAGCCATACAGCCCCCTCTACCCTGTAATCCACCAGCCATACGGTCCCCTCTACCCTGTTATCCACCAGCCATATGGTCTCCTCTACCCTGTAATCCACCAGCCATATGGTCCCCTCTACCCTGTAATCCACCAGTCATACAGTCCCCTCTACCCTGTAATCCACCAGCCATACGGTCCCCTCTACCCTGTAATCCACTAGCCATACAGTACCCTCTACCCTGTAATTCACCAGCCATACAGTCCCCTCTACCCTGTAATCCACCAGCCATATGGTCCCCTCTACCCTGTAATCCACCAGCCATATGGTCCCCTCTACCCTGTAATCCACCAGCCATACAGTCCCCTCTACCCTGTAATCCACCAGCCATACAGTCCCCTCTACCCTGTAATCCACCAGCCATACAGTCTCCTCTACCCTGAAATCCACCAGCCATATGGTCTCCTCTACCCTGTAATCCACCCGCCATATGGTCCCCTCTACCCTGTAATCCACCAGTCATACAGTCCCCTCTACCCTGTAATCCACCAGCCATACGGTCCCCTCTACCCTGTAATCCACTAGCCATACAGTACCCTCTACCCTGTAATTCACCAGCCATACAGTCCCCTCTACCCTGTAATCCACCAGCCATATGGTCCCCTCTACCCTGTAATCCACCAGCCATATGGTCCCCTCTACCCTGTAATCCACCAGCCATACAGTCCCCTCTACCCTGTAATCCACCAGCCATACAGTCCCCTCTACCCTGTAATCCACCAGCCATACAGTCTCCTCTACCCTGAAATCCACCAGCCATATGGTCTCCTCTACCCTGTAATCCACCCGCCATATGGTCCCCTCTACCCTGTAATCCACCAGCCATACGGTCCCCTCTACCCTGTAATCCACCAGCCATACAGTACCCTCTACCCTGTAATTCACCAGCCATATGGTCCCCTCTACCCTGTAATCCACCAGCCATACGGTCCCCTCTACCCTGTAATCCACCAGCCATACAGTACCCTCTACCCTGTTATCCACCAGCCATATGGTCTCCTCTACCCTGTAATCCACCAGCCATATGGTCCCCTCTACCCTGTAATCCACCAGTCATACAGTCCCCTCTACCCTGTAATCCACCAGCCATACGGTCCCCTCTACCCTGTAATCCACTAGCCATACAGTACCCTCTACCCTGTAATTCACCAGCCATACAGTCCCCTCTACCCTGTAATCCACCAGCCATATGGTCCCCTCTACCCTGTAATCCACCAGCCATATGGTCCCCTCTACCCTGTAATCCACCAGCCATACAGTCCCCTCTACCCTGTAATCCACCAGCCATACAGTCCCCTCTACCCTGTAATCCACCAGCCATACAGTCTCCTCTACCCTGAAATCCACCAGCCATATGGTCTCCTCTACCCTGTAATCCACCCGCCATATGGTCTCCTCTACCCTGTAATCCACCAGCCATATGGTCCCCTCTACCCTGTAATCCACCAGTCATACAGTCCCCTCTACCCTGTAATCCACCAGCCATACGGTCCCCTCTACCCTGTAATCCACCAGCCATACAGTACCCTCTACCCTGTAATTCACCAGCCATACGGTCCCCTCTACCCTGTAATCCACCAGTCATACAGTCCCCTCTACCCTGTAATTCACCAGCCATACGGCCCCCTCTACTTTGTTATCCACCAGTCATACAGTCTCCTCTACCCTGTAATCCACCAGCCATACGGTCCCCTCTACCCTGTTATCCACCAGCCATACAGCCCCCTCTACCCTGTAATCCACCAGCCATACGGTCCCCTCTACCCTGTTATCCACCAGCCATACAGCCCCCTCTACCCTGTAATCCACCAGCCATACAGTCTCCTCTACCCTGTAATTCACCAGCCATACGGTCCCCTCTACCCTGTTATCCATCAGCCATACAGTCCCCTCTACCCTGTAATCAACCAGCAATAAATCTCCTCTACCCTATAATCCACCAGTAATGCGGTCCCCTCTAACCTGTAATCCATATTAAAACATAGATATATACAGTATGTATATAAACATATACATGTATATTTAAATTTGCTGCCCATTGCTGCGCAACTTACCCCCTTCTCTGCACTTTGGTTCTGTGCCGTGTATGACGACATCAGAATGAGGCTTCCATTGGAGCCTATGGAAGCGCGCTTTTGTGAGCACAAAGCTTCCATGCAATGCGAACACAAGGTCGTATTTGCATTGCACCTAATTTGTAATACCAGCAAATATTTGCGTGCTCTGGCATAACTAAGTGGAGAGTAAATATCGTATTTGCAAAAGTGATATTTTGTGCTCCATTTATAATTGAGCCCATTATATTACAATCTCACGGCTAGATTACGAGTTTTGCGTTAGAGGCTATACGGTGCTGACAAGCAGTTTTTGCTCACCGCTCACTTACCTGCAGCGCTGGTATTACGGGTTTTTCTAAATCCGTCGTTAAAAGGCAAGAAGTGAGCGTTGAGCAAAATTTTGCTCATTACCACACTCCAATACCAGCGCTGCTTAAGTCAGAGGTGAGCTGGTTGTACGTGCCCGTGCACTATTTCCCCATAGGGATCAACGGGGAGAGCCGGCTGAGAAAAAGTCTAACACCTGCAAAAAAGCAGCGTAAAGCTCCGTAAAGCAGCCCCATTGATTCCTAGGGGGAAATAAAATTTATGTCTACACCTAAAACCCTAACATGAACCCCGAGTCTAAACACCCCTAATCTTACACTTATTAACCCCTAATCTATCGCCCACAACATCGCCGACACCTGCATTATATTTATTAACTCCTAATCTGCCGCTTCAGACACCGTCTCCACCTACATTATACTTATGAACCCCTAATCTACTGCCCCAACATCGCCGACACCTACATTATATTTATTAATCCCTAATTTGCCGCCTCCAATGTCGCCGCCACCTACCTACACTTATTAACCCCTAATCTGCCGCCCCAACGTCGCCGCCACTATACTAAATGTATTAACCCCTAAACCTAAGTCTAAACCTAACCCTAAAACCCCCTAACTTAAATATAATTTAAATAAATCGAAATAAAATTAATATCATTAACTAAATTATTCCTATTTAAAACTAAATACTTACCTATAAAATAAACCCTAAGATAGCTACAATATAACTAATAGTTACATTGTATCTAGCTTAGGGTTTATTTTTATTTTACAGGCAAGTTTGTATTTATTTTAACTAGGTACAATAGTTATTAAATAGTTAATAACTATTTAATAACTACCTAGCTAAAATAAATACAAAAGTACCTGTAAAATAAAACCTAACCTAAGTTACAATTACACCTAAAACTACACAATAATTAAATAAATTTACTAAATTAAATACAATTAAATAAATTAAAATTAGCTAAAGTACAACCCCCCCCCCCACTAAATTACAGAAAATAATTTCTGAAAAGGGCATTTGTATGGACATTGCCCTTAAAAGGGCAGTTAGCTCTTTTGCAGGCCCAAACCCTAACCTAAAAATAAAACCCACCCAATACACCCTTAAAAAAACCTAACACTAACCCCCTGAAGATCGACTTACAGTTCTGAAGATCCGACATCCATCCTCAAGGATGCGCAGAAGTCTTCATCCAACTGGGTCAAAGTCCTCAACGAAGCCGGGTGAAGTCTTTATCCAAGCCGGCGAAGTGGTCTTCCAGACGGGCAGAAGTCATCCAGATGGCATCTTCTATCTTCATCCATCCGACACGGAGCATCCTCTTCATCCGACGGACTAACGACGAATGAAGGTTCCTTTAAGTGACGTCATCCAAGAATTCTATCAGCCAATCGGAATTAAAGTAGAAAAAATCCTATTGGCTGATGCAATCAGCCAATAGGATTGAAGTTCAATCCTATTGGCTGATCCAATCAGCCAATAGGATTGAGCTTGCATTCTATTGGCTGATTGGAACAATGAAGATTTCTGCCGCTTCCTTGAGGATGGATGTCTGATCTTCAGAACTGTAAGTTGATCTTCAGGGGATTAGTGTTAGGTTTTTTTAAGGGTGTATTGGGTGGGTTTTATTTTTAGGTTAGGGTTTGGGCCTGCAAAAGGGCAATGGGGAGCTTAGTTTTTTTTTAGATAGTATTTTATTTGGGGGGTTGGTTGTGTGGGTGGTGGGTTTTACTGTTGGGGGGGTTGTTTGTATTTTTTTTTTACAGTTAAAAGAGCTGATTACTTTGGGGCAATGCCCCGCAAAAGGCCCTTTTAAGGGCTATTGGTAGTTTAGTTTAGGCTAGGTTTTTTTTTTATTTTGGGGGGGCTTATTTTTTATTTTGATAGGGCTATTAGATTAGGTGTAATTAGTTTAAATAGCTGTAATTTGTTTATTATTTTCTGTAATTTAGTGTTTGTTTTTGTACTTTAGCTAATTTAATTTATTTAATTGTATTTAATTTAGTAAATTTATTTAATGATAGTGTAGTGTTAGGTGTTATTGTAACTTAGGTTAGGTTTTATTTTACAGGTAGTTTTGTATTTATTTTAGCTAGGTAGTTATTAAATAGTTAATAACTATTTACAAACTATTCTACCTAGTTAAAATAAATACAAACTTGCCTGTAAAATAAAAATAAAACCTAAGCTAGATACAATGTAACTATTAGTTATATTGTAGCTATCTTAGGGTTTATTTTATAGGTAAGTATTTAGTTTTAAATAGGAATAATGTAGTTAATGATAGTAATTTTATTTAGATTTATTTAAATTATATTTAAGTTAGGGGGTGTTAGGGTTAGACTTAGGTTTAGGGGTTAATACATTTAGTATAGTGGCAGCGACGTTGGGGGCGGCAGATTAGGGGTTAATAAATGTAAGTAAGTGGCGGTGATGTTAGGAATAGCAGATTAGGGGTTAATAATATTTAACTAATGTTTGCGAGGCGGGAGTGTGGCGGTTTAGGGGTTAATATGTTTATTTTAGTGGCGGCGGCGACGTTTGGGGCGGCAGATTAGGGGTTAAGTGTAGGTAGGTTGTGGCGACATTGGGGGCGGCAGATTAGGGGTTAATAAATATAATGTAGGTGTCGGCGATGTTGGGGGCAGCAGATTAGGGGTTCATAAATATAATGTAGGTGGCGGCGGTGTCCGGAGCAGCAGATTAGGGGTTACAAATTTAATAGGTAGTTTATGGGTGTTAGTGTACTTTTTAGCACTTTAATTATGAGTTTTATGTTACAGCGTTGTACCTTAAAGCTCTTAAAGGGCCATAATACCCAAATGTTTAAACACTTGAAAATGATACAGCATAGCTGTAAAAAGCTGACTAGAAAATATCTCCTGAACATCTCTATGTAAAAAAGAAAGATATTTTACCTCAAAAGTTCCTCAGTAGCCACCTCCCATTGTAAAGGATTTCTAAGCAACATTTTAGTGTGTCTGTCCTGGGACAGCTGAAAGGATGAGCCTCGTGAACTCTCATATTACTTCACCAATCAGGTAAAGGAAGCTTACTATGACATCTCATGAGAGTTAAGTCAAATCTCATGAGATCACAGTAAGAGTTCATGACCTCAGCACTGCTGATGCTGATTGGCTGCTGTTCATTTCTTCATTTTTTTTTAATTTTTACCTGCAGCTGGGAGCAGGTGAATTATAACTTTTTACACAGAACTTACTCTGCTGAGCTGAGGAGATTGTGAGGTAAAATAACATAATTTATATAAGAACTTACCTGATAAATTCATTTCTTTCATATTAGCAAGAGTCCATGAGCTAGTGACGTATGGGATATACATTCCTACCAGGAGGGGCAAAGTTTCCCAAACCTCAAATGCCTACAAATACACCCCTCACCACACCCACAAATCAGTTTAACGAATAGCCAAGAAGTGGGTTGATAAGAAAAAAGTGCGAAAGCATAAAAAATAAGGAATTGGAATAATTGTGCTTTATACAAAAAAATCATAACCACCATAAAAAGGGTGGGCCTCATGGACTCTTGCTAATATGAAAGAAATTAATTTATCAGGTAAGTTCTTACATAAATTATGTTTTCTTTCATGTAATTAGCAAGAGTCCATGAGCTAATGACGTATGGGATAATGACTACCCAAGATGTGGATCTTCCACGCAAGAGTCACTAGAGAGGGAGGGATAAAATAAAGACAGCCAATTCCGCTGAAAATAATCCACACCCAAAACAAAGTTTAAATCTTATAATGAAAAAAACTGAAATTATAAGCAGAAGAATCAAACTGAAACAGCTGCCTGAAGTATTTTTCTACCAAAAACTGCTTCAGAAGAAGAAAACACATCAAAATGGTAGAATTTAGTAAAAATATGCAAAGAAGATCAAGTTGCTGCTTTGCAAATCTGATCAACCGAAGCTTCATTCCTAAACTCCCAGGAAGTAGAAACTGACCTAGTAGAATGAGCTGTAATCCTTTGAGGCAGAGTTTACCCGACTCGACACACCCACAAATCAGTTTAACGAATAGCCAAGAAGTGGGTTGATAAGAAAAAAGTGCGAAAGCATAAAAAATAAGGAATTGGAATAATTGTGCTTTATACAAAAAAATCATAACCACCATAAAAAGGGTGGGCCTCATGGACTCTTGCTAATATGAAAGAAATTAATTTATCAGGTAAGTTCTTACATAAATTATGTTTTCTTTCATGTAATTAGCAAGAGTCCATGAGCTAATGACGTATGGGATAATGACTACCCAAGATGTGGATCTTCCACGCAAGAGTCACTAGAGAGGGAGGGATAAAATAAAGACAGCCAATTCCGCTGAAAATAATCCACACCCAAAACAAAGTTTAAATCTTATAATGAAAAAAACTGAAATTATAAGCAGAAGAATCAAACTGAAACAGCTGCCTGAAGTATTTTTCTACCAAAAACTGCTTCAGAAGAAGAAAACACATCAAAATGGTAGAATTTAGTAAAAATATGCAAAGAAGATCAAGTTGCTGCTTTGCAAATCTGATCAACCGAAGCTTCATTCCTAAACTCCCAGGAAGTAGAAACTGACCTAGTAGAATGAGCTGTAATCCTTTGAGGCAGAGTTTACCCGACTCGACATAAGCATGATGAATTAAAGATTTCAACCAAGATGCCAAAGAAATGGCAGAGGCCTTCTGACCTTTCCTAGAACTGGAAAAGATAACAAAAAGACTAGAAGTCTTTCGGAAAATCTTAGTAGCTTCAACATAATATTTCAAAGCTCTAACTACATCCAAAGAATGCAGTGATCTCTCCTTAGAATTCTTAGGATTAGGACAAAATGAAGGAACTACAATTTCTCTACTAATGTTGTTAGAATTCACAACCTTAGGTAAAAATTTAAAAGAAGTTCGCAACACCGCCTTATCCTGATGAAAAATCAGAAAAGGAGACTCACAAGAAAGAGCAGATAATTCAGAAACTCTTCTAGCAGAAGAGATGGCCAAAAGAACAAAACTTTCCAAGAAAGTAATTAATGTCCAGAGAATGCATAGGTTCAAACGGAGGAGCTTGAAGAGCCCCCAGAACCAAATTCAAACTCCAAGGAGGAGAAATTGACTTAATAACAAGTTTTATACGAACCAAAGCTTGTACAAGACAATAAAATCAGGAAAACTAGCAATCTTTCTGTGAAAAAGAACAGAAAGAGCAAAGATTTGTCCTTTTAAGGAACTTGCAGACAAAACTTATCCAAACCATCCTGAAGAAACTGTAAAATTCTAGGAATTCTAAAAGAATGCCAAGAAAAATGATGAGAAAAACACCAAAAAATGCAAGTCTTCCAGACTCGATAATATATCATCCTAGATACAGATTTACAAGCCTGCAACATAGTATTAATTACGGAGTCAGAGAAAACCTCTATGACTGAGAATCAAGCGTTCAATCTCCATACTTTCAATTTAAGGATTTGAGATCCTGATGGAAAAAAAGGACCTTGTGATAGAAGGTCTGGTCTTCCGGACAAGATCCGCATACCAAAACCTGTGAGGCCATGCTGGAGCCACCAGCAGAATAAACGAACGCTCCTTTAGAATTTTGGAAATCACTCTTGAAAGAAGAACTAGAGGCGGAAAGATATAGCAGGATGATATTTCCAAGGAAGTGACAATGCATCCACTGCTTCCGCCTGAGGATCCTTGGATCTGGACAGATACCTGGGAAGCTTCTTGTTTAGATGAGAAGCCATCAGATCTATTTCTGGAAGTCCCCATATTTGAACAATCTGAAGAAATACCTCTGGGTGAAGAGACCATTCGCCCGGATGTAGCATTTGGCGACTGAGATAATCCGCTTCCCAATTGTCTATACCTGGGATATGAACCGCAGAAATTAGACAGGGGCTGGATTTCGCCCATACAAGTATTCAAGATACTTCCTTTATAGCCAGAGGACTGTTAGTCACTCTTGATGATTGACATATGCCACATTTGTGACATTGTCCGTCTGTAAACAAATGAACGACTCTCTCTTTAGAAGAGGCCATGACTGAAGAGCTCTGAAAATTGCACGGAGTTCCAAAATGTTGATTGGAAATCTCACCTCCTGAGATTCCCAAACCCCTTGTGCTGTCAGAAACCCCCATACAACTCCCCAACCTGTCAGACTTGCATCTGTTGAGATCACAGTCCAGGTTGGAAGAACAAAAGAAGCCCCCTGAACTAAATGATGGTGGTCTGTACCACGTCAGAGGGTGTCGAACAATCGGTTTTAAAGATATTAAATGAGATATCTTTGTATAATCCTTGCACCACTGGTTCAGCATACAGAGCTGAAGAGGTCGCATGTAAAGATGAGCAAAGGGGAACACGTCCAATGCAGCAGTCAGAAGAACCTAGAATTTCCATGCATAAGGCTACCGAAGGGAATGATTGAGACTGAAGGTTTCGATAAGCTGAAACCAAATTCAGACATCTCTTGTCCGACAGAGACAGAGTCATGGACACTGAATCTAACTGGAAACCTAAAAAAAAAAAAAAAAAAAGGTTACTCTTGTTTGAGGAATCAACATTGGTTAATTGATCCTCCAACCATGTTCTTGAAGAAACAACACTCATAAAAAGCTGGAAAGGATCTTTCCATTGAAAATGAGCAAAGGGAATTGAATCCAATGCTGTTAAAACTTCTATGCATATATAGCAACTGAAGGAAAAAATAGAGACTAAAGGTACTGACAGACGGAACCCAATACAAATTGTCCCTTGTCCGATAGAGACAAAGACAGTGACATAAACCATCTGGAAACCTAAAAAAGGTGACCCTTACGTGAGGAATCAAGAACTTTTGAAAAAAAGATCCTCTAACTATGTCCTGAAGAGCAAGTGAATCATATGAGATTCCGCATCCTCAGGAAATAATCTGAAAGAAAACAGAAAAATGAAAAATATGCATTTATTGTATCTAATGAAAACAAATAATGCTATCAGTGACCATAAAAAGGCAGAATAGTTTGAATAAAACTCCAAAACCCAGTTCCTAAAAAAAAAGGAACTGGAAGAAATACCCCAGAAGATTCCAGGTGTGAGCAGCGCTTGAACCCCATGGGTACCCAGCCATGCTACAACAGTATCCAAAATATATAGGACAGAAACACACTTAAAGAAAGTGTTAGCCTAACTGGAATAAAATCAAAGAAATTTGGACAAAATAGAACCAAATAAATTTCAAAGAAGTCTTAACCTGCCCCTTACCAGCCAAGCTGGAATACGGCACGTACATCGCAATATTAGGGAGCTGATTTCGAACCCCAATTATAAACATGTTACTTGGGAAAGAACTCAGGAATTCGTTCCTTAATAAGAACAACCAAACTAGTATAAGCTTAAAGTTTTAGTCTTAGAACTCAATCTTGAAGCCCATAGTAACAGTTAAGAATTGAATCCAATTATAAAACAAATAATTGATTTATCTTTGAACAAAAGAAATATGGATTTTTTTTTTTTTTTTTTAAACACAAAATTCTTCTAGCTAAAATAGCTAAAGACATAGAATAACCCTCATTTGCGAATATATTCAATAAAATGAAGACACAAATGAAATCATTAGCATGATAGTCCAGTTTAAAGGACCAGTCAAAACAGAGGACTTGCAAAATGCAAAACAACAAGACAAAATGCAACAGCACCTAGTCTAGTAAATGTTGTCCCTTTAACAATGCTAAAATAAATCATAATCTGATACTTGATCTTAAAGTAAACAGAAAAAATGAAGCAATTGCAATATCACAGGACCAAGAAAAGTACCTGAAACTAAATAATTTTCCATAAATAAGATACAACTATATAAAGGAAAATAAATATTATTTTGCTATAGAAACAATAGCATAATTAGTAGGAGTAGAGATAGCCCCAATAAATTGGAGAACCCTCCAAATTGAATTTAACTGCTGGCAAAGAATATAGTTTAAAACCTTGAAGAAGGAATAAAAAATAATTCTCAGCCTATTCCATTCCCTAGTATGGGGAATTGGAAAGAAAACCTCTGAAATCACAGAAGAAAAAAAGGCAGAAATAGTGTCAGCTAGTCTTAAAGAACTAGTTACCTTAATATCCAAAATAATCAACACCTCTTCAACAAAGAACAAATGTACTTTAATAAAAAAATTATAAAAAAGTAGATTTGTTAGTGTCAATATCTGATGAAGAGAATTTCTGAAAGAGAAAAAAACATCATCAGAGAAGGATAAATCAGTATGTTGTTGGTCATTTGAAACTTCAATAATTAAAAAAGAAGTGGAAAAGACCTAAAAATTGTATTAGAAGGCACGAAGTCAGACAAAGCCTTAATCAGAAAAAATATTTCTTATAAATCTTCTAAACATTTCTTGTACTTAAGAATGGAAATGTAAAAAGCATAAATACTAATGGATTCTGCATGTAAAAGTATATCATAATAACTAATACAAACCATAGCTAAACATAAACATTTATAACATTTAAAATAAATGAACTTAGCTTTGGTAGAACTGAAACTCAGTTAAGCATTTTTCCAGAAGTGGCTTCTGACTCAGGGTTACTCGCAGACATCTTGCAATATGTAATAGAAAAAACAACATATAAAGCAAAATTGATCAAATTCCTTAAATGACAGTTTCAGGAATGGGAAAAAATGCCAATGAGCAAGCTTCTAGCAACCAGAAGCAATAAATAATGAGACTTAAATAATGTGGAGACAATAGTGACGCCCATATTTTTTAGCGCCAAAAAAGACGCCCACATTATTTGGCGCCTAAATGCTTTTGGCGCAAAAAATGACGCAACTTCCGGCGACACGTATGACGCCGGAAACAGAAAAAAAAATTTGCGCCAAAAAAGTCAGCGCCAAGAATGACGCAATAAAATGAAGCATTTTCAGCCCCCGCGAGCCTAATAGCCCACAGGGAAAAAGTCAAATTTTAAGGTAAGAAAAAAATGATTAATTCATATGCATTATCCCAAATATGAAACTGACTGTCTGAAATAAGGAACGTTGAACATTCTGAGTCAAGGCAAATAAATGTTTGAACACATATATTTAGAACTTTATAAAAAAGTGCCCAACCATAGCTTAGAGTGTCACAGAAAATAAGACTTACTTACCCCAGGACACTCATCTACATATTGTAGAAAGCCAAACCAGTACTGAAACGAGAATCAGCAGAGGTAATGGTATATATATAAGAGTATATCGTCGATCTGAAAAGGGAGGTAAGAGATGAATCTCTACGACCGATAACAGAGAACCTATGAAATAGACCCCGTAGAAGGAGATCACTGCATTCAAATAGGCAATACTCTCCTCACATCCCTCTGACATTCACTGCACGCTGAGAGGAAAACCGGGCTCCAACTTGCTGCGGAGCGCATATCAACGTAGAATCTAGCACAAACTTACTTCACCACCTCCATAGGAGGCAAAGTTTGTAAAACTGATTTGTGGGTGTGGTGAGGGGTGTATTTGTAGGCATTTTGAGGTTTGGGAAACTTTGCCCCTCCTGGTAGGAATGTATATCCCATATGTCACTAGCTCATGGACTCTTGCTAATTACATGAAAGAAATCTTCCTTTTTTACATAGAGATGCTCAGGTGATATTTTCCTGTCAGCTTTTTACAGTTATACTGCATCAGTTTCAAGTGATTTAGCATATGAGTAGTATGTCCCTTTAACTACTGACTTTTAAATGCGTTAGGACTCTTGACAGGGTAGGGTGTACCGCTCAATTTTTGGCATCCCAGGACAGACTCGTAATATCAGTGCTATGGAAGTCCCATAGAAAAAAGACTTTACAAAGTTTACGTAAGTCATTTTGCGGTAAGGCCAAAGAAGTGTGCGGTGACCCTAAACCTTCAAGACTCGTAATAGCAGCGGTAGTGAAAAAGCAGCGTTAGAACCTCTTAACGTTGCTTTTTTACCTTAACGCACAACTCGTAATCTAGCCGTCAGACTTTTTAATATCCCCCTCGTCACTGACCATTGGGAACAACTATGTTACCGTACAGTTTGAGGTTAGTAATGTTCTCATTTAGGGCCTGACATACAAAACTGCAGACATGGAGAGAAATCACGCAAAAGATTTGGGATTTTATTTACACCTTGTATTGTAATGTAGGAGTCTCTATTTCACATAAAAAGCACTACATAGCAACATAAACTCCATTCTTTGTAAAGGCCTAATTGCGCTAACGACATTTCTTAGATCATCTCACGCGAGGGGCAAGGTTTTAAATATCAGGCCCTTAAAGGGATTTGAAACCCCAAAATGTTCTTTTGTGATTCAGACAGAGGGTACAATTTAAAAAAAAAATTCAATTAACTACTATTGTCAAATTTCTTTGTTTTCATGATATTCTGTGTTGAAGAGATACCTTGGAAGTCATTTGTAGCACTACATGTCAGGAAATAGTGCTGCCCTCTCGTGCACCTAGACTAGACCTAGACCTAAACTGCTGCTCTATAGTGATCCAGAAATGGGTCGGTTCCTAAGCTTTTTAACCAAAGATACCAAGAGAACAAAGAAAACATAATAGAAGTAAATTGCACGCTGTATTTGAATCATGAAAGAAAGATTAATGTGCAGATTGTTGCAGCCATTTGAAGCTGTACAATGAGATGGGATTGTGTTTGTATTTGCTGTAGATTGCAAGCACCCATCCTGTATTAGTCGTATGTATCTGTCTCTGTTCCGCTTCTCATGTACCCAGCTCTTTACACATAATGTTCATCAGAACCGAGAAGAGGCAACCACATGAGCAAACAGCTGGTACAACCGCACTACAAGATAAGTAATATGTGGCTGTAACTGTGGCAGTGACACACATGCCTCAGATGTTTCTAAGCAGCTACTTCGTCCATTAAATAAAGATGTATTATTAAAGGACCAGTCAGTACAGTAGATTTGCATAATCAAAATGCTAACAAGACAATACAATAGCTCTTAGAGATTGATTTATCAAGCTTTGGCAGACATGGGTGTACATATGCGCTCCTGTGCGCCGCAGCTCGCCTCTGGCGGGCTGAATTCAGCATTGCACAAGAAAGCAATTTTGCACCCCCTGCCCTCACACAGCCAATCACATGCGGGCAGGAGCTGTTAACCTCCTGGTCGGACGAGACTGGGGAGATTGAAATTCGCCATCTCTTAGGTGGCGAGACGTAAGGGAAGCAGTGGTCTGATGACAGCTGCTTGATAAATGACTGCAGGTTCTCTTGTGTCTGATCACAGCTGCTTGATAAATACTGACTGTAGGTTCTCTTGTGTCTGATGACCACTGCTTGATAAATACTGACTGTAGGTTCTCTTGTGTCTGATGACCACTGCTTGATAAATACTGACTGCAGGTTCTCTTGTGTCTGATGACCGCTGCTTGATAAATACTGACTGCAGGTTCTCTTGTGTCTGATGACCGCTGCTTGATAAATACTGACTGCAGGTTCTCTTGTGTCTGATGACCGCTGCTTGATAAATACTGACTGCAGGTTCTCTTGTGTCTGATGACCTCTGCCTGATAAATACTGACTGCAGGTTCTCTTGTGTCTGATGACCGCTGCCTGATAAATACTGACTGCAGGTTCTCTTGTGTCTGATGACCGCTGCTTGATAAATACTGACTGTAGGTTCTCTTGTGTCTGATGACCTCTGCTTGATAAATACTGACTGCAGGTTCTCTTGTGTCTGATCACAGCTGCTTGATAAATACTGACTGTAGGTTCTCTTGTGTCTGATGACCACTGCTTGATAAATACTGACTGTAGGTTATCTTGTGTCTGATGACCACTGCTTGATAAATACTGACTGCAGGTTCTCTTGTGTTTGATGACCGCTGCTTGATAAATACTGACTGCAGGTTCTCTTGTGTCTGATGACCTCTGCCTGATAAATACTGACTGCAGGTTCTCTTGTGTCTGATGACCACTGCCTGATAAATACTGACTGCAGGTTCTCTTGAGTCTGATAACTGCTGCTTGATAAATACTGACTGCAAGTTCTCTTGTGTCTGATGACCTCTGCCTGATAAATACTGACTGCAGGTTCTCTTGTGTCTGATGACCACTGCCTGATAAATACTGACTGCAGGTTCTCTTGAGTCTGATAACTGCTGCTTGATAAATACTGACTGCAAGTTCTCTTGTGTCTGATGACCTCTGCTTGATAAATACTGACTGCAGGTTCTCTTGTGTCTGATGACTGCTGCTTGATAAATACTGACTGCAGGTTCTCTTGTGTCTGATGACTGCTGCTTGATAAATACTGACTGCAGGTTCTCTTGTGTCTGATGACTGCTGCTTGATAAATACTGACTGCAGGTTCTCTTGTGTCTGATGGCCGCTGCTTGATAAATACTGACTGCAGGTTCTCTTGTGTCTGATGACCTCTGCTTGATAAATACTGACTGCAGGTTCTCTTGTGTCTGATCACAGCTGCTTGATAAATACTGACTGTAGGTTCTCTTGTGTCTGATGACCACTGCTTGATAAATACTGACTGCAGGTTCTCTTGTGTCTGATGACCACTGCTTGATAAATACTGACTGCAGATTCTCTTGTGTCTGATGACCGCTGCTTGATAAATACTGACTGCAGGTTCTCTTGGGTCTGATGACCGCTGCTTGATAAATACTGACTGCAGGTTCTCTTGTGTCTGATGACCTCTGCCTGATAAATACTGACTGCAGGTTCTCTTGGGTCTGATGACCGCTCCGCTGCTGATAAATACTGACTGCAGGTTCTCTTGTGTCTGATGACCGCTGCTTGATAAATACTGACTGCAGGTTCTCTTGTGTTCTCGATGACCTCTGCCTGATAAATACTCGACTGCAGGTCTCTTGTGTCTGATGACCGCTGCCTGATAAATACGACTGCAGGTTCTCTTGTGTCTGATGACCGCTGCTTGATAAATACTGACTGTAGGTTCTCTTGTGTCTGATGACCTCTGCTTGATAAATACTGACTGCAGGTTCTCTTGTGTCTGATCACAGCTGCTTGATAAATACTGACTGTAGGTTCTCTTGTGTCTGATGACCACTGCTTGATAAATACTGACTGTAGGTTATCTTGTGTCTGATGACCACTGCTTGATAAATACTGACTGCAGGTTCTCTTGTGTTTGATGACCGCTGCTTGATAAATACTGACTGCAGGTTCTCTTGTGTCTGATGACCTCTGCCTGATAAATACTGACTGCAGGTTCTCTTGTGTCTGATGACCACTGCCTGATAAATACTGACTGCAGGTTCTCTTGAGTCTGATAACTGCTGCTTGATAAATACTGACTGCAAGTTCTCTTGTGTCTGATGACCTCTGCCTGATAAATACTGACTGCAGGTTCTCTTGTGTCTGATGACCACTGCCTGATAAATACTGACTGCAGGTTCTCTTGAGTCTGATAACTGCTGCTTGATAAATACTGACTGCAAGTTCTCTTGTGTCTGATGACCTCTGCTTGATAAATACTGACTGCAGGTTCTCTTGTGTCTGATGACTGCTGCTTGATAAATACTGACTGCAGGTTCTCTTGTGTCTGATGACTGCTGCTTGATAAATACTGACTGCAGGTTCTCTTGTGTCTGATGACTGCTGCTTGATAAATACTGACTGCAGGTTCTCTTGTGTCTGATGGCCGCTGCTTGATAAATACTGACTGCAGGTTCTCTTGTGTCTGATGACCTCTGCTTGATAAATACTGACTGCAGGTTCTCTTGTGTCTGATCACAGCTGCTTGATAAATACTGACTGTAGGTTCTCTTGTGTCTGATGACCACTGCTTGATAAATACTGACTGCAGGTTCTCTTGTGTCTGATGACCACTGCTTGATAAATACTGACTGCAGATTCTCTTGTGTCTGATGACCGCTGCTTGATAAATACTGACTGCAGGTTCTCTTGGGTCTGATGACCGCTGCTTGATAAATACTGACTGCAGGTTCTCTTGTGTCTGATGACCTCTGCCTGATAAATACTGACTGCAGGTTCTCTTGGGTCTGATGACCGCTGCCTGATAAATACTGACTGCAGGTTCTCTTGTGTCTGATGACCGCTGCTTGATAAATACTGACTGTAGGTTCTCTTGTGTCTGATGATCTCTGCTTGATAAATACTGACTGCAGGTTCTCTTGTGTCTGATCACAGCTGCTTGATAAATACTGACTGTAGGTTCTCTTGTGTCTGATGACCACTGCTTGATAAATACTGACTATAGGTTATCTTGTGTCTGATGACCGCTGCTTGATAAATACTGACTGCAGGTTCTCTTGTGTCTGATGACCTCTGCCTGATAAATACTGACTGCAGGTTCTCTTGTGTCTGATGACCGCTGCCTGATAAATACTGACTGCAGGTTCTCTTGAGTCTGATAACTGCTGCTAGATAAATACTGACTGCAAGTTCTCTTGTGTCTGATGACCGCTGCTTGATAAATACTGACTGCAGGTTCTCTTGTGTCTGATGACCTCTGCCTGATAAATACTGACTGCAGGTTCTCTTGTGTCTGATGAACGCTGCTTGATAAATACTGACTGCAGGTTCTCTTGTGTCTGATGACTGCTGCTTGATAAATACTGACTGCAGGTTTTCTTGTGTCTGATAAATGCTTGATAAATACTGACTGCAGGTTCTCTTGTGTCTGATAACTGCTTGATAAATACTGACTATAGGTTATCTTGTGTCTGATAACTGCTTGATAAATACTGACTGAAGGTTCTCTTGTGTCTGATGAGCGCTGCTTGATAAATACTGACTGCAGCTTCTCTTGTGTCTGATGACCGCTGCTTGATAAATACTGACTGTAGCTTCTCTTGTGTCTGATGACTGCTGCTTGATAAATACTGACTGAAGGTTCTCTTGTGTCTGATCACAGCTACTTGATAAATACTGGCTGTAGGTTCTCTTGTGTCTGATGACCACTGCTTGATAAATACTGACTGCAGGTTCTCTTGTGTCTGATCACAGCTGCTTGATAAATACTGACTGCAGGTTCTCTTGTGTCTGATGACCGCTGCCTGATAAATACTGACTGCAGGTTCTCTTGTGTCTGATGACCTCTGCTTGATAAATACTGACTGAAGGTTCTCTTGTGTCTGATGACCACTGCTTGATAAATACTGACTGCAGGTTCTCTTGTGTCTGATGACCGCTGCTTGATAAATACTGACTGCAGGTTCTCTTGTGTCTGATGACCGCTGCCTGATAAATACTGACTGCAGGTTCTCTTGTGTCTGATGACCTCTGCTTGATAAATACTGACTGAAGGTTCTCTTGTGTCTGATGACCGCTGCTTGATAAATACTGACTGCAGGTTCTCTTGTGTCTGATGACCGCTGCTTGATAAATACTGACTGCAGGTTCTCTTGTGTCTGATGACCGCTGCCTGATAAATACTGACTGCAGGTTCTCTTGTGTCTGATGACTGCTGCTTGATAAATACTGACTGCTGATGTGCAGTCACTAGAGGCAGGTGAGGCAGGGCTTCACCTCTCATATGGGCAAAAATATATTTTTTTTTATTGACTTTAAAAAAAAAATTGCAATTTTTTTTCCCCCCAGCATTTTTTTTTCACAGCTACATGTTGTGCAATGGAGAGGCACAAGCAGGTCTGCCCACCATTACACAACATGCTAATGGATAAAAGTGGTTAAGATCATTGCATGGCCCATAACTGCTTATTTGAGGCAGTCCTATTTGGGCTGACCCAATCCAATGAGAGGCATTAGTAAGTGGAACTTAGGGTTGGGGCTGGATGTTTAATCATATAAAACAAAACAAAAACAGAAAAAAAAAAACTTTCTTTTATTTTGTTGCTCTCATGTGAAGCTGCCAGCTTTGCTAAAGTGAAAAAGAGAGTTCTTAACTTCCCCTCTAAGTGCAGTGGAATGTGCCTTAAAGAGCAGGAAGAGATGCAGAGGGCAGTGTTTTAGCCACATCTTATTGAAGTAAGTTATGCAACCTTAGATTTTACTGAAAGGGAGTCTGTTACTGAAAATGATAATTAAATGAATGTGGTTTTTTGTTTTTTTACTCTTTTACAGCAGTTTAAGGATAATTTTTGTATTTTGTTTACTCAAAATTTACACTAGCAGCTTGCCTCTGTACTTCACACTAATTTATAGTCTCATTTTCTGAACTCTCTGTAGCTCTGCTGTTTTATTACTTAAAAATGCAGTGGTCCCTCTTCCCCCACCCCCCCTTGTGTGTGTGTGTGTGTGTGTGTGTCTCTCTCTCCTTATGTGTCGTTCTCCCCCATGGTCTCTTTCTCTCTCTGTCTCTCTTCCTCCCCCTCTGACTCTCTCATCCCTTATGTGTCTCTCTAACCCTCTGTGTGTGATTATGTCTCTCTCTCTAACCCTCTGTGTGTGATTGTCTCTCTCTCTCTAACCCTCTGTGTGTGATTGTGTCTCTTTTTCTCTCTCTCTAACCCTCTGTGTGTGATTGTCTCTCTCTCTCTTTCTCTCTCTCTCTCTCTCTCTCTCTCTCTCTCTCTCTCTCTCTCTCTCTCTCTAACCCTCTGTGTGTGATTGTGTCTCTCTCTTTCTCTTACCCTCTGTGTGTGATTGTGTGTCTCTCTCTAACACTCTGTGTGTGATTGTGTCTCTCTCTCTCTAACCCTCTGTGTGTGATTGTGTCTCTCTTTCTCTCTCTCTCTAACCCTCTGTGTGTGATTATGTCTCTCTCTTTCTCTAACCTTCTGTGTGTGATTGTGTTTCTCTCTCTCTCTAATGCTGTGTGTGTGATTGTGTCTCTCTCTCTCTCTCTCTCTAACCCTCGGTGTATGATTGTGTCTCTCTCTCTCTTTCTCTCTCTCTAACCCTATGTGTGTGATTGTGTCTCTCTCTCTTTCTCTCTCTCTAACCCTCTGTGTGTGATTGTGTCTCGCTCTCTTTCTCTCTCTCTAATCCTCTGTGTGTGATTGTGTTTCTCTCTCTTTTTCTAACCCTCTGTGTGTGATTGTGTCTCTCTCTCTTTCTCTAACCCTCTGTGGGTGATTGTGTCTCTCTCTCTTTCTCTAACCCTCTGTGGGTGATTGTGTCTCTCTCTCTTTCTCTAACCCTCTGTGTGTGATTGTGTCTCTCTCTCTTTCTCTAACCCTCTGTGTGATTGTCTCTCTCTTTCTCTCTCTCTCTAACCCTCTGTGTGTGATTGTGTCTCTCTCTTTCTCTAACCCTCTGTGTGTGATTGTGTCTCTCTCTCACTTTTCTCTCTCTAACCCTCTGTGTGTGATTGTCTCTCTCTCTCTAACCCTCTGTGTGTGATTGTGTCGCTCTCTCTTTCTCTCTAACCCTCTGTGTATGATTGTGTCTCTCTCTCTAACCCTCTGTGTGTGATTATGTCTCTCTCTATAACCCTCTGTGTGTGATTGTGTATCTCTCTCTCTAACCCTCTGTGTATGATTGTGTCTCTCTCTTTTTCTCTCTCTAACCCTCTGTGTGTGATTGTGTCTCTCTCTCTTTTTCTCTCTCTAACCCTCTGTATGCGATTGTGTCTCTCTCTCTGTCTCTCTCTCTAACCCTGTGTGTGTGATTGTGTCTCTCTCTCTTTCTCTCTCTCTAACCCTCTGTGTGTGATTGTGTCTCTCTCTCTCTAACACTCTGTGTGTGATTGTGTCTCTCTCTCTTTCTCTCTCTCTAACCCTCTGTGTGTGATTGTGTCTCTCTCCCCCCGTCTCTCTCTCCCTCTCCCCCCGAGTGCTTTTCTGTGTTTCAGTCTACCTTTTATTTATTTAATTAATGAATTGGTAGTGCCATCTGAGGATGTGGCTTTATTTAAAGGGGTGGGGTCAAGCGCCCCACCATCTTTAAATTTCACCAGCCGCCACTGGATCAAGATATTTTTATATTTACTGAATAATGAAATAATCTATAAGCATAATTTGCAGCATTAAAGTAAAAAGTATGTTTTAAACATATTTTAATGGGCATGGATTTCTAGATCTCATAATCAGAGCAAGCGTTTTGTTATCTGGCAAGAGTTTCTGTTACAATCCTTTAGACTAAAATCAGATGTTTACTAAGTTGACCAGTTTTCCAAGACACCATTTAAAGGGACATGAAACCCATATGTTTTCTTTCATGATTTAGAAAGAGCATGCAATTTTAAATAACTTTCCAATTTACATCTAATATCTAATTTTCTTCATTCTTCTAGCCACTGCCTCACCAGCCTCTGACGTCACTGCACGTCATTGCTGCAGGTTCTCTTGTGTCTGCTGACCTCTGCTTGATAAATACTGACTGCAGGTTCTCTTGTGTCTGATAACCGCTGCTTGATAAATACTGACTGCAGGTTCTCTTGTGTCTGATAACCTCTGCCTGATAAATACTGAGTGCAGGTTCTCTTGTGTCTGATGACCGCTGCTTGATAAATACTGAGTGCAGGTTCTCTTGTGTCTGATGACCGCTGCTTGATAAATACTGAGTGCAGGTTCTCTTGTGTCTGATGACCGCTGCTTGATAAATACTGACTGCAGGTTCTCTTGTGTCTGATGACCGCTGCTTGATAAATACTGACTGAAGGTTCTCTTGTGTCTGATGACCGCTGCTTGATAAATACTAACTGCAGGTTCTCTTGTGTCTGATGACTGCTGCTTGATAAATACTGACTGCAACTTCTCTTGTGTCTGATGACCTCTGCTTGATAAATACTGACTGCAGGTTCTCTTGTGTCTGCTGACCGCTGCTTGATAAATACTGACTGCAGGTTCTCTTGTGTCTGCTGACCGCTGCTTGATAAATACTGACTGTAGGTTTTCTTGTGTCTGATAACCGCTGCTTGATAAATACTGACTGCAGGTTCTCTTGTGTCTGATGACCTCTGCCTGATAAATACTGACTGCAGATTCTCTTGTGTCTGATGACCAATGGCTGATAAATACTGACTGCAGGTTCTCTTGTGTCTGATGACCTCTGCCTGATAAATACTGACTGCAGGTTCTCTCTTGTGTCTGATGACCACTGGCTGATAAATACTGACTGCAGGTTCTCTTGTGTCTGATGACCGCTGCTTGATAAATACTGACTGCAGGTTCTCTTGTGTCTGATGACCTCTGCCTGATAAATACTGACTGCAGATTCTCTTGTGTCTGATAACCGCTGCTTAATAAATACTGACTGCAGGTTCTTTTGTGTCTGATAACATCTGCTTTATAAATACTGACTGCAGGTTCTCTTGTGTCTCATGAGCGCTGCTTGATAAATAATGAATGCAGGTTCTCTTGTGTCTAATGACCGCTGCTTGATAAATACTGACTGCAGGTTCTCTTGTGTCTGATGACCTCTGCCTGATAAATACTGACTGCAGGTTCTCTTGTGTCTGATGACCGCTGCTTGATAAATACTGACTGCAGGTTCTCTTGTGTCTGATGACCGCTGCTTGATAAATACTGACTGCAGGTTCTCTTGTGTCTGATGACCTCTGCTTGATAAATACAGACTGCAGGTTCTCTTGTGTCTGATGACCTCTGCTTGATAAATACTGACTGCAGGTTCTCTTGTGTCTGATGACCTCTGCCTGATAAATACTGACTGCAGGTTCTCTTGTGTCTGATGACCGCTGCTTGATAAATACTGACTGCAGGTTCTCTTGTGTCTGATAACATCTGCCTGATAAATACTGACTGCAGGTTCTCTTGTGTCTGATGACCTCTGCCTGATAAATACTGACTGCAGGTTCTCTTGTGTCTGATGACCTCTGCCTGATAAATACTGACTGCAGGTTCTCTTGTGTCTGATAACATCTGCCTGATAAATACTGACTGCAGGTTCTCTTGTGTCTGATAACATCTGCCTGATAAATACTGACTGCAGGTTCTCTTGTGAGAACCTGAAGTTGTAGTGGGTCGAAGGCTGGTGAAAGTCTTTGATAAATCGACCCCTTAGTCTGAACTTCAGATAAGTTGTAGATTTTTATGACAAATTTCAAAGTTATATCTATTTCCACACTTTCTGTATCATGTGACTGCAGGTTCTCTTGTGTCTAATGACCGCTGCTTGATAAATACTGACTGCAGGTTCTCTTGTGTCTGATAACCGCTGCTTGATAAATACTGACTGCAGGTTCTCTTGTGTCTGATAACCTCTGCCTGATAAATACTGAGTGCAGGTTCTCTTGTGTCTGATGACCGCTGCTTGATAAATACTGAGTGCAGGTTCTCTTGTGTCTGATGACCGCTGCTTGATAAATACTGAGTGCAGGTTCTCTTGTGTCTGATGACCGCTGCTTGATAAATACTGACTGCAGGTTCTCTTGTGTCTGATGACCGCTGCTTGATAAATACTGACTGAAGGTTCTCTTGTGTCTGATGACCGCTGCTTGATAAATACTGACTGCAGGTTCTCTTGTGTCTGATGACTGCTGCTTGATAAATACTGACTGCAACTTCTCTTGTGTCTGATGACCTCTGCTTGATAAATACTGACTGCAGGTTCTCTTGTGTCTGCTGACCGCTGCTTGATAAATACTGACTGCAGGTTCTCTTGTGTCTGCTGACCGCTGCTTGATAAATACTGACTGTAGGTTTTCTTGTGTCTGATAACCGCTGCTTGATAAATACTGACTGCAGGTTCTCTTGTGTCTGATGACCTCTGCCTGATAAATACTGACTGCAGATTCTCTTGTGTCTGATGACCAATGGCTGATAAATACTGACTGCAGGTTCTCTTGTGTCTGATGACCTCTGCCTGATAAATACTGACTGCAGGTTCTCTCTTGTGTCTGATGACCACTGGCTGATAAATACTGACTGCAGGTTCTCTTGTGTCTGATGACCGCTGCTTGATAAATACTGACTGCAGGTTCTCTTGTGTCTGATGACCTCTGCCTGATAAATACTGACTGCAGATTCTCTTGTGTCTGATAACCGCTGCTTAATAAATACTGACTGCAGGTTCTTTTGTGTCTGATAACATCTGCTTTATAAATACTGACTGCAGGTTCTCTTGTGTCTCATGAGCGCTGCTTGATAAATAATGAATGCAGGTTCTCTTGTGTCTAATGACCGCTGCTTGATAAATACTGACTGCAGGTTCTCTTGTGTCTGATGACCTCTGCCTGATAAATACTGACTGCAGGTTCTCTTGTGTCTGATGACCGCTGCTTGATAAATACTGACTGCAGGTTCTCTTGTGTCTGATGACCGCTGCTTGATAAATACTGACTGCAGGTTCTCTTGTGTCTGATGACCTCTGCTTGATAAATACAGACTGCAGGTTCTCTTGTGTCTGATGACCTCTGCTTGATAAATACTGACTGCAGGTTCTCTTGTGTCTGATGACCTCTGCCTGATAAATACTGACTGCAGGTTCTCTTGTGTCTGATGACCGCTGCTTGATAAATACTGACTGCAGGTTCTCTTGTGTCTGATAACATCTGCCTGATAAATACTGACTGCAGGTTCTCTTGTGTCTGATGACCTCTGCCTGATAAATACTGACTGCAGGTTCTCTTGTGTCTGATGACCTCTGCCTGATAAATACTGACTGCAGGTTCTCTTGTGTCTGATAACATCTGCCTGATAAATACTGACTGCAGGTTCTCTTGTGTCTGATAACATCTGCCTGATAAATACTGACTGCAGGTTCTCTTGTGAGAACCTGAAGTTGTAGTGGGTCGAAGGCTGGTGAAAGTCTTTGATAAATCGACCCCTTAGTCTGAACTTCAGATAAGTTGTAGATTTTTATGACAAATTTCAAAGTTATATCTATTTCCACACTTTCTGTATCATGTGACTGCAGGTTCTCTTGTGTCTAATGACCGCTGCTTGATAAATACTGACTGCAGGTTCTCTTGTGTCTGATGACCTCTGCCTGATAAATACTGACTGCAGGTTCTCTTGTGTCTGATGACCTCTGCCTGATAAATACTGACTGCAGGTTCTCTTGTGTCTGATGACCGCTGCTTGATAAATACTGACTGCAGGTTCTCTTGTGTCTGATGACCTCTGCCTGATAAATACTGAATGCAGGTTCTCTTGTGTCTGATAACATCTGCTTTATAAATACTGACTGCAGGTTCTCTTGTGTCTCATGAGCGCTGCTTGATAAATAATGAATGCAGGTTCTCTTGTGTCTAATGACCGCTGCTTGATAAATACTGACTGCAGGTTCTCTTGTGTCTGATGACCTCTGCCTGATAAATACTGACTGCAGGTTCTCTTGTGTCTGATGACCGCTGCTTGATAAATACTGACTGCAGGTTCTCTTGTGTCTGATGACCGCTGCTTGATAAATACTGACTGCAGGTTCTCTTGTGTCTGATGACCTCTGCTTGATAAATACAGACTGCAGGTTCTCTTGTGTCTGATGACCTCTGCTTGATAAATACTGACTGCAGGTTCTCTTGTGTCTGATGACCTCTGCCTGATAAATACTGACTGCAGGTTCTCTTGTGTCTGATGACCGCTGCTTGATAAATACTGACTGCAGGTTCTCTTGTGTCTGATGACCTCTGCCTGATAAATACTGACTGCAGGTTCTCTTGTGTCTGATAACATCTGCCTGATAAATACTGACTGCAGGTTCTCTTGTGTCTGATAACATCTGCCTGATAAATACTGACTGCAGGTTCTCTTGTGAGAACCTGAAGTTGTAGTGGGTCGAAGGCTGGTGAAAGTCTTTGATAAATCGACCCCTTAGTCTGAACTTCAGATAAGTTGTAGATTTTTATGACAAATTTCAAAGTTATATCTATTTCCACACTTTCTGTATCATGTGACTGCAGGTTCTCTTGTGTCTAATGACCGCTGCTTGATAAATACTGACTGCAGGTTCTCTTGTGTCTGATGACCTCTGCCTGATAAATACTGACTGCAGGTTCTCTTGTGTCTGATGACCTCTGCCTGATAAATACTGACTGCAGGTTCTCTTGTGTCTGATGACCGCTGCTTGATAAATACTGACTGCAGGTTCTCTTGTGTCTGATGACCTCTGCCTGATAAATACTGACTGCAGGTTCTCTTGTGTCTGATGACCGCTGCTTGATAAATACTGACTGCAGGTTCTCTTGTGTCTAATGACCTCTGCCTGATAAATACTGACTGCAGGTTCTCTTGTGTCTGATGACCTCTGCCTGATAAATACTAACTGCAGGTTCTCTTGTGTCTGATGACCGCTGCTTGATAAATACTGACTGCAGGTTCTCTTGTGTCTGATAACATCTGCCTGATAAATACTGACTGCAGGTTCTCTTGTGAGAACCTGAAGATGTAGTGGGTCGAAGGCTGGTGAAAGTCTTTGATAAATCGACCCCTTAGTCTGAACTTCAGATAAGTTGTAGATTTTTATGACAAATTTCAAAGTTATATCTATTTCCACACTTTCTGTATCATGTGACAGCTATCAGCCAAACACATATACGTATATTCTGTGAATTCGTGCACATGCTCAGTAGGAGTTGGTGACTTAAAAATTGTAAATATATTATTTCTCCCACCATGCGTTACATAAAAATGCTCTTCGGGCCCTAACCTGATAAATGTTACTATATTTATCTGAACTGTATTTTGTTGTTCACAAACTGTATCTTGATAATCAATAGAGTCTTATTATAATTACAATGAATGTATTTTTGATGTTTCTTTCCTTTTTTGAAATTTGTTGACCCAAAATGTCATCTCAGTCAATTATCAGTTGCAAATGGATATCATATGTGATTGATAAGGGTGCCATCACTTGAAGACTGTGGTCCCCTCAGTGGATCTGGTATACATGGATGACACTGTGGACCCATAGAAACAAAACGAGGTGCAGAATGGCAATGCCATAGCAGTCAGTCTGATATAGGTCCATACACTTACTGTTTCAAATGTACTGATTTTCATTGTGATAAATCTGTTATTCTGGTTATGCTGTTTGTAACTAAAACATAAAAAGACTGTGCACATTGTGTTAATGGAAGTAAATTGGAAAGTTGTTTGAAATCGCTGCTCTATCTGAATCATGAAAGTTTAATTTTGAGTTGAGTGTCCCTTAAAGCTAATGGCTTCATAGGATCAGAAGGAATCAGACAAGGTGTTCACTCTAACAAGCACGTTTACTTTATTACAAGTACTGGAAACACAGGATAAGCAATGTTTGGACCCAGCACCTTTGTAAAAATAAAGCAATTACCTCAGATCCAAGGACACCATGTTTATCTGCTAAGATGCCAGCAGGTCCTCACCTCTCGAGGCTCATGATGAAATCTCAGGTAAGCCACAGTTGTTATGACAGGGACCAGCTGCCTGATGTAACACCACAGGGTGTATGGTCCTGACTCACCCAACACCTACTGATGAGGCTGTGTGACAGGGGGAGGGATGACCTGTATTATCATATCACATGATCAGCTATTATGTCATATACAACCAGCAGAAGATATACACAGAACGTTAGCTGAGGAGCTACAAGAATGCTACACCAGTATGTGCTGCCCTCCCATATATTATAGTATCAAGCTGCTGCTACATATGACTACTAACCCTTACCCTAGTACTAACCCATATACTAAACCTAGTACTAACTTTAACCCTAATACTAAACATACCTTTTATACAAACCAAAAAGAATAGTACTAAGCCTAATACTAAACCTAGTACAAACTCTAACCCTAACCCTACCCTTAGTACTAACTCTAACCCAAATACTAACCTTCGTACTAACCCTAACCCTAGTACTAACTCTAATACTAAATCTAGTACTAACTCTAACCCTAGTATTAACCCTAATACTAACTATATCCCTAGTACTAACCTTAATACTAACCCTAGTACTAACTCTAACCTAAATACTAACCCTAACCTTAATACTAACCCTAATACTAACTTTAACCCAAATACTTACCTTAGTACTAACTCTAGTACTAACTCTAACCCTAGTACTAATCCAAATACTAACTTTAACCCAAATACCTTAGTACTAACCCTAGTAGTAACTCTAACCCTAGTACTAACCTTAATACTAACTCTATCCCTAGTATTAACCTTAACCCTAGTACTAACCCTAGTACTAACCCTAATACTAACTCTAACCCTAGTACTAACCCTAACTCTAACCCTAGTACTAATTCTAACCCAAATACTAAACCTAGTACTAACTCTAATACCAACCCTAACCCAAATACTAACCCTAACCCTAGTACTAACTCTAACCCTAATACTAACCCTTACCCTAGTACTAACCCTAACCCTAGTAGTAACTCTAACCCAAATACTAACCCTAACCCAAATACTAACCCTAGGACTAACTAAACATAGTACTTACTCTAACTCTAGTACTACCTCTAACCCTAAAACTAACCCTAGAACTAACCTTAACCCTAGGACTAACCCTAAACCTAACTATAACACTAGTACTACCTCTATCCCTAATACTAACCCTAGTACTAACTCTAACCCTAGGACTATCCCTAGTACTAACTCTAACCCAAATACTAACCCTAACTCTAACCCTAGGACTATCCCTAGTACTAACTCTAACCCAAATACTAACCCTAACTCTAACCCTAGTAACTAACCCTAAACCTAGTACTACCTCTATCCCTAATACTAAGCCTAACGCTAGTACTAACCATAACCCTAGGACTACCTCTATCCCTAATACTAACCCTAGGACTAACCCTTACCCTAGTACTACCTATATCCCTAATACTAACCCTAACACTAGTACTAACTCTAACCCAAATAGTAACCCTAACCCAAATACTAACCATACCCCTAGGACTAACCCTAAACCTAGTACTAACTCTAACCCTAGTACTAACCCTAATCCTAGTACTAACTCCAACCCAAATACTAACCCGAATACTAACTCTAACCCTAGTGCCTGGGCAGCTATTACAGTGACAGGTGACATGGGGTGTGGTCTGGTCAGTTATCAGGTCTAGTGCCCGGGCAGCTATCACAGTGACAGGTGGCATGGGGTGTGGTCTGGTCAGTTCTCAGGTCTAGTGCCCGGGCAGTTATTACAGTGACAGGTTGCATGGGGGTGGTCTGGTCAGTTCACAGGTCTTGTGCCCGGGCAGCTATCACAGTGACAGTTGGCATGGGGGTTGGTCTGGTCAGGTCAACTGCCTAGGAAGTTATCACAGTAACAAGTCGCATGGGGGGTGGTCTGGTCAGTTCCCAGGTCTAGTGCCCGGGCAGTTATTACAGTGACAGGTGGCATGGGGGGTAGTCTGGTCAGTTCTCAGGTCTAGTGCCCGGGCAGTTATTACAGTGACAGGTGGTACGGAGGTGGTCTGGTCAGTTATCAGGTCTAGTGCCCGGGCAGCTATCACAGTGACAGGTGGCATGGTGTGTGGTCTGGTCAGTTCTAAGGTCTAGTGCCCGGGCAGTTATTACAGTGACAGGTGGTATAGGGGGTGGTTTGGTCAGTTCTCAGGTCTAGTGCCCGGGCAATTATCACAGTGACAGGTGTTATGGGGGGGGGGGTGGTGGTCTGGTCAGTACTCAGGTCTTGTGCCCGGGCAATTATCACAGTGACAGGTGGTATGGGGGGGGTGGTCTGGTCAGTACTCAGGTCTAGTGCACAGGAAGGTATCACAGTGACAGGTGGCATGGGGGTGGTCTGGTCAGTTCTCAAGTCTAGTACCCAGGCAGTTATCACAGTACCAGGTGCCATGGGGGGTGGTCTGGTCAGGTCTAGTGCCCGGCAGCTATCACAGTGACAGGTGGCATGGGGTGTGGTCTGGTCAGTTCTCAGGTCTAGTGCCCGGCAGTTATCACAGTGACAGGTGGTATAGGGGGTGGTCTGGTCAGTTCTCAAGTCTAGTGCCCGGGCAGTTATTACAGTGACAGGTGGTATTGGTGGTGGTCTGGTCAGTTCTCAGGTCTAGTGCCCGGGCAGTTATCACAGTGACAGGTGGCATGGGGTGTGGGCTGGTCAGTTCTCAAGTCTAGTGCACAGGCAGTTATCACAGTGACAGGTTGCATGGGGGTGGTCTGGTCAGTTCACAGGCCTTGTGCCCGGGCAGCTATCACAGTGACAGTTGGCATGGGGGTTGGTCTGGTCAGGTCTAGTGCCCGGCAGTTATCACAGTGACAGGTGGTATAGGGGGTGGTAGGGTCAGGTCTCAGGTCTAGTGTCTGGCAGTTATCACAGTGACCGGTGGTATAGGGGGTGGTCTGGTCAGGTCTCAGGTCTTGTGCCCGACAGTTATCACAGTGACAGGTGGTATAGGGGGTGGTCTGGTCAGGTTTCAGGTCTAGTGCCCGGCAGTTATCACAGTGACAGGTGGTATAGGGGTGGTCTGGTCAGTTCTCAGGTCTAGTGCCTGGGCAGCTATCACAGTGACAGATGGCATGGGGGGTGGTCTGGTCAGTTCTCAGGTCTTGTGCCCGGGCAGTTATCACAGTGACAGGTGGTATAGGGGGTGGTCTGATCAGTTCTCAGGTCTAGTGCCCGGCAGCTATCACAGTGACAGATGGCATGGGGGGGTGGTCTGGTCAGTTCTCAGGTCTTGTGCCCGGCAGTTATCACAGTGACAGGTGGTATAGGGGTGGTCTGGTCAGTTCTCAGGTCTAGTGCCTGGGCAGCTATCACAGTGACAGATGGCATGGGGGGTGGTCTGGTCAGTTCTCAGGTCTACTGCCCGGGCAGTTATCACAGTGACAGATGGCATGGGGGGTGGTCTGGTCAGTTCTCAGGACTAGTGCCCGGGCAGTTATCAGTGACAGGTGGTATAGGGGGTACTCAGGTTCATAACCCTATTTACTGTATAATAATCTAAGTGCTGACACTGGGATCAGTAGAGAAAGTCACAGTATCAGGAAGATGGTTGGAGAGGGCTGTGATATCGCAGCACTGAATGGGTGGAGACCCTCTAGTAATAAAAATATTTAGCAAAGTGCAACTGAGACTGCTACAGGGGTGACAGCTTCTTCCACTTACACAGGCATCAGTTACACAAATCACTGGGCTGTGAGGCGTGACACCTCTCTGTGGTCCGGGGTCTATCCTTTTACATCGCTGGGCCTTGCTTTCAGACAGGAGGTGACCTCTGTGATGCTCTGGCAATATATTATAAGGGCTGGCACATCAGATAAACAAAGTGCTTCACACAGGGTGAAAGATATCATAATATTATATTTTGTATAATCTGTCCCATCACAAGGACAAACAAAATCAAACATTTAAACATAGATGCCTAGAAAAACTGTTACTTTCCTTATAATATTCCTATCTGCGTTCGCCATAACTGCCACGCTGTTCCATAAGTATTTTTTGTGACTTTTACACACTAATGTTCTGGAGAGTATTTTAATAATAAATCACAGTTGTCTATAAAATGCATTTTTATATCAGATTTACAATCTTTAGCAGAATATGCAACATTCAGTACTAACTCTAACTCTAGTACTAAATCTAACCCTAGTACTAATCAAAATACTAACTTTAACCCAAATACCCAAATACAATAACCCTAACCCTAACCCTAACCCTAACCCTAAATCTATCCCTAGTATTAACCTAAACCCTAGTACTAACCCTAATACTAACTCTAATCCTAGTACTAACCCTAACCCTAGTACTAACTGTAACCCAAATACTAACCCTAACTCTAACCCTAGTACTAACTGTAACCCAAATACTAACCCTAACTCTAACCCTAATACTAACCCTAGTATTAACTCTAATACCAACCCTAACCCAAATACTAACCCTATCCCTAGTACTAACTCTAAGCCAAATACTAACCCTAACCCTAGTACTAACTCTAACCCTAATACTAACCCTTACCCTAGTACTAACCCTAACCCAAGTAGTAACACTAACCCTAACCCAAATACTAACCCTAGGACTAACTAAACATAGTACTTACTCTAACTCTAGTACTACCTCTAACCCTAAAACTAACCCTAGTACTAACCTTAACCCTAGGACAAACCCTAAACCTAACTATAACACTAGTACTACCTCTATCCCCAATACTAACCCTAACCCTAGTACTAACTCTAACCCTAGGACTATCGCTAGTACTAACTCTAACCCAAATACAGTGACAGGTGACATGGGGTGTGGTCTGGTCAGTTATCAGGTCTAGTGCCCGGGCAGCTATCACAGTGACAGGTTGCATGGGGGTGGTCTGGTCAGTTCACAGGTCTTGTGCCCGGGCAGCTATCACAGTGACAGTTGGCATGGGGGTTGGTCTGGTCAGGTCAACTGCCTAGGAAGTTATCACAGTAACAAGTCGCATGGGGGGTGGTCTGGTCAGTTCCCAGGTCTAGTGCCCGGGCAGTTATTACAGTGACAGGTGGCATGGGGGGTGGTCTGGTCAGTTCTCAGGTCTAGTGCCCGGGCAGTTATTACAGTGACAGGTGGTACTGGGGTGGTCTGGTCAGTTATCAGGTCTAGTGCCCGGGCAGCTATCACAGTGACAAGTGGCATGGTGTGTGGTCTGGTCAGTTCTAAGGTCTAGTGCCCGGGCAGTTATTACAGTGACAGGTGGTATTGGGGGTGGTCTGGTCAGTTATCAGGTCTAGTGCCCGGGCAGCTATCACAGTGACAGGTTGCATGGGGGTGGTCTGGTCAGTTCACAGGTCTTGTGCCCGGGCAGCTATCACAGTGACAGTTGGCATGGGGGTTGGTCTGGTCAGGTCAACTGCCTAGGAAGTTATCACAGTAACAAGTCGCATGGGGGGTGGTCTGGTCAGTTCCCAGGTCTAGTGCCCGGGCAGTTATTACAGTGACAGGTGGCATGGGGGGTGGTCTGGTCAGTTCTCAGGTCTAGTGCCCGGGCAGTTATTACAGTGACAGGTGGTACTGGGGTGGTCTGGTCAGTTATCAGGTCTAGTGCCCGGGCAGCTATCACAGTGACAAGTGGCATGGTGTGTGGTCTGGTCAGTTCTAAGGTCTAGTGCCCGGGCAGTTATTACAGTGACAGGTGGTATTGGGGGTGGTCTGGTCAGTTCTCAGGTCTAGTGCCCGGGCAATTATCACAGTGACAGGTGGTATGGGGGGGTCTGGTCAGTTCTCAGGTCTTGTGCCCGGGCAATTATCACAGTGACAGGTGGTATGGGGGGGTGGTGGTCTGGTCAGTTCTCAGGTCTAGTGCACAGGCAGTTATCACAGTGCCAGGTGCCATGGGGGGTGGTCTGGTCAGGTCTAGTGCCCGGCAGCTATCACAGTGACAGGTGGTATGGGTAGGTGGGTCTGGTCAGTTCTCAGGTCTAGTGCCCGGCAGTTATCACAGCGACAGGTGGTACAGGGGGTGGTCTGGTCAGTTCTCAGGTCTAGTGCCTGGGCAGTTATCACAGTGACAGGTGGCATGGGGGGTGGTCTGGTCAGTTCTCAGGTCTAGTGCCCGGCAGTTATCACAGTGACAGGTGGTATAGGGGGTGGTCTGGTCAGTTCTCAGGTCTAGTGCCCGGGCAGTTATTACAGTGACAGGTGGTATTGGTGGTGGTCTGGTCAGTTCTCAGGTCTAGTGCCCGGGCAGTTATCACAGTGACAGGTGGCATGGGGTGTGGCCTGGTCAGTTCTTAGGTCTAGTGCCCGGGCAGTTATCACAGTGACAGATGGCATGGGGGGTGGTCTGGTCAGTTCTCAGGTCTAGTGCCTGGGCAGTTATTACAGTGACAGGTGGTATTGGGGGTGGGCTGGTCAGTTCTCAGGTCTAGTGCCCGGGCAGTTATTACAGTGACAGGTGGTATGGGGGGGTGGGTCTGGTCAGTTCTCAGGTCTAGTGCCCGGGCAGTTATTACAGTGCCAGGTGGTATTGGGGGTGGTCTGGTCAGTTCTCAGGTCTAGTGCCCGGGCAGTTATTACAGTGACAGGTGGTATTGGGGGTGGTCTGGTCAGTTCTCAGGTCTAGTGCCCGGGCAGTTATTACAGTGACAGGTGGTATTTTGGGTGGTCTGGTCAGTTCTCAGGTGTAGTGCCCGGGCAGTTATTACAGTGACAGATGGTATTGGGGTTGGTCTGGTCAGTTCTCAGGTCTAGTGCCTGGGCAGTTATTACAGTGACAGGTGGTATTGGGGGTGGTCTGGTCAGTTCTCAGGTGTAGTGCCCGGGCAGTTATTACAGTGACAGATGGTATTGGGGGTGGTCTGGTCAGTTCCCAGGTCTAGTGCCCGGGCAGTTATTACAGTGACAGGTGGTATGGGGGGGTGGATCTGGTCAGTTCTCAGGTCTAGTGCCCGGGCAATTATCACAGTGACAGGTGCCATGGGGGGTGGTCTAGTCAGGTCTAGTGCCTGGCAGTTATCACAGTGACAGGTGGTATAGGGGGTGGTCTGGTCAGTTCTCAGGTCTAGTGCCCGGCAGTTATCACAGTGACAGGTGGTATAGGGGGTGGTCTGGTCAGGTCTCAGGTCTAGTGCCCGGCAGTTATCACAGTGACAGGTGGTATAGGGGGTGGTCTGGTCAGGTCTCAGGTCTAGTGCCCGGCAGTTATCACAGTGACAGATGGCATGGGGGGTGGTCTGGTCAGTTCTCAGGTCTACTGCCCGGGCAGTTATCACAGTGACAGATGGCATGGGGGGTGGTCTGGTCAGTTCTCAGGACTAGTGCCCGGGCAGTTATCAGTGACAGGTGGTATAGGGGGTACTCAGGTTCATAACCCTATTTACTGTATAATAATCTAAGTGCTGACACTGGGATCAGTAGAGAAAGTCACAGTATCAGGAAGATGGTTGGAGAGGGCTGTGATATCGCAGCACTGAATGGGTGGAGACCCTCTAGTAATAAAAATATTTAGCAAAGTGCAACTGAGACTGCTACAGGGGTGACAGCTTCTTCCACTTACACAGGCATCAGTTACACAAATCACTGGGCTGTGAGGCGTGACACCTCTCTGTGGTCCGGGGTCTATCCTTTTACATCGCTGGGCCTTGCTTTCAGACAGGAGGTGACCTCTGTGATGCTCTGGCAATATATTATAAGGGCTGGCACATCAGATAAACAAAGTGCTTCACACAGGGTGAAAGATATCATAATATTATATTATATTTTGTATAATCTGTCCCATCACAAGGACAAACAAAATCAAACATTTAAACATAGATGCCTAGAAAAACTGTTACTTTACTTATAATATTCCTATCTGCGTTCGCCATAACTGCCACGCTGTTTCATAAGTATTTTTTGTGACTTTTACACACTAATGTTCTGGAGAGTATTTTAATAATAAATCACAGTTGTCTATAAAATGCATTTTTATATCAGATTTACCATCTTTAGCAGAATATGCAACATTCAGTTACAGAACAGAAGACAGGATTTGCAGTAATCCTGAGCAGTTAGCTAAGGGACAATTACATGACAATCGTTTCCATGGGATCATCCGTTTATAGCCAATATGCAAGTGGATCTGGGGACGGCCTTGTCACAGATAACAAACGTCTGTATTTTTATTGATTAGCTTTCATGTGAGCACATCTCAATTTTACAAAGTCTAGATAATAGGAGCAAATAAAAAAGTCAATAAAATAGCTGAGACTGTACAAGCGAATCACAGAGTGGACAAGCTCAGCAAACACACTGAAAAGTTTCTGTCTTAAACAATTAACTGGAAAATTGTAAATGAATTATCCTAGAACTCCGTGCCAGTCGCAGCTGCTTGTCTTTGTCATTTGTCTCCATCTGTGAGTGATGCACAATTAGCTAAAGCAATGAGTGGCTGCGGTGAGGGTGTATCTGAAGCCTGTGCCCCTCTAGGGTTAGCAGACACAATACATGGTGAATGGTATAGAGAAAATCATATTCATATCTGTAATAATGCTACATTTCATGTATTTGGTTCCCTGTCAGTTATAACCCACACTCAGACCTCACTGTCTGCAGCCCCTGTCAGTTATAACCCCAAATCAGACCTCACTGTCTGCAGCCCCTGTCAGTTATAACCCACACTCAGACCTCACTGTCTGCAGCCCCTGTCAGTTATATCCCCAAAACAGACCTCACTGTCTGCAGCCCCTGTCAGTTATATCTCCAAATCAGACCTCACTGTCTGCAGCCCCTGTCAGTTATAACCCCAAATCAGACCTCACTGTCTGCAGCCCCTGTCAGTTATAACCCCAAATCAGACCTCACTGTCTGCAGCCCCTGTCAGTTATAACCCACACTCAGACCTCACTGTCTGCAGCCCCTGTCAGTTATAACCCCAAATCAGACCTCACTGTCTGCAGCCCCTGTCAGTTATAACCCCAAATCAGACCTCACTGTCTGCAGCCCATGTCAGTTATAACCCACACTCAGACCTCACTGTCTGCAGCCCCTGTCAGTTATAACCCCAAATCAGACCTCACTGTCTGCAGCCCCTGTCAGTTATAACCCCAAATCAGACCTCACTGTCTGCAGCCCCTGTCAGTTATAACCCCAAATCAGACCTCACTGTCTGCAGCCCCTGTCAGTTATATCCCCAAATCAGACCTCACTGTCTGCAGCCCCTGTCAGTTATATCCCCAAAACAGACCTCACTGTCTGCAGCCCCTGTCAGTTATATCTCCAAATCAGACCTCACTGTCTGCAGCCCCTGTCAGTTATATCCCCAAATCAGACCTCACTGTCTGCAGCCCCTGTCAGTTATATCACCAAAACAGACCTCACTGTCTGCAGCCCCTGTCAGTTATATCCCCAAAACAGACCTCACTGTCTGCAGCCACTGTCAGTTATATCTCCAAATCAGACCTCACTGTCTGCAGCCCCTGTCAGTTATATCTCCAAATCAGACCTCACTGTCTGCAGCCCATGTCAGTTATAACCCCAAATCAGACCTCACTGTCTGCAGCCCCTGACAGTTATATCACCAAAACAGACCTCACTGTCTGCAGCCCCTGACAGTTATATCCCCAAAACAGACCTCACTGTCTGCAGCCCCTGACAGTTATATCCCCAAAACAGACCTCACTGTCTGCAGCCCCTGCCAGTTATAACCCCAAATCAGACCTCACTGTCTGCAGCCCCTGTCAGTTATATCCCCAAATCAGACCTCACTGTCTGCAGCCCCTGCCAGTTATAACCCAAAATCAGACCTCACTGTCTGCAGCCCGTCAGTTATAACCCCAAAACAGACCTCACTCTCTGCAGTCCCTGTCAGTTATAACCCCAAATCAGACCTCACTGTCTGCAGCCCCTGTCAGTTATAACCCAAAATCAGACCTCACTGTCTGCAGCCCCTGTCAGTTATATCCCCAAAACAGACCTCACTGTCTGCAGCCCCTGTCATTTATATCCCCAAATCAGACCTCAGGTCAGACCTCACTGTCTGCAGTCCCTGTCAGTTATATCCCCAAATCAGACCTCACTGTCTGCAGCCACTGTCAGTTATATCCCCAAATCAGACCTCACTGTCTGCAGCCCCTGTCAGTTATATCCCCAAATCAGACCTCAGGTCAGACCTCACTATCTGCAGCCCCTATCAGTTATAACCCAAAATCAGACCTCACCGTCTGCAGCCACTCGCTGTCTGCAGCTTCCGTCAGTTATATCCCCAAATCAGACTTTAGGTCAGACCTCACTGTCTGCAGTCCCCGTTAGTTATAACCCCAAATCAGACATCACTGTCTGCAGCCCCTGTCCATTATATCCACAAATCAAACCCTCAGCTCAGCCCTCACTGTCTGCAGCACCTGTCAGTTATAACCCCAAATCAGACCTCAGATCAGACCTCATTGTCTGCAGCTCCTGTCAGTTATCTCCCCAAATCAGAATTCAGATCAGACCTCATTGTCTGCAGCCCCTGTCAGTTATAACCCCAAATCAGACCTCATTTTCTGCAGCCCCGGTCAGTTATATCCCCATATCAGACCTCACTGTCTGCAGCCCCTGTCAGCTATATCCCACATCAGACCTCAGATGTCATGGTCTGCAACACCTATCGGTTATATCCCCAACTAAGACATATCACTAAATTTCAGAATATTCTGTGTACTAGGTGCATAATGAGCCTAAGTTTGTTGACCACTTACAGCGAGAGGTGAGTGTTGGTAGTGTGCCACTAGTATCTAGTACAATATTAGGAGTGAAGTAAAAGTGTTAAACACCCGACCTCAGATCAGACCCCAGAAAACTACGTAACCGGTTAGAACCCCATCTGTTATATGCCCATATCAGTCCCCAGTAAGCCATGTAACTGGTGAGAGCACCATCTGTTATATGTCCATATCAGACCTCAGTAAACCATGTAACTGGTGAGACCACCATCTGTTATATGTCCATATCAGACCTCAGATCAGATCAACAGAAAACCATGTAACTGGTGAGAGCACCATTTGTTATATGTCCATATCTGACCCCGGTAAACCATGTAACTGGTGAGAGCACAATCTGTTATATGTCCATATCAGACCCCAGTAAACCATGTAACTGGTGAGACCACCATGTTATATGTCCATATCAGACCCCAGTATACCATGTAACTGGTGATACCACCATCTGTTATATGTCCATATCAGACCCCAGTAAACCATGTAACTGGTGAGACCACCATCTGTTATATGTCCATATCAGACCTCAGTAAACCATGTAACCAGTGAGACCACCATCTGTTATAATATGTCCATATCAGAACTCAGATCAGACCACAGAAAACCACGTAACTGGTGAGAGCACTATCTGTTATACGTCAATATCGGACACCAGTAAACCATGTAACTGGTGAGACCACCATATGTTATATGTCCATATCAGACCCCAGTAAACCATGTAACTAGTGAGACCACCATCTGTTATATGTCCATTTTAGACCCCAGTAAACCATGTAACTGGTGAGATCACCATCTGTTATATGTCCATATCAGACCTCAGTAAACCATGTAACCAGTGAGACCACCATCTGTTATAATATGTCCATATCAGAACTCAGATCAGACCACAGAAAACCACGTAACTGGTGAGACCACCATCTGTTATATCTCCATTTTAGACCCCAGTAAACCATGTAACTGGTGAGACCACCATCTGTTATATGTCCATTTTAGACCCCAGTAAACAATGTAACTGGTGAGACCACCATCTTTTATATGTCCATTTTAGACCTCAGAAAACTACATAACTGGTGAGAGCACCATCTGTTATATGTCAATATCAGACCTCAGTAAACCATGTAACTGGTGAAAGCCCCATATGTTATATGTCCATATCAGACCCCAGTAAACCATGTAACTAGTGAGACCACCATCTGTTATATGTCCATTTTAGACCCCAGTAAACAATGTAACTGGTGAGACCACCATCTTTTATATGTCCATTTTAGACCTCAGAAAACTACATAACTGGTGAGAGCACCATCTGTTATATGTCAATATCAGACCTCAGTAAACCATGTAACTGGTGAAAGCCCCATATGTTATATGTCTATATCAGACCTCAGTAAACCATGTAACTGGTGAGGATCTCGTTTTTCTTGGTTTATAAAACTGGAGTCGTTTGTGAAGGTTTCTATAAACTCCTGGAACAAATTCTCAGGACTGTGTTCGCTTTGCTACAATTTATAAACACATTGATTTTTGCATTAGGAATCTGAAGAATGAATGAAACGCAATTCCCAGACAGACAGATAGATGAAGCAGCAAAAATATATTTATGGCTGAGAGTAATTAGTGGTTAGAAGGAGCCGCACTTCCTCTCATTGTACACAGCCAGCACCCGTCTAACACACAGGGCAGTGTGTGCTGACATAGGGGGTCTTCACTAAATGCAGGAGCTCACCTGATACAGGGGTCTTCACTAAATGCAGGAGCTCACCTTGTCACAGATACCAGGCTGCCAAGGCTACCTCCTTCCATATTGTGGATTATTGTGTCACCACCAGCTTCCCTTTTATTGTTACCCTGATTGCACATTGTCACAGAAAGAGCTGATCTCTGCCTGCTTGGCCCCTTTAGAACTTGCCGGGATTATGGAACCCTCGCCAGTTGGGCTTGCTAAAGGTCCCCACTGAACTTTAACCTAGGTTGCTCAAGAGACCCTTTGCCCTAGAACTCTGCTCTTTTGGGGATTTGTTATGTCTTTGGTGGACAGGGGTTGGGGTAAGTGCGGAGGGGGAGCTCACTCGGGAACCGGGGGTTTTGGACACCCCCCACCTTAGGCTGTTCTTAAGTACCTTTACCAGGCTGCCGCTCCGGTCTCCAGTAACGGATCATGTCCCTTTTTCGACGGTGGCATCTGTGAACTAGGAGCTCTCTAAAGACATCCTGGGATGGCCGCTGCTCCCCTGGGATCACCCTGAAACCGCAACCTAGCTATTGAGGGGTCTCTATGTGACTATGGCTCCTATGGAGGCGCCAGCCTGTCTGGAGGGGTGGGAATCGCAGGGTCAGGTAAGGCTCTTATCAAGATGGGAATGTGCATATAAGCTGTGTGTTTTTCACAATAAAGTCTGTTCGTGTTTCACCTTAATACTGGTCTTGTCTGGTTATTAGGGTGGGCTACTTGCTATAATCGCTTTGCCGCTCTACAGCTACAGGTTCCAGGTACAGGAAAGACCCTCTTGGCGGAGCTACCCAGTCGGAGTAGCCAGAGTCTGTCACAACTGGTTAGCAGTGGTGGGATGCTTCCTTCTACCTGGAACATCCAAACCACCACAAGGCCCACTTCGGATGGAGCAGCGGTACTCTGGGCTTAAAAGAAGTACTCTTAAAGACTTGCTGGAAGTTCATGGATGAGTGGCCAGCAACAAATCCAAAGCAGCAATCATCGCCATGCTGATGGAAGGCGATCGAGCCAGCAATCAGGCTAGTGAGCCCTCAACTGGGGGGGGACTGAGATGTCCGAGGTCCAGAGGGAGATCCAGTGGTGGCTGGCACTCTAGGGGACCACCCCACCCCAGGAGATCATCACACAGATTATTGCGGACACTACAGGCCTCAAAATGCTGGTGGTGCATAAAGCTAATGGGTGACCCGCACCGGCCAACCTGGGGCCTGCTTCCCTCAGGAAGAAGTTACCCCATGAGACTTTCTGTGCCTTTAAAGACAGAGAGCAGAAGAGCGATCAATACCTGCAGGTATTCGAGACCCAGTGCAAGCTGCAGGGCATCACAGATGCCGACCGGGTTACCTACCTGATTGGGAAGCTGTCGGGGAGGGCCTTGGATGCCTTCAAGGCCATTCCCCTGGAAGACAAAAGGAACTATGAAGGAGCTCATCTTGACTAGGTATGCCATCACCCCTGAGGACCACCGTCTGAAGTTCCATAGCCTGAGGAGAAAGGGACAACCCTTTACAGAGTGGACCCAGCAGTTCACCCGCTCCCTGGACTATTGGTTTTCAGGTTGCCAAGTGACCACCCTGACCCAAGCCTCCCAGGTTATCCTTATGGAACATTTTTATGACCACTCTCAGCTGGAGATATGAGAATGGGTCAGGGATCGGAGACCTTAGACAGTGGATCACGCTGCTGTCCTGGCAGACCAATTCTTGGATGCCCGACACACGGTTCGACCCAAACCCCATCCAAGAGCCTGCTCCACTCCTGCACCTTCTCGGCCTCCAGTGACCCATCAAAACCCCCCTGCTCCACCGGCACCACTCTATTCTGGGCCCAATCCGACCGGAAAGACAGGAATCCAGTGTTACGGGTTTGATCAAGTGGGCCATGTACGGTCCAATTGTCAAAAGAATCCACCCCACCCCAACGGGACCAGAGTCTGGGGTTTCCAGAGGAGCGGAAAGAGATATATACTGACGGTAGTGGACTATGCTACCCGGTACCTGGAGGCAACCCACCTGACCAACATCCAGGCAGAGACCCTAGCCGATGCTCTGTTCCGGATCTTTGCAAGAGTGCGTTTCTCCCGGGAGATTATCTCGGACCAAGGGACTCACCCAGCGGCTATGGAGGCTTGCGGGGTAAGACCCCTGCCAAGCTTCCCATACCACCCCCAGACCAACGGGTTGTGCAAGAGGTTTAACGGGACACTGAAGCAGCTGCTTTTGATGTTCTCGGCCTCTAACAAGGACTGGGAGAGATACCTGCCGCATCTACTGTTCCCTTACAGGGAGGTGCCCCAGGAATCTACCGGGTTCTCCCCTTTGAGTTAGTGTATGACCGGAGGGTGAGGGGGCCCTAGACCTTCTCAGAGCCCACTGGGAAGGATCAGTTGGGGAGGAGGGACTCTCCATTGTAGAATACGTCCTGAAGTTCAGGAACCGACTGAAGAACCTCGCCGCCAGAGTGCGCAAGAACCTTCAGATTGCCCAAGGTAGGCAGAAGCGGTGGTACGACCGTAATGCTCGTAACCGCACCCTAGAAGTGGGGTAGAAGGTTCTGCCCCTAAAACAGACCAAGACAGACAAGCTGCAGGCTTCTTGGCAGGGACCCAACCGAGTGATAGAGCATCTTTGTGATACTACCTACCTGGTCGCCAAATGTTCAGATGAACGAGTCCGCCAAACCTTTCATGTGAACATGCTGAAGGCCTACCAGGAGAGGCCAGAGGAGGTAGTTGCCATATGCGCTCCAGCCATAAGGGACTTGGAGAGTCACCCCATGCCGGAGCTACCCGGGCGGAATAGGGCACCAGCAGGCGTAGGAGACATAAGGCTAGATGAGCGGCTAGGGAAGGTGCAGCGAGAGCAAGTTAAACAGGTGCTAGAGAGATAGCAGGACATGTTCTCCACAGTAGGGCTGCACCAGGTGGAGATCCCAGGACAGGCGCCTTTTGGCAGCCGGTGTACCAGGTCCCTAAATTGGTTAGGGAAGGCATTTGCTGCGAAATTAGGGAGATGCTCGATACAGGATCTGTCGAACCATCTAACAACCCCTGGGCATCCCGGTTGTGCTTGTGCCCAAGCTTACCCCGGCAAGTCCTGTGGTTCCCTGAGTGCGAGGCTTCCTTCCAGCGACTAAAGAAAGCACTAGTCTCTGCCCCTATCATACAGATGCCTCCATATTCAGGTTGGTAGCAGTGCTGAGCCAGGTAAATGAGGAGGGCCGTGAACACCCCGTAGCCAACATCAGCGGAAAATTACTACCTCGGGAAGTAGGCTACGTGGCAGTGGAGAAGGAATGCTTGGCACTGGTGTGGGCTCTCAAGAAACTGCAGCCATACCTATACGGAAGGTCCTTAACCAGGTTTCTGGGGACAATGGACGTCTGTTGCAGTGGAGCTTAGCCTTTCAGCCCTTTAACTTTACAATTCAGTATCGGCCGGGAAGGAGTAACGGCAATGCAGATGGCCTCTCCCGGCAAACTGAATTGGAATAGCACCACTGGACAGCCCCAAGCCAACCCGTCAGGATCCAGCCAGGTCTGCCATACTTTGAAGGGGGGAGCACTGTCATGGATACAAGGCTGCCAAGGCTACCTCCTCTCATATTGTGGATAACTGTGTCCCCACCAGCTTCCCTTTTATTGTTACCCTGATTGCACATTGTCACAGAAAGAGCTGATCTCTGTCTGCTTGGCCCCTTCATAACTTGCCGGACTTATGGAACCACTCACCGGCTGGGCTTGCTAGAGGTCCCCGCTGAACTTTAACCTAGGTCGCTCCAGAGGCCCTTTGCCCTAGAGCTCCACTCTTTTGGGGATTTGTCATGCCTTTGGTGGACAGGGGTTGGGGTGAGTGCTGAGGGGGAGCTCACTCGGAAATCGAGGGTTTTGGACACCCCCCACCTTAGGCTGTTCCTGAGTACCTTTACTAGGCTGCCGCTTCACTCCCCAGTAACGGACCATGTCGCTTTTTGGGCTGTGGCATCTGAGGACCCGGAGCTCTCTAACGACACCCTGGGATGGCCGCTGCTGCCCCGGGATCACCCTGAAACCGTAACCTAGCTATTGTGGGGCCTCTATGTGACTATGGCTCCTATGGAGGCGCCAGCCTGTCTGGAGGGGCGGGAAGCGTGGGATCAGATAAGGCTCTTATCAAGATGGGAATGTGTATATAAGCTGTGTGTTTTTCACAATAAAGTCTGTTTGTGTTTCACCTTAATACTGGTCTTGTCTGGTTATTAGGGTGGGCTACTTGCTATAATCAATTTGCCACTCTACAGCTACAAATTCCAGGTACAGGAAAGACCCTCTTGGCAGAGTTACACAGTCGGGGTAGCCAGAGTACATTGCACACCTGATACAGGGGTCTTCACTAAATGCAGGGAGCTCACCTGATACAGGGGTCTTCACTAAATGAAGGGAACTCACCTGATACAGGGGTCTTCACTAAATGTAGAAATGCTCACCTGATACAGGGGTCTTCACTAAATGTAGAAATGCTCACCCGATACAGGGGTCTTCACGATATAACCTGGTGGGTTTCGTGGTTATCTCTGCTGATTAAGGAGGTACTCAACAGAAGGATGTTTAGTAATGCAGGGTGCTAGCTTGGTGTAAGGGAACTTCAGAGCCACACAAGTAAGAAAGACACTTTCCTGTGGTTTTCCCAAGTGCACATGTTCATCTTGTTCCTCAGTGGTACATTGTGTGCCTCATCTGTAAATAAATCCTGTTACAGCTAAACAAAACTATGTCACACTAATGTTGGTAAGCTTCGTATCATACTTTAGCAGAAATAAAATCATTTTTGCTAACAAACCACATGCCTTTATATGAACCTGTTATCTAGTCTTGTATGCTGTAGCCAATCACAGGGCAGGTGTAATTATGCTAATGTACAACTCTAAGCATGTAGCAGGGCCAGGAAAACCTCAGCATACTTATATATACAGCATGCACTCCAGTCTCTCAGCAGTGAGTGTACACCCCTTAGTTTCATTTAATATCTGAAATGGGTTTAATTCTGAGATTAATGCCCCTTTATGCCAGAAAAACATAATTTATGCTTACCTGATAAATTCCTTTCTTCTGTAGTGTGATCAGTCCACGGGTCATCATTACTTCTGGGATATTACTCCTCCCCAACAGGAAGTGCAAGAGGATTCACCCAGCAGAGCTGCATATAGCTCCTCCCCTCTACGTCACTCCCAGTCATTCGACCAAGGACCAACGAGAAAGGAAAAGCCAAGGGTGAAGTGGTGACTGGAGTATAAATTAAAAAATATTTACCTGCCTTAAAAACAGGGCGGGCCGTGGACTGATCACACTACAGAAGAAAGGAATTTATCAGGTAAGCATAAATTATGTTTTCTTCTGTTAAGTGTGATCAGTCCACGGGTCATCATTACTTCTGGGATACCAATACCAAAGCAAAAGTACACGGATGACGGGAGGGATAGGCAGGCTCTTTATACAGAAGGAACCACTGCCTGAAGAACCTTTCTCCCAAAAATAGCCTCCGATGAAGCAAAAGTGTCAAATTTGTAAAATTTGGAAAAAGTATGAAGCGAAGACCAAGTTGCAGCCTTGCAAATCTGTTCAACAGAGGCCTCATTCTTGAAGGCCCAAGTGGAAGCCACAGCTCTAGTAGAATGAGCTGTAATTCTTTCAGGAGGCTGCTGTCCAGCAGACTCATAAGCTAAACGAATTATGCTACGAAGCCAAAAAGAAAGAGAGGTAGCGGAAGCTTTTTGACCTCTCCTCTGCCCAGAGTAAATGACAAACAGAGAAGACGTTTGTCGAAATTCCTTAGTTGCCTGTAAGTAAAATTTTAGAGCCCGGACTACATCCAGGTTGTGCAGTAGACGTTCCTTCTTTGAAGAAGGATTTGGGCATAAAGAAGGAACAACAATCTCTTGATTGATATTCCTGTTAGTAACTACCTTAGGTAAGAACCCAGGTTTAGTACGCAGGACTACCTTATCCGAATGAAAAATCAAATAAGGAGAATCACAATGTAAGGCTGATAATTCAGAGACTCTTCAAGCCGAGGAAATAGCCATTAAAAATAGAACTTTCCAAGATAACAACTTTATATCAATGGAATGAAGGGGTTCAAACGGAACGCCCTGTAAAACATTAAGAACAAGGTTTAAACTCCATGGTGGAGCAACAGTTTTAAACACAGGCTTAATTCTGGCCAAAGCCTGACAAAAAGCCTGGACGTCAGGAACTTCTGACAGACGTTTGTGTAACAGAATGGACAGAGCTGAGATCTGTCCCTTTAATGAACTAGCAGATAAACCCTTTTCTAAACCTTCTTGTAGAAAAGACAATATCCTAGGAATCCTAACCTTACTCCAAGAGTAACCTTTGGATTCACACCAATATAGGTATTTACGCCATATCTTATGGTAAATCTTTCTGGTAACAGGTTTCCTAGCCTGTATTAAGGTATCAATAACTGACTCAGAAAATCCACGTCTTGATAAAATCAAGCGTTCAATTTCCAAGCAGTCAGCTTCAGAGAAGTTAGATTTTGATGTTTGAAGGGACCCTGTATCAGAAGGTCCTGTTTCAGAGGTAGAGACCAAGGTGGACAGGATGACATGTCCACCAGGTCTGCATACCAAGTCCTGCGTGGCCACGCAGGTGCTATTAGAATCACTGATGCTCTCTCTTGTTTGATTCTGGCAATCAATCGAGGAAGCAACGGGAAGGGTGGAAACACGTAAGCCATCCTGCAGTCCCAAGGTGCTGTCAGAGCATCTATCAGGACTGCTCCTGGATCCCTGGATCTGGACCCGTAACGAGGAAGCTTGGCGTTCTGTCGAGACGCCATGAGATCTATCTCTGGTTTGCCCCAACGTCGAAGTATTTGGGCAAAGACCTCCGGATGAAGTTCCCACTCCCCCGGATGAAAAGTCTGACGACTTAAGAAATCCGCCTCCCAGTTCTCCACTCCCGGGATGTGGATTGCTGACAGGTGGCAAGAGTGAGACTCTGCCCAGCAAATTATCTTTGATACTTCCATCATAGCTAGGGAGCTTCTTGTCCCTCCCTGATGGTTGATGTAAGCTACAGTCGTGATGTTGTCCGACTGAAACCTGATGAACCCCCGAGTTGTCAACTGGGGCCAAGCCAGGAGGGCATTGAGAACTGCTCTCAATTCCAGAATGTTTATTGGCAGGAGACTCTCCTCCTGACTCCATTGTCCCTGAGCCTTCAGAGAATTCCAGACGGCACCCCAACCTAGAAGGCTGGCGTCTGTTGTTACAATTGTCCAGTCTGGTCTGCTGAATGGCATCCCCCTGGACAGATGTGGCCGAGAAAGCCACCATAGAAGAGAATTTCTGGTCTCTTGATCCAGATTCAGAGAAGGGGATAAGTCTGAGTAATCCCCATTCCACTGACTTAGCATGCACAGTTGCAGTGGTCTGAGGTGTAAGCGTGCAAAGGGTACTATGTCCATTGCCGCTACCATTAAGCCGATTACCTCCATGCATTGAGCCACTGACGGGTGTTGAATGGAATGAAGGGTGCGGCAAGCACTTTGAAGTTTTGTTAGCCTGTCCCCCGCGGTCTTAGTACCGCCAGAAGAGCACCCAGAACCTTTGTGAAGATTCTTGGAGCTGTAGCCAATCCGAATGGAAGAGCCACAAACTGGTAATGCCTGTCTAGGAAGGCAAACCTTAGGTACCGATAATGATCTTTGTGAATCGGTATGTGAAGGTAAGCATCTTTTAAATCTACAGTGGTCATGTATTGACCCTCTTGGATCATAGGTAAAATTGTCCGAATAGTCTCCATCTTGAACGATGGAACTCTTAGGAATTTGTTTAGGATCTTTAAGTCCAGGATTGGTCTGAAAGTTCCCTCTTTTTTGGGAACCACAAACAGATTTGAGTAAAACCCCTGTCCCTGTTCCGATCGTGGAACTGGATGGATTACTCCCATTAACAAGAGCTCTTGTACGCAGCGTAGAAACGCCTCTTTCTTTGTCTGGATTGTTGACAATCTTGACAGATGAAATCTCTCTCTTGGAGGAGAGTATTTGAAGTCCAGAAGGTATCCCTGAGATATTATCTCTAGCGCCCAGGGATCCTGAACATCTCTTGCCCAAGCCTGGGCGAAGAGAGAAAGTCTGCCCCCCACTAGATCCGATCCCGGATCGGGGGCCCTCAATTCATGCTGTTTTAGGGGCAGCAGCAGGTTTCCTAGTCTGCTTGCCCTTGTTCCAGGACTGGTTAGGTTTCCAGCCTTGTCTGTAGCGAGCAACAGCTCCTTCCTGTTTTGGTGCAGAGGAAGTTGATGCTGCTCCTGCTTTGAAATTACGAAAGGAACGAAAATTAGACTGTCTAGTCTTGGCTTTGGCTTTGTCCTGAGGCAGGGCATGGCCTTTACCTCCTGTAATGTCAGCGATAATCTCTTTCAACCCGGGCCCGAATAAGGTCTGCCCTTTGAAAGGTATATTAAGCAATTTAGACTTAGAAGTAACATCAGCTGACCAGGATTTTAGCCACAGCGCCCTGCGTGCCTGAATGGCGAATCCTGAATTCTTCGCCGTAAGTTTAGTAAGATGTACTACGGCCTCCGAAATGAATGAATTAGCTAGTTTAAGGACTCTAAGCCTGTCCGTAATGTCGTCCAGAGTAGCTGAACCAATGTTCTCTTCCAGAGACTCAATCCAGAATGCCGCTGCAGCCGTGATCGGCGCAATGCATGCAAGGGGTTGCAATATAAAACCTTGTTGAACAAACATTTTCTTAAGGTAACCCTCTAACTTTTTATCCATTGGATCTGAAAAAGCACAGCTATCCTCCACCGGGATAGTGGTACGCTTAGCTAAGGTAGAAACTGCTCCCTCCACCTTAGGGACCGTTTGCCATAAGTCCCTTGTGGAGGCGTCTATTGGAAACATTTTTCTAAATATCGGAGGGGGTGAGAACGGCACACCGGGTCTATCCCACTCCTTAGTAACAATTTCAGTAAGTCTCTTAGGTATAGGAAAAACCTCAGTACTCGTCGGTACCGCAAAATATTTATCCAACCTACACATTTTCTCTGGTATTGCAACTGTGTTACAATCATTCAGAGCCGCTAACACCTCCCCTAGTAATACACTGAGGTTTTCCAGTTTAAATTTAAAATTTGAAATATCTGAATCCAGTCTGTTTGGATCAGAACCGTCACCCACAGAATGAAGTTCTCCGTCCTCATGTTCTGCCACCTGTGACGCAGTGTCTGACATGGCCCTAATATTATCAGCGCACTCTGTTCTCACCCCAGAGTGATCACGCTTACCTCTTAGTTCTGGTAATTTAGCCAAAACCTCAGTCATAACAGTAGCCATATCCTGTAATGTGATTTGTAATGGCCGCCCAGATGTACTCGGCGCTACAATATCACGCACCTCCCTCTGAGCGGGAGATGTAGGTACTGACACGTGAGGCGAGTTAGTCGGCATAACTCTCCCCTCGTTGTTTGGTGAAATTTGTTCAATTTGTACAGATTGACTTTTATTTAAAGTAGCATCAATACAGTTAGTACATAAATTTCTATTGGGCTCCACTTTGGCATTGCAACAAATGACACAGGTATCATCCTCTGAATCAGACATGTTTAACACACTAGCAAATAAACTTGCAACTTGGAAATACAATTCAATTAGAATAATATTAAAACGTACTGTGCCTTTAAGAAGCACAGAAGATCTATGACAGTTGAAAATTAATAAATTGAAACAGTTATAGCCTCAATCCTTGTAAATAACACAACTTTAGCAAAGGTTTAATCCCATTAGCAAAGATAACAAATTCTGAAAGCAGGAAACAAATTACAGAATAAACGTTTTTTATCTCAGTCAAACTATAATTCTCACAGCTCTGCTGAGAGAAATTACCTCCCTCAAAATAAGTTTTGAAGACCCCTGAGCTCTGTAGAGATGAACCGGATCATGCAGGGAATACAATGAGTTGCTGACTGAAATATTTGATGCATAGAAAAAGCGCCAAAAAACGGCCCCTCCCCCTCACACACAGCAGTGAGGGAGAACAGAAACTGTCAGAAAAACAGATTAAGCAACTGCCAAGTGGAAAAATAGTGCCCAAACATTTATTCACACAGTACCTCAGCAAATGAAAACGATTTTACATTCCAGCAAAAACGTTAAACATAATCTCTAGTTATTAAACAGCTTTATGTATTTCTTACAGTGTAATTCTAGTGAAGTACCATTCCCCAGAATACTGAAGTGTAAAGTATACATACATGACATTATATCGGTATGGCAGGATTTTCTCATCAATTCCATTGTCAGAAAATAAAAACTGCTACATACCTCTATGCAGATTCATCTGCCCGCTGTCCCCTGATCTGAAGTTTACCTCACTCCTCAGATGGCCGAGAACAGCAATATGATCTTAACTACTCCGGCTAAAATCATAGCAAAACTCTGGTAGATTCTTCTTCAAACTCTGCCAGAGAGGTAATAACACACTCCGGTGCTATTTTAAAATAACAAACTTTTGATTGAAGATATAAAACTAAGTATAATCACCATAGTCCTCTCACACATCCTATCTAGTCGTTGGGTGCAAGAGAATGACTGGGAGTGACGTAGAGGGGAGGAGCTATATGCAGCTCTGCTGGGTGAATCCTCTTGCACTTCCTGTTGGGGAGGAGTAATATCCCAGAAGTAATGATGACCCGTGGACTGATCACACTTAACAGAAGAAACATAATTTATGCTTAAAAGAACACAAAGTCCCACAGCACCTAAAAGTATAACTCACTTTATTTACAAGGTGGAGGTCCAAAAAGAACAGCAACGTTTCAGGCTATACATCCATATTCATGCTATAACATATTCTTCAAACTGAACACATTTATTTATAAAGCTACATAGAACCAACAAGTTTCTTAATTACCTTAATTACCTGCAACACTATACCTGTGCACAAACCTACAATCACTTATGAAAATTGCACCATCTAGTGGTACCTAGTGACTATACCATACATTTTATAATAGAATCTTTTAAAAGCAAATCACATATACAGATGTTACATGTAAACAGACATGTCATATTCCTTGTTCATGCCCAATGGTCTAAGGGCATTCAACATGAAAATCCAATATAACTCCCTTCTCTTTAATAATAATTCCCTATCTCCCCCCCTCCTGGGCATTTTAATCTGGTCTATTACTTGCCAACTTAATTGGCTGATAGAATGTTTAGCTTCTAGAAAATGGGATGACACTGGGGCATCCTTATCCCCACACCTGATGTTAGACATATGTTCCCTTATTCGATCACCCGCCTTTCTGGTGGTCTCCCTAATGTAAATTTTAGAACATGGGCATTTGATTAAATAAATTATAAAGGTGGAGTTGCAAGTAAAATGATCTCTTATCCTATAAATTTTACCAGATCTGGGATGGGCAAATGTGGCCCCCTGTCAGGGTGCCAGGAATCAGACTGAGACGAGAAGTGCAAAAATAATCACACCTTTATTAATAGCAAAAAATAATAAAAAGTCCACAAGTCAAATAACAAGCCAGGAGTCAAAACCAGAGCTGGTAGTCAGACGAGCCGAGTCAGGAGCCAAAGCGAATAGTCAGACGAGCCGGAATCAGAAACAAGGAAAACAGTAGAGTCAGGAACAAGCAAGGGATCAGGAACCAGGAAGGACGTCAGGCAGCCAGGTAATACACAGGAACTCTCACAAACATGTCTGAGACAACGCAAAGGCAAAGCATACTGAACATAGGCCCTTTAAATAATAAGTGATGACATCACAATTCTGAGACTGCATCCTGTCTCACACTGATGATGCACACCAGTCTGGCCATAAAAGGAAGTGCAGGAAATGAGCAGCATCACACAGTATGCACCAGAGTCAGCAAGAAAGGTGAGTAAAATGGCTGCCAGCTGCACATGGCAAACACAACAGGGAAAAAACCCTGACACCCCCTTAATCATAGAATTGCAGCTATTAAAGCCCAGACAAGGGTAACACCCCAGGTTTTTCTCTGTTATATAACTCTGGGTCAACTATTTATCAGTACCAATGTCTGTCTGTACAAGCATATCTTTAAGGTTACGATTTCTTTTGTAGGCCATCATAGGGATATGTTGAAAACTGCTAATATTCGGATTACAATCTTTCAGGATATGCCAATGTCTGTAAACCATATTTTTGATCTCTCTACTATTTTTACTATACTTAGAAACCAGGACCAATCTGTCCTCTTTATTTCTTTCTTTCTTATCCTTGTTTCTAACCAGCAAGGAAGCCCCATCAATATGACTTACTGCTGCAATTTCTTTATCAATAAGAGCTTTCGGATAGGCTCTATCCAAGAATTTGTTGCACATTTCTCTTAATCTGTCTTGTATGATGCCATCCTCGCTAATAATAGGCTTAACCCTAATCAACGGACTCCTGGGTAGGGAGTATAAAAGTACTTCTGGGTGAAAGCTATGGTAGTGGAGTAAATTATTTCTATCTGTGGTTTTTTTTGCTTACCAGATAAATTCCTTTCCTTCCGGATAGGGAGAGTCCACGGCTTAATTCCTTACTGTTGGGAAATACAACACCTGGCCACCAGGAGGAGGCAAAGACACCCCAGCCAAAGGCTTAAAGGGACACTGAACCCAATTTCTTTCTTTCGTGATTCAGATAGAGCATGTAATTTTAAGCAACTTTCTAATTTACTCCTATTATCACATTTTATTTGTTCTTTTGCTATCTTTATTTGAAAAAGAAGGCATCTAAGCTAAGGAGCCAGACAATTTTTAGTTCAGACCCTGGACAGCACTTGTTTATTGTTGGGTGAATTTATCCACTAAGCAGCAAGAACAACCCAGGTTGTTCACCAAAAATGGTCCGGCATCTAAACTTACATTCTTGTTTTTCAAATAAAGATAGCAAGAGAATGAAGAAAATTTGATAATAGGAGTAAATTAGAAAGTTAATTAAAATTGCATGCTCCGTCTGAATCACAAAAGAAAAAATGTCAGTGTCCCTTTAAATATCCCTCCCACTTCCTCATTACCACAGTCATTCTGCTGAGGGAACAAGGAAAAGTAGAAGAAACATAATGGTATAAATGGTGCCAGAAGAATAAAATAAATAGGGGACCGCCCATAGACAAGAAAAAACTTACAGGGCCCGTGGACTCTCACTAAGAATTTATACGGTAAGCATAAATTATGTTTTCCGTCCTAAGATAGGGAGAGTCCACAGCTTCATTCCTTACTGTTGTGAAAACTATACCCACGCTCCAGAGAACACTGAAGAATAACGGGAGGGAACAAAAAGCAAGAGGGGGACCCTATTCTGAGGGCACCACAGTCTGCAAAACTTTTCTCCCGAAAGCTGCTTCAGCCGAGGCAAAAACATCAAACTTGTAAAATTTAGAAAAAGTATGTAAGGAGGACCAGGTAGCCGCCTTACAAATCTGATCCATAGAGGCCTCATTCTTAAAGGCTCAAGAGGAAGCCACTGCTCTAGTGGAATGAGCCGTTATCCTCTCAGGAGGCTGTCGTCCCACTGTCTCGTAAGCTAAGCGGATGACACTCAACTAAAAAGATAGGGAAGTCGAAGTAGCCTTCTGCCCCTTACGCTTCCCCGAATAGACAACAAACAAGGAGGAAGATTGTCTAAACTCCTTAGTAGCCTAAGAACTTCAAGGTGCGAACCACATCCAAATTGTGAAGTAAGCATTCCTTCGATGGAGGAGGATTAGGACACACGGAAGGAACCACAATCTCCTGATTGATGTTGCGATCTGACACAACCTTGGGAAGAAAACCTAATTTAGTACGTAAAACTGCCTTACCTGCATGAAAAATCAGAAAAGGGGCTCACATTGCAAAGCAGAGATCTCAGAAAAACTGCGCGCAGAGGCAATAGCCAATAAAAAGAGCACCTTCCAAGATAACAATATAAAGTCAATGGAATGCAGAGGCTCAAACGGAACCTGTTGCAAACCCCAAAGAACAAGATTTAGGCTCCAAGGAGGAGCCCCAGATCTAAACACAGGTCTGATCTAATCAGAGACTTAAAGGGGAGGGAAAGAAGTCTAGACTTAGAAGTCATATCCACAGACCATGACTTCAGACAGAGCCCGAAGGGCCTGAACAGAAAAAACTGAAGTCTTAGCATTTAGGCGAATAATCTGCCTATTTTCATCACAAATAAAAGAAAGAAATAGCAACCCTCAAGGCTGTAAATCTTTGCTGAGTAACATCGAGGGAACCTCTCCACCCCGATCAATCCTATAAGGAGTCATACCAGAAGGTAGTTTCTCCAGCAACCACGGCAACGGCCGCCTCTGGTTTAAACAAATATCCCGAATGTTTAAACAACTTCCTTAACAGAGTTTCCATCCTTTATCCATGGGCTAATAAAACGAAGAGCTATCCTCAAACGGGATAGTAATACATTAGCAATGGTGAAGATAGAGCCATCCCTTTAAGGGACGGAACCTCACAACTCTATTGAGAGTCCAGGACCGGGAACGATTTGTTAAAAGGAGAAGAGAGGAACAATCCAGTCCCATTCATTCTTAATATGTTTGCCATCTAACAGGAGCAGGGGAGGATAAGGTGTCACCCTGTCCTCAAACTCTATCCAATTTAGGAATCAATGGTTCCTCGGGCAATTTGGCCTCTGGAACCACTGAATTCGCCAAAAAACTTCCTTCAGAAGAAAGCACAAATCCCTAAAACTGGTCTGGTTCCTCCGCAGCCGGAGGTTTAGAGGCAGCAGACTCCGACCCAGAATGTTCATACTCTGAAGTCTCAGAAAGAACTTCATCCTCTGATAACCCTGTCAGTTAAAGCCAATAAATGATCTGATGTACTCTGGGAAGGAGTGCAATACGTAACCTTTCGCTTGCGCTTAGCAGGGCGATGTAAACATTAAAGGCAGCAGAAAACGCCGTCTGAGCTGCACAGTAACGTCTGGTGAAAAAATGGCCCCCTCCAGATAGAGGATAAGCAATGCAACGGGAAACTGCATGTGTAGAGAGATATGCATGTAGGTTACGCACCTCACTGGACAATAGCTTCTCAGAGGTGGATGGCTCAGTCGTACCAAACATGTTTGATATTATCCCATTATCAAGGCATATGGAACATAATTGAGGGGACATACTAAGACCTCCTCACAATATAAACAGGAATGACTCTTTAGGAATAGAGGGAGTGCCCTCTAAGTAACATAATCCTCCCTCGCTAGTGCAATAACCAGAGAACTATAGAAATAAAACATTATTTTAAAAAACTGCACCTTTATATCCCAATGGCTGTGTACTCACCACCTCCCATGACCCACACAGTACAGAGAGTTAGGACTCCTCTCTGATAGACACCCGGTCATGAAAGAATCATATGGTGCACAATGCAGGACCGTCCCTGCTATGAGAAAAAGCGCGTCAAGCTTGTAAGCTGCATGGCTTCCAAAGTGAAACTGAAACCTGTATATTCCATAACAGCCTATGAGCCCATAACAACTCACACATAAAAGCAGCATAAAATCAAACATATAAGATTATTCCCCCCCTGTTCAATAATCCCCCTCAGGAGATATTAACCCTTGATTTATACAGATAAAAGGAGTCACACTGTGACCCTGTCTTCTAGCGTTATCATACATGTATAAAAAAATGAAACTATCTTACCAGAATCTACACCGTGTAACAGGAACACGGCCTTTCAAGTGTGACAGGTTAGTAGCATCGCTCCCGACATGGACATAAGAGAAGAAAGCAGGCAGTGAAACTCGTCAACGTTGATTGCTTAAGTAGCTGTTAATATGAGTCTGGATGGTTTCGCAGAAGAACTGCCCCTGCATCTCCGGACTCTAACTTTCACCCATGCTCTCACTGAGAAGCTGACAGGACTACTTAAAACTCCAGTCCCATTGCGAAGAGTACTACACTCCATGAGAGACTACTCTGAATCTTCCGGCACTTCTCTGCCAACCTCCTGTGACAAAAGGCAAAGAATGACTGGGGGATGAGGGGAGTGGGGGAGGTATTTGAGCCTTTGGCTGGGGTGTCTTTGCCTCCTCCTGGTGGCCAGGTTCTTAATTCCCACAAGTAATGAATAAAACCCCAAACCTCTTTCTTCAATAGGCACCAGGACAACAACTCCTAAAAAGGATAGACCCCGAACGCACCCTAGAAAGGCATCCCTCTTTTCTGGTCTGGTAGAAAAAATTGAGAGAAGAAATCTGCCCCTTGGCGGATGAGATTTGAAGCCTATCTTGTGTCCCTGAGATATCACCTCCAGGACCCACAGATCCTGTATGTCCTTGAACCTGCCCTCTACACAATCCCAGATCGGGGGCCACCCCTTCATGCAGATTTGTTTTTGGTGGGCTTCTTATTCTGCTTGGATTTATTACAGGACTGAGCCGGCTTCCAAGTACTCTTGGGTTGCTTGGGCTTAGAGGAGGATTGTTGTTGTTGGGATTTGTCAGAACGAAAGGAACGAAAATTAGAAGATTGTCGTCCTTTAGACTTGTTCTTCCTATCTTGCGTTAGGAAGGCACCCTTGCCTTGGGTAACCGTAGAAATAATGGAGCCCAGGCCTGGACCAAATAAAATCTTTCCCTTGAAGGGAAGAGAAAGGAGTCTGGACTTAGAAGTCATATCCGCAAACCAAGACTTCAAACAGAGCGCCCGGCGTGGCTAGGACTGCAAAGCCAGAGGCCTTTGCATTTAGGCGAATAATTTACATTTTGCATCACAGATAAAAGAATTAGCAATTCTCAGAGCTTTAATTCTGTCTTGAATATCCTCAAGGGGAGACTCCACCTCAATGAGTTCCGACAGAGTTGCACCAGTAGGTAACCGCTCCGGCAACCACGGCAACTGCAGCTGCCGGTTGAAACAAAAATCCTGTATGTTGAAACATCTTTCATAGAAGGGTTTCCATTTTCTTATCCATCGGCTCTCTGAACAAAAACTATCCTCAAGAGGTATAGTAGTACATTTAGCAAGCGTAGAGATAGCACCATCCACCTTAGGAATGGAGCCCCACAAATCTAATTGAGAGTCCGGGACCGGGAACAACTTTTTAAAAGTAGACGAGGGGGAAAAGGATGAACCACTTCTTTCCTATTCGTTCTTATTAATGTTCACCATCTTAACAGACACAGGAAAAGTCAAAGGAATTTTCCTGTCTTCGTAAACTCTGTCTAATTTAGGTACCATAGGTTCTTCAGGCAGTGCGGCCTCTAGAACCTCTAACGTAGACAGAACCTCCTTTAATGAAAAACACAAGTGCTCAATTTGAAATCTAAAGGATGGCTCCCCTGCAGCAGGAGGCTTAGACGCTAAGGAGAACAAAAAAAGTGAAGTCCCTAATTAGCGTGTATAGTGCTAGTATGGAGCAAAGTCACTGCAGTAAACACATTACATCACAGACCCAATGGGTATTAGTAAACCATACAGCCGTAGTGAAGTATCAAAGTTCTCCCCTCCTCTCACCTATGAAGCATCCGGTCCTGGGGGCAGGATAAGAAAAACCTTGAAGCGGTGTCCGCAGTGTTCCAGTGGCTGCGCGTCTCCAGCCTGCTTGGTGTGTGGCAAACAAGCTGCGTCCGCTGTTAGTACCTGTGATCCCTCGTCAGATGTTCCTGGAGGGAGGGGGGTGGGAACCACCTATCCGTCCCCTGTATGGTCTCTCACTGGATTGGTGGAGATGCGTCCTCAGCTGTACTGCTTACTCCTGATTGGAGGGGAATCGATCCGTAGCAAATCCTCTTTGTAGACAGGGGAGGCCGAAGGGTCCGTCCAGCAGTGTGTGTATCAGGGATTGAAACGAGGAGCAGTCTCCTCTCTCAGTGCTCACGCAGGTAGGTCAGAGAATCAGCAAAAAAGATGAAGCGGAGCACTGAGGTAACATAAAAGTTCAAGTTTTATTAAGGCAATTTAAAACAAGAAAAAGGCATCAAGCAGGATAAGGTTGCTATTCCTTGCAAAGGGTTCAGCTCAGACAGCTGCTGACATGTTTCGGTATTTCGCCGTTATCAAAGCTGCTTTGAACTTTTATGTTACCTCAGTGCTCCGCTTCATCTTTTTTGCTTAGACGCTAAGGACTCTGAATGTTCACCCTCTGAAGCTACAGAGGTTAACTCATCATCAGATAATTGGGACATAATAGCTAAATCCAATAAATATTTAGATGACTCCAGGTCAGGAGAGCTATGTTTAACCTTTCTCTTGCATTTGTTAGAGCAAGGTAATTTACTGAGGGCCGCAGACACCGCCGTTTGTAACTGCATGGAAAAGTCCACAGGAAGAAGGCCCCCTCCGGATGAAGGATTAGATGTGCTATGGGGAACTGCTGTCAGGTTTAGCCTGTGTTTCTTTTTCTCTCCTCATTAACTGGTTTACCTCCTTTCACAAAACTCCTCCCACTTCCCTTTAAGATTCTGTTACACCTATTCACAGGTGCTTAGTGTTTTGTTTTTGGTGCTAACTATAGGACAGTATCCTGAGCTCCCTGAGACTTTCAGCAACCTGCTTTCCACTGTTTGTCGGCAGCTACAGAAGTCTCTTCAAAGCAGTAGTTTCTCTCATTCTGGTGAAGTTTCTTTCTCCTTTTTGGATTGCAAATTACCAGCATTTAAAGCTAATTGGTGTTTTCGCACTGCTGGGTTTTTTCTCTCTACACTCTGCCTGTCAGCAGCTGCAGCGCTCACCTGTGCCTCCCATAGATTCCTTTTACCTGGACTGCTGAAACTGCAACTAATTTGTTTGTTCTGCCCCAGTTCATAAAGGTACTACCTTATTTAAAGATACATACAATACTATTTGGATCTGTGTGTATTATAAATAACTGCTCTTTCAATTCAGACTCTCCTCTTTCATGCTAAAGGAACATTTATTAATTCATTTACCACCTTATTTACTTACTCTGTGATAGTAGGCTAAGAGGTGTAAGTGATACATTCCATAATATAATCACCACTACAATAGTGGTATCTGAATACAATTAAAGGTATATACACACCTAGTTTTTGCAATTGTGATCCACAAGTAACAACTATCCTACATAATACTAAGCCCAAAATATGGATCCTGCTGAACTACCTCAGTTTGTGTACAACCTCTCCCAACGTGTTGATCAGTTAGGTCAAGGCTCAAGGGACCTTGAGATTGAAAATCAATCCCTCAGGAAAATCATTAGGGATTCCATGTCCCAAAAATCAAAACAACCCGAATCTATGCCCGAACCTATTGTATCCCTGCCTGATCCTTTTTCTGGAGACAGGAAGCAATAACGCCAGTTTAAAAATGCTTGCTTACTTCTCTTTAATCTAAAACCAAAGACCTATAACACTGAAAGAATAAAAGTATTAACTATTATTTCATTTCTGAGAGGAGAGCCCAGGGTCTGGGCAGACATTTTTTGAACACGATGATCCTATCCTTGGTTCCTTGGATGACTTCTTCTCTAATTTGGATGATTTGTATTCTGTGGTTAACATTCAATTGCCTGCTGAAGCTACCATGCGCAGCTTAAAACAAGGCAAACGAGCGGTAGAGGACTATATCTCAGATTTTAAACAGTGTGCCACTGACTCCCAATGGAACCCCCTCTCTCTAAGAAACCAGTTCAGGTTAGGTTTATCTGAACAAATTAAAGACGAATTAGCTCGGACTGAATTGCCTAAAACTTTAGAGGCTTTAATGAAATTAGTAATTCAGATCGATCAGAGACTCTGAGAGAGATCTGAACGTTATCATGTTGAACAATCACCTCGCTCTTACACTACTTCTACCCAATCCTCTTCAAAGACAACATCTGAGCCAAAGGAGATTGGTATGGCCAGGGGACCACTAACACCAGAAGAATGAATTTGCAGAACGAATCAACTATGCATGTATTGCGCTAAACCTAATCATTCTGTAAAAGATTGCCCAATCCTGATTAAATCAAAGAAATTTAAGTCATCTAACATTTACTCCTCACAAGCTGTCGTGAATAATCCTGCTTATTGCACTCTTTTTCTCTCATTACAGTGGGATCAGGCCAATCTCTCCACTGAGGCTGTTTTGGATTCAGGAGTCTATGGCAATTTTATTAATAGTGCTCTTGTTAAAAAGAATAAAATTCCTGTTGTGTTAAAGCAAAAAGCAGTCTCTGTCCGTGTTATTGATGGTTCTACAATAGCAACGGGTCCTATCACTCATTAAACCATTCCACTTATAGTAAAGACCACCTCAGGACATACTGAGTATATTGAATTTGATGTCTTACCATCACCTCTTTTTCCTATCGTTTTAGGTATATCCTGGCTGCAAAAACACTAACCTACTATTGATTCTAGCTGTCACTTTAATTGTCACTTTCTCTTCTTCATACTGTTCAGAGTCTTGTTTTCCTGAACCCTTACCTCTGCAGGTTTCAGAAACAGGATTCAATCTCCCAGATGAGTATGTTGACTTCGCTGACGTTTTTAGCAAGGAGGAGGCTGAATCTTTACCTCCTCATTGTGTGTATGACTGCCCAATAGACATTCAACCTGGGGTTACTATCCCATGTGGACACCTGTACCCACTCAGTCAGCCTGAGCTAGATTACCTCAAATCCTACCTTGAAGAAAATTTACAGAAGGGGTTCATCAGACCTTCTACATCCTCCGCTGGTGCTGGACTCTTCTTCGTCAGGAACAAAGACAACACACTACATACTATCATTGATTACCGAGAATTAAACAAAAAAAAACATTAAGAATCGCTACCCACTCCCACTGATTCCTGAGCTTATTGAATGCCTTCGTGAAGCACAGATTTTCACTAAGTTGGACTTATGTGGGGCATACAACTTAGTGAGAATCAGAGAGGGGGATGAATGGCTGACGGCATTCCAAACTAGATACGGACTCTTCAAAATATCTTGTGATGCCTTTCGGGTTATGCAACGCCCCAGCAACCTTCCAGCACTTTATAAATGATGTATTCAGGGATTTGTTGGATGTGTGTCTTGTTGTGTACCTTGATGACATATTGATCTATTCGAAAGACCCGCAAGAGCATATTAAACACGTAAGATGGGTCTTATCAAGATTGAGAGTACACAGCTTGTACGCTAAACCTGAAAAGTGTGTGTTCAATACTAATGAGAGATATCATTTCTTGGATATCATATCAGCCCAAATGGTATTTGCATGCAAGAGGATAAAGTGGAGGCTATAAACAATTTGTCTCAACCAACAACAAAAAAAAGCTCCAAAGATTCCTTGGATTTTCTAACTATTATAGAAAATTTATCAAAGATTTTTCTAAGATAGCAAAACCCTTAACCCAACTCACCAGTTCTACTCAAGTTTTTAGATGGAATCCTGAAGCTACTAAAGCATTAGAATATTTGAAAACAAGATTTGTCACAGCTCCTATTCTAAGATTTCCTAATCCAAAACTACAGTATACCCTTGAAGTTGACTCGTCAGATCATGCACTTGGAGCCATACTTTCTCATAGAACATCTGCTATAGAGTCACTGCATCCAGTAGCTTACTTCTCTAAGGTTTTGAATTCTGCAGAGATCAACTATGGAATAGGTGATAAAGAACTTCTGGCTATAAAAAAGGCACTAGAATATTGGAGACATCTTTTAGAAGGAACTCAAATGCCAATACATACGATACTATTTGGATCTGTGTGTATTATAAATAACTGTTCTTTCAATTCAGACTCTCCTCTTTCATGCTAAAGGAACATTTATTAATTCATTTACCACCTGATTTACTTACTCTGTGATAGTAGGCTAAGAGGTGTAAGTGATACATTCCATAATATAATCACCACTACAATAGTGGTATCTGAATACAATTAAAGGTATATACACACCTAGTTTTTGCAATTGTGATCCACTAGTAACAACTATCCTACAACTGCTTTTGGAGTGGATAATGTAGCATGGGTAGTAATCTCACAGGATGCCGAGTCCTGAGAGGTAGACGGCTCAGAGGGACTAAGAGCCTTAGCAGGCTTGTCTCCCTTCTTAGACTTTATAACGGTGTTAAGGCATGTGGAACATAATTGAGTGGGCGGGAAAGTCATGGCCTTCTCACAATAGAAACAGGTATGATTTAGTACAGAAGTAGTACCTTCTAATATGTCAGAGTCCTCCATAGCTCAGGTTATACCCACAGAAGGACACAAATGAAAACGTTTTTTATTATAGAAAACTGCACCTTTATACTTCCAATGGCTGGGACACTCACCACCTCCTACGCCCAGACAGTTAACAGAGGAAACTCTTCTCAGGTTCAAGTCTCAGCGGGAATGGAGGAAATGAACATAGACCACACCCGGTCACATGAAATGCAAGACAGTACTCCTGTTATTACAAGTACAGCAAGTAATAGGAGCTGTGCAACACTTTCAAAAACGAAAGTGAAACTTAAAAGTGAAAACTGTTTGTTCCAGCCAAAAACACACAGTCTATCAGCCCAGGAAAAAAATCACACAAAGCAGCATGTAAATAATTAATACACTGATTAATTAACCCCAACTGTTCAATAAACCCCCTTAAGAAGATATTCACCCTGGATCCTATCAAGGTATAAAGGAGCCACACTGCGACCCTGTTATAGTATTTTATGTGTAAAAATTGAAACAATCTTACCTCCAGGATCCATGCTGTGGAACAGAACACAGCCTCTCAAGTGTGACAGTCTTATAGCAGCGCTCCTGATATGGACTTGAGTGAGAAAAAGCAGGCAGTGAAACTCGTCAACGCTGATTGCTTAGGGACTGTTAGCAGTAGTCTGGATGGTTTCACTGAAAATCTTTCCCTGCATCTCCAGACTCTAACTTTCATCAATACTCTCACTGAGAGGTTGACATGACTACGTAAAACTGCAGTCCTATCTAGAAGGGCAGATACCCTATTTTCAGGACTCTCCAAATCTTTTAACACTTCTCTGCCACCTCCTAATGTGACGAAAGGCAAAGAATGACTGGGTTAATGAGGAAGTGGGAGGGATATTTAAGCCTTTGGTTGGGGTGTCTTTGCCTCCTCCTGGTGGCCAGGTGTTGTATTTCACAACAGTAAGGAATGAAGCCGTGGACTCTCCCCATCTTAGGAAGGAAATAAATATTATAACACACAAAGTCCAGCACTGCAGAGTGACATTGGGTAAATGAGGGGGGTGTCCTGAGTGGACGGGCATAGGAAAACAAAATGAAATGCAGAGGAAGATCGTTAAACAGATTGATATAAAGAAGAAAACGAACGTATGTTTCTCCCACTGGATTTATTTATCCCTATCTCAGAGCATCAGTATAAAGCATGAGACTGCTGGGTGGCACATAGCTGTTACCATAGTGATTCTTCATGCTGTTACCGTGGTATTATGTTTAGCCACTGGTCACCAGGGCAAGCGGGTACCTGATGCTTCATGCGTAATAGTTCAATTACATCCTCTTAGTTGCACATAAACATAAGGAATGATCTTTGTCTGAAAGTTAACTGCAAATCTATTTAACTCATCAGAGCATCTGATTCATGTGAGATTGTGTGCTACATTTATTTGTAAACAAAATGACTGTCATAGCATGGTACAGATGGCTCCCGGCAGCACTTGTGATATGGGGCCCCATCAGATAAGGGTGTAATGGTTTTCCATAAGAACAGTTACTGACCCAGATGTGCTTCTGAATTCCCCATGTAACCCCAGTTCCCCAAAACAGACCACAACGAAACTCCCTCATGAGACCATCAAAGACAGAAAATAATGCACAACTCTGCTCCATTACTGCCCCTAGGCTAGTGCCTTATTGCCCTATGTAAGTCACTCTGTACAGTTTTAACAGACCACCCAGTTAAAATTTAAGCTATTAGATTTATTTTCAATGTTTGTTGCACAAATTATCATTAAATCAGTTTATGTTAAATTGCAAAATTAATTTGTGATTTGGATAGCTTAAAGGGACAGTACACTGTAAAATTGTTTTTATATGAATGTATTTTCAATGACTTGTTATAGCAGCTGCAGAGTATAAAATGTATGAGAAATTGCATTTTCAGGTTTATTTGTGTATATGAAGAGGCTGTGGTTTAAAAGCACAAAACCAGCTAATTACAATGGGTTGAGCTTCAGGTAATATCAGATCTCATTATGTTATCACTTTGTGTACACACACTTGCTTCCTTATCTTATATTTGTCTAGAAAACCAAAGCTCAATACATAGAGAGAACAATGGGAAATGATCATTTTATTGCTCAACTATCCTGCACCCCACTGTGAGTTTGATTTCTTCTGCTGGCTGTGTTTACTTAGGCTATTTAATAGCTGAAACTCCAGTATAGAAACTTTCTGTATAAGTTGGGAAACCACAAGCTAAATCCGCTATTTCAAAGGCCAAAATAGAGGTAAAGGAGCTACTTGTAAACAATTTAATACAATCCAGCAGGTGAAATGGATAATTGGGAACAATTTAAATGGGAGAATATATTTGGGTGAACTGTCCCTTTAAGTAACACTTATAACAGAAAATATTTAATATTGCAAAGTATCACACTGCCCCCATCTGACTATTTCATAATGCCAATCGGCTAAATCATAATGCCAACAGCTGCTTTATAATACCAGCCGGCTACTTCAAAAGAGCCAATGGCTACTGTATAATGCCATAGACTACTTTATAATGCCAACCGGCTACTTCATAATGCCACCGACTAATTCATAATGCCAACCGACTACTTTATAATGCCAATCAACAACTTCATAATGCCAATCAACAACTTCATAATGCCATCTGACTACTTTATAATGCCACTGCTACTTCATAATGCCACCTGGCTACTTCATAATGCCAATCAACAACTTCATAATGTCATCTGACTACTTTATAATGCCAACGGCTACTTCATAATGCCAATCAACAACTTCATAATACCATCTGACTACTTTATAATGCCAACGGCTACTTCATAAAGCCAATGGCTTCTTCATAATGCCAACCGACTACTTTATAATGGCAACCAACTACTTTATAATGGCAACTAACTACTTCATAATGCTAACCGACTACTTCATAATGCCAACAGCTACTCCATAATGTCAACCGGTTACTTTATAATGCCAACCGACTACTTCATAATGCCACCCGGCTACTTCATAATGCCAACCGACTACTTCATAATGCCAAAGGCTACTTCATAATGCTAACCGATTACTTCATAATGCCAATGACTACTTTATAATGCCACAGACCACTTCATAATACCATCCAGCTACTTTATAATGCCAACTGACGACTTTATATTGCTAATGGCTACTTCATAATGCTAACAAATACTTTATAATACCACCGACTACTTCATAATGCCAACCGACTATTTTATAATGCCGACACCAAAAAGAGAGACCCCATAACTTTCATAAAGATTCTGGGAGAGCGTTAGCCAGGCCAAACGGAACAGCAACAAACTGGAAATGCTTGTCCAGGAATGCAAACCTTAGAAATTGATGATGACCCCTGTGAATAGGGATATGAAGGTAAGCATCCTTCAGTACTATAGAGGATATGAACTGTCCTTGTTGTAACAAGAGGAAGAATAGTCAGAATAGTTTCTATCTTGAAAGAAGGAACCCTGAGAAACTTGTTTAAAGCTTTCAAATCCAAAACAGGTCTGTAAGTTCCTTCTTTCTTGGTTACAATAAATAGTCTGGAATAGAAACCCTGACCCTGTTCTAATTCTAGAACTGGAACTATTACACCCATAGATTCCAGGTCTGAAATTGACTGAAAAAAGGCTCTTCCCTTTACAGGACTCCTTGTAACATGAGACAGAAGAAACCAGCGTACAAAAAAAACAATGCGCAACCAAGCCGCCAATGCGATAAAAACAGACACGTGCAAACAAGCTCATGCGTGCTAACAAAAAATAAGAGCAAAAGAAAAGTCGACATGCGCTAACATAAATGTTATGTTCTCTGTGTAGACAGGATTAGAACATTCAGTTGTGTGCTGTTACCTTGTGTCTTGCACATATCACTGAGCCGCTGCAGCAGGTACTTTAGACAAACTTTTATTCAGCTACAACCACATGGCTTCTTCACTAACAGGTTCATCAGTAAAACTAACATGGCTTCTGATGATGTCACAGAGACCCAGACATTCCCAAAGGGTATAACATATGATGAGACAAGGTTAGTGCAAACATACAGTAAAAACTGCAGTAACCTAACATCCCCTTTCTTCTCAAAAAAATATATAAAATAAATAAAGAACAGACAGTGGAAATATTGTAACTTTAACAAGTAATAGACATACATGTTTATCACTGAACCATACACTTAAACTTAGAACAGTTTATCTCTATAGTCTATGTGCACAAGACCTAGGTCACAGCCTATATTTTAGTCACAGTTATGTTTTCTGCGATAAGTGCGCCTTCGGATTAGGTCATTCCTTGCTGAATAATCTCTCACTGAATCCTCACATTACCATTTGGATGGTGGCCTTCTGTGTCTAGAGGGCTGTAGAGTATTTGGTTCAGGAGAAATCGTCTGTGGAGGAGAACCCAACGGTTGCTGATCACCTGTGATATTTTTTTGTTGGACAGAATCATTCTGAGGTTGATCTGCTTCAGTTGTGTTCATTGTATTTTCATCCTCAGAAGACTCAGGTGGGCACCACACTCCATGCCAGATAGCTTCACCAACTGAATCCTTAAATATTTGTGTAGCTGGTTGAGATCTGTGTCTCATTTGTTCTACATGGCGGCAAACTGTACTACCAGCTTGTAGTTGAACTTTAAACATTCTGTTGCCCATGTATTATGACAGCTGGAATCCATTTATTTGGGCCACGGTAGTTTCTAACCCATACTCTGTCATGAAGAACAAATTCTGGAACACTCAAAGTGTTCAACTCTTGTTTGGAATGTTCTGGTCTAACTTTATCCAGTGGAGTTCTCAGGTGTCTTCCAAACATTAACATTGCAGGTGATAGCCCAGTAGTGGCATGGGGTGTGTTTCGATAGTTAAACAAAAAGTTAGAAAGGGAGTTTGGATTAAATTTTGATTTGTGAGAGACAGCTAAGTGGCATTTTAAAGTTTGTACAAATCTTTCAGCCTGTCCATTAAAGGCTGGAAAATATGGAGCTGTCTTACAGTGTTTCATGTTATTTGTAGTTAGAAATGTTTCAAATTCATGTGATATGAACTGTGGACCATTGTCTGAGACTAAAGTTTGTGGCAGTCCAAATCTTGCAAACATACTGGAAAGAACGACAATGGTTTGTTGTGTTGTAGTACTTGACATTTAAACTACTTCTGGCCACTTGGAATGAGCACCCACAGCCACCAAATAAATTTTCCATCCACTGGCCCTGCAAAATCAACATGGATTCTTGTCCAAGGTTCATTTGGTCATGGCCAAGTTTTTGAGGTGTCCCTGCTGGGATTCCGCTGTGTCTGTGCACATACATTGCAAGCAGCTACATAAGAAGCAATATCTGTATCCAATTTAGGCCAGCAAAAATATTCTCGTGCTCTTTGCTTCATTTTTACTAGACCCTGCTGTGAGCTGTGTAGTAACTTTAATGCTAATGTTTACAGTAAAGTAGGAATTATCACTCATGACCCCCATAACAGACAGCCTGAATCATGCTCAATTTCCTTCTTCCTTGTAAAATATGGCTGAAGGTAAGAGCGAACTGCTTTAGGCCACCCATGTTGAACAAAAGACTTACGCCTAGATTACGAGTTCTGCGTTAGCTTTAAAAAGCAGCGTTAAGGGGTCCTAATGCTGCTTTTTAACGCCCACTGGTATTACAAGTATGGCAAGTACAGGTGTACCGCTCACTTTTTTTCTGCGACTTTTCCATACCGCAAATCCCCTTGCGTCAATTGCGTATCCTATCTTTTTAATGGGATTTGCCTAACGCTGGTATTACAAGTCTTGGAGAAAATGAGCGGTACAGCCTCTACCTCCAAGACTCCTACCGCATATAAAAGTCAGTAGTTAAGAGTTTTATGGGCTAATGCCGGAACATAAAGCTCTTAACTAAAGTGCTACAAAGTACACTAACACCCATAAACTACCTATGAACCCCTAAACCGAGGCCCCCCCACATCGCAAACACTATAATAAAATTATTTAACCCCCAATCTGCCGACCGGACATCGCCGCCACCTACATTATACTTATGAACCCCTAATCTGCTGCCCCTAACATCGCCAACAACTACATTATATTTATTAACCCCTAATCTACCCCCCCCAACGTCGCCGCCACCTACCTACACTTATTAACCCCTAATCTGACGACCGGACATCGCCGCCACTATAATAAATGTATTAACCCCTAAACCGCCGCACTCCCGCCTCGCAAACACTATAATAAATTTTATTAACCCCTAATCTGCCCCCCCAACGTCGCCACGACCTACCTACAATTATTAACCCCTAATCTCCCGCGCCCAACGTCGCCGCTACTATAATAAAGTTATTAACCCCTAAACCTAAGTCTAACCCTAACACCCCCCTAAGTTAAATCTATTTTTAATAAATCTAAATAAAATTTCTAAAATTAAATAAATTAATCCTATTTAAAACTAAATACTTACCTATAAAATAAACCCTAATATAGCTACAATATAACTAATAGTTACATGGTAGCTATTTTAGGATTTATATTTATTTTACAGGCAACTTTGTATTTATTTTAACTAGGTACAATAGCTATTAAATAGTTAACTATTTAATAGCTGCCTAATTAAAATAATTACAAAATTACCTGTAAAATAAATCCTAACCTAAGTTACAAATACACCTAACACTACACTATCAATAAAATTAATTAAATTAACTACAATTATCTAACATAAAATACAATTAAATAAACTAAACTATATTACAAAAAAAACAGAATTTATGTTTACCTGATAAATTACTTTCTCCAACGGTGTGTCCGGTCCACGGCGTCATCCTTACTTGTGGGATATTCTCTTCCCCAACAGGAAATGGCAAAGAGCCCAGCAAAGCTGGTCACATGATCCCTCCTAGGCTCCGCCTACCCCAGTCATTCGACCGACGTTAAGGAGGAATATTTGCATAGGAGAAACCATATGGTACCGTGGTGACTGTAGTTAAAGAAAATAAATTATCAGACCTGATTAAAAAAAACAGGGCGGGCCGTGGACCGGACACACCGTTGGAGAAAGTAATTTATCAGGTAAACATAAATTCTGTTTTCTCCAACATAGGTGTGTCCGGTCCACGGCGTCATCCTTACTTGTGGGAACCAATACCAAAGCTTTAGGACACGGATGAAGGGAGGGAGCAAATCAGGTCACCTAAATGGAAGGCACCACGGCTTGCAAAACCTTTCTCCCAAAAATAGCCTCAGAAGAAGCAAAAGTATCAAACTTGTAAAATTTGGTAAAAGTGTGCAGTGAAGACCAAGTCGCTGCCCTACATATCTGATCAACAGAAGCCTCGTTCTTGAAGGCCCATGTGGAAGCCACAGCCCTAGTGGAATGAGCTGTGATTCTTTCGGGAGGCTGCCGTCCGGCAGTCTCGTAAGCCAATCTGATGATGCTTTTAATCCAAAAAGAGAGAGAGGTAGAGGTTGCTTTTTGACCTCTCCTTTTACCGGAATAAACAACAAACAAGGAAGATGTTTGTCTAAAATCCTTTGTAGCATCTAAATAGAATTTTAGAGCGCGAACAACATCCAAATTGTGCAACAAACGTTCCTTCTTTGAAACTGGTTTCGGACACAGAGAAGGTACGATAATCTCCTGGTTAATGTTTTTGTTAGAAACAACTTTTGGAAGAAAACCAGGTTTAGTACCAAGAACACTGCAGAGCAGATAATTCTGAAACTCTTCTAGCAGAAGAAATTGCAACTAAAAACAAAACTTTCCAAGATAATAATTTAATATCAACGGAATGCAAGGGTTCAAACGGAACCCCCTGAAGAACTGAAAGAACTAAATTGAGACTCCAAGGAGGAGTCAAAGGTTTGTAAACAGGCTTAATTCTAACCAGAGCCTGAACAAAGGCTTGAACATCTGGCACAGCGGCCAGCTTTTTGTGAAGTAACACAGACAAGGCAGAAATCTGTCCCTTCAGGGAACTTGCAGATAATCCTTTTTCCAATCCTTCTTGAAGGAAGGATAGAATCCTAGGAATCTTAACCTTGTCCCAAGGGAATCCTTTAGATTCACACCAACAGATATATTTTTTCCAAATTTTGTGGTAAATCTTTCTAGTTACAGGCTTTCTGGCCTGAACAAGAGTATCGATAACAGAATCTGAGAACCCTCGCTTCGATAAGATCAAGCGTTCAATCTCCAAGCAGTCAGCTGGAGTGAAACCAGATTCGGATGTTCGAACGGACCCTGAACAAGAAGGTCTCGTCTCAAAGGTAGCTTCCAAGGTGGAGCCGATGACATATTCACCAGATCTGCATACCAAGTCCTGCGTGGCCACGCAGGAGCTATCAAGATCACCGACGCCCTCTCCTGATTGATCCTGGCTACCAGCCTGGGGATGAGAGGAAACGGCGGGAACACATAAGCTAGTTTGAAGGTCCAAGGTGCTACTAGTGCATCCACTAGAGCCGCCTTGGGATCCCTGGATCTGGACCCGTAGCAAGGAACTTTGAAGTTCTGACGAGAGGCCATCAGATCCATGTCTGGAATGCCCCACAGCTGAGTGACTTGGGCAAAGATTTCCGGATGGAGTTCCCACTCCCCCGGATGCAATGTCTGACGACTCAGAAAATCCGCTTCCCAATTTTCCACTCCTGGGATGTGGATAGCAGACAGGTGGCAGGAGTGAGACTCCGCCCATAGAATGATTTTGGTCACTTCTTCCATCGCCAGGGAACTCCTTGTTCCCCCCTGATGGTTGATGTACGCAACAGTTGTCATGTTGTCTGATTGAAACCGTATGAACTTGGCCCTCGCTAGCTGAGGCCAAGCCTTGAGAGCATTGAATATCGCTCTCAGTTCCAGAATATTTATCGGTAGAAGAGATTCTTCCCGAGACCAAAGACCCTGAGCTTTCAGGGATCCCCAGACCGCGCCCCAGCCCATCAGACTGGCGTCGGTCGTGACAATGACCCACTCTGGTCTGCGGAATGTCATCCCTCGTGACAGGTTGTCCAGGGACAGCCACCAACGGAGTGAGTCTCTGGTCCTGTGATTTACTTGTATCTTCGGAGACAAGTCTGTATAGTCCCCATTCCACTGACTGAGCATGCACAGTTGTAATGGTCTTAGATGAATGCGTGCAAAAGGAACTATGTCCATTGCCGCTACCATCAACCCGATCACTTCCATGCACTGAGCTATGGAAGGAAGAGGAACGGAATGAAGTATCCGACAAGAGTCTAGAAGTTTTGTTTTTCTGGCCTCTGTCAGAAAAATCCTCATTTCTAAGGAGTCTATTATTGTTCCCAAGAAGGGAACCCTTGTTGACGGAGATAGAGAACTCTTTTCCACGTTCACTTTCCATCCGTGAGATCTGAGAAAGGCCAGGACAATGTCCGTGTGAGCCTTTGCTTGAGGAAGGGACGACGCTTGAATCAGAATGTCGTCCAAGTAAGGTACTACAGCAATGCCCCTTGGTCTTAGCACAGCTAGAAGGGACCCTAGTACCTTTGTGAAAATCCTTGGAGCAGTGGCTAATCCGAAAGGAAGCGCCACGAACTGGTAATGTTTGTCCAGGAATGCGAACCTCAGGAACCGATGATGTTCCTTGTGGATAGGAATATGTAGATACGCATCCTTTAAATCCACCGTGGTCATGAATTGACCTTCCTGGATGGAAGGAAGAATAGTTCGAATGGTTTCCATCTTGAACGATGGAACCTTGAGAAACTTGTTTAAGATCTTGAGATCTAAGATTGGTCTGAACGTTCCCTCTTTTTTGGGAACTATAAACAGATTGGAGTAGAACCCCATCCCTTGTTCTCTTAATGGAACAGGATGAATCACTCCCATTTTTAACAGGTCTTCTACACAATGTAAGAATGCCTGTCTTTTTATGTGGTCTGAAGACAACTGAGACCTGTGGAACCTCCCCCTTGGGGGAAGTCCCTTGAATTCCAGAAGATAACCTTGGGAGACTATTTCTAGCGCCCAAGGATCCAGAACATCTCTTGCCCAAGCCTGAGCGAAGAGAGAGAGTCTGCCCCCCACCAGATCCGGTCCCGGATCGGGGGCCAACATTTCATGCTGTCTTGGTAGCCGTGGCAGGTTTCTTGGCCTGCTTTCCCTTGTTCCAGCCTTGCATTGGTCTCCAAGCTGGCTTGGCTTGAGAAGTATTACCCTCTTGCTTAGAGGACGTAGCACTTTGGGCTGGTCCGTTTCTACGAAAGGGACGAAAATTAGGTTTATTTTTTGCCTTGAAAGGCCGATCCTGAGGAAGGGCGTGGCCCTTACCCCCAGTGATATCAGAGATAATCTCTTTCAAGTCAGGGCCAAACAGCGTTTTCCCCTTGAAAGGAATGTTAAGTAGCTTGTTCTTGGAAGACGCATCAGCCGACCAAGATTTCAACCAAAGCGCTCTGCGCGCCACAATAGCAAACCCAGAATTCTTAGCCGCTAACCTAGCCAATTGCAAAGTGGCATCTAGGGTGAAAGAATTAGCCAATTTGAGAGCATTGATTCTGTCCATAATCTCCTCATAAGGAGGAGAATCACTATCGACCGCCTTTATCAGCTCATCGAACCAGAAACATGCGGCTGTAGCGACAGGGACAATGCATGAAATTGGTTGTAGAAGGTAACCCTGCTGAACAAACATCTTTTTAAGCAAACCTTCTAATTTTTTATCCATAGGATCTTTGAAAGCACAACTATCCTCTATGGGTATAGTGGTGCGTTTGTAAGTGGAAACCGCTCCCTCGACCTTGGGGACTGTCTGCCATAAGTCCTTTCTGGGGTCGACCATAGGAAACAATTTTTTAAATATGGGGGGAGGGACGAAAGGAATACCGGGCCTTTCCCATTCTTTATTAACAATGTCCGCCACCCGCTTGGGTATAGGAAAAGCTTCTGGGAGCCCCGGCACCTCTAGGAACTTGTCCATTTTACATAGTTTCTCTGGGATGACCAACTTGTCACAATCATCCAGAGTGGATAATACCTCCTTAAGCAGAATGCGGAGATGTTCCAACTTAAATTTAAATGCAATCACATCAGGTTCAGCTTGTTGAGAAATGTTCCCTGAATCAGTAATTTCTCCCTCAGACAAAACCTCCCTGGCCCCATCAGACTGGGTTAGGGGCCCTTCAGAAATATTATTATCAGCGTCGTCATGCTCTTCAGTATCTAAAACAGAGCAGTCGCGCTTACGCTGATAAGTGTTCATTTTGGCTAAAATGTTTTTGACAGAATTATCCATTACAGCCGTTAATTGTTGCATAGTAAGGAGTATTGGCGCGCTAGATGTACTAGGGGCCTCCTGAGTGGGCAAGACTCGTGTAGACGAAGGAGGGAATGATGCAGTACCATGCTTACTCCCCTCACTTGAGGAATCATCTTGGGCATCATTGTCATTGTCACATAAATCACATTTATTTAAATGAATAGGAATTCTGGCTTCCCCACATTCAGAACACAGTCTATCTGGTAGTTCAGACATGTTAAACAGGCATAAACTTGATAACAAAGTACAAAAAACGTTTTAAAATAAAACCGTTACTGTCACTTTAAATTTTAAACTGAACACACTTTATTACTGCAAATGCGAAAAAACATGAAGGAATTGTTCAAAATTCACCAAATTTTCACCACAGTGTCTTAAAGCCTTAAAAGTATTGCACACCAAATTTGGAAGCTTTAACCCTTAAAATAACGGAACCGGAGCCGTTTTGAACTTTAACCCCTTTACAGACCCTGGTATCTGCTTTGCTGAGACCCAACCAAGCCCCAAGGGGAATACGATACCAAATGACGCCTTCAGAAAGTCTTTTCTAAGTATCAGAGCTCCTCTCACATGCGACTGCATGCCATGCCTCTCAAAAACAAGTGCGCAACACCGGCGCGAAAATGAGGCTCTGCCTATGCTTTGGGAAAGCCCCTAAAGAATAAGGTGTCTAAAACAGTGCCTGCCGATATTATTATATCAAAATACCCAGATAAAATGATTCCTCAAGGCTAAATATGTGTTAATAATCAATCGATTTAGCCCAAAAAAAAGTCTACAGTCTTAATAAGCCCTTTTTTGAAGCCCTTATTTACGATCGTAATAAACATGGCTTACCGGATCCCATAGGGAAAATGACAGCTTCCAGCATTACATCGTCTTGTTAGAATGTGTCATACCTCAAGCAGCAAGAGACTGCTCACTGTTCCCCCAACTGAAGTTAATTGCTCTCAACAGTCCTGTGTGGAACAGCCATGGATTTTAGTGACGGTTGCTAAAATCATTTTCCTCATACAAACAGAAATCTTCATCTCTTTTCTGTTTCTGAGTAAATAGTACATACCAGCACTATTTCAAAATAACAAACTCTTGATTGAATAATAAAAACTACAGTTAAACACTAAAAAACTCTAAGCCATCTCCGTGGAGATGTTGCCTGTACAACGGCAAAGAGAATGACTGGGGTAGGCGGAGCCTAGGAGGGATCATGTGACCAGCTTTGCTGGGCTCTTTGCCATTTCCTGTTGGGGAAGAGAATATCCCACAAGTAAGGATGACGCCGTGGACCGGACACACCTATGTTGGAGAAATAATTTTAAACTAATTACACCTAATCTAAGCCCCGTAATAAAATAAAAAGCCCCCCAAAATAATAAAATTCCCTATCCTAAACTAAATTACAAAGTAATCAGCTCTTTCACCAGCCCTTAGGGCTTTTTGCGGGGCATTGCCCCAAAGTAATCAGCTCTTTTACCTGTAAAAAAACAACCCAAATACAATACCCCCCCAACATTACAACCCACCACCCACACACCCCTACTCTAAAACCCACCCGATCCCCCCCCTTAAAATAATCTAACACTACCCCATTGAAGATCACCCTACCTTGAGCCGTGTTCACCCAGCCGGGCACAAGTGGTCATCTGATCCATCCAGAAGTGTTCATCCAATGGGGAAGAAGAGGTCCTCCATCCAGCAGAAGTCTTCATCCAAGCGGCATCTTCTATCTTCATCCATCCGGCGCGGAGCGGGTCCATCTTCAAGACATCCGACGCGGAGCATCCTCTTCTTTCTGACGACTAACGACGAATGAAGTTTCCTTTAAATGACGTCATCCAAGATGGCATCCCTCGAATTCCGATTGGGTGATAGGATTCTATCTTAATCGGAATTAAGGTAGGAAAAATCCGATTGGTTGATTTAATCAGCCAATCGGATTGAAGTTCAATCCGATTGGCTGATTGGATCGGCCAATAGAATTGACCTTGCATTCTATTGGCTCATCCAATCAGCCAGATTAGATTTTACTATCTAAAAGGCGGTGTAGTCGATATAGTAAATGAGCCAAATTTGGTAAAAATCTGTGATAGTAATAGAGCAACCCCAAATAAAAACGTAGCTGAGATACATTAACAGGGGTGAGAGCATGAACCAGTGCTTTCACTTTTTCAGCAGTTGTATGGAGACCACTCTTGTCCACTACATGTGCACAATATTCTAAACTCTTGCAGAAGAACTCACACTTTTCCATGTTAACTTTCAGTCCGAATTCCTGTAGGCGCTGTAAAACAGTTTCAACACTGGCTTTATGAGCAGCATCATTTTCACCAGTGATAAGCATGTCATCTAACATACAGTGGGTATGTGGAATACTTGCCAAGATCTCATCCATTATCCGTTGCCACACTGCAGGTGCTGGGGCAATGCCAAACACCATCCGTGTACACTAAAAAAGTCCTTTGTGAGTGTTGATAGTTAATAGGTGTCTGGAGTATGGATGTACCTCTAACTGTAAGTATGCTTGATGCAAGTCAATTTTTGTAAATTTTTCGACCCCTGCCAGAGAACTAAACAATTCTTCAATCCGTGGTAAAGGATACTGATCCACAAGTAATTGAGGGTTAAGGCCCACTCTGAAATCTCCACAGATGCGAATGTCCCCATTTTTTTTTTCCTGACAGGAACTATTGGGGAAGTCCATTTACTGCGAGAAACTGGAACAATAATCCCCTTTTTTCCTAGTCTTTCTAGTTCTGCTTCAATTTTAGGTTTAAGTGCAAATGGTACAACTCTTGGTTTACAAAATTTTGGAATAGCATTTTCTTTTAGGTGACGCTGAATCTGCTCGTCTTTCACTAAACCTAGGGTCCCATCAAATACAGTCTTATATTTGTGCTTTAGAGAATTAATCCCCAAAAAAAATAAATTGCCACTTTGGTCCAGTAGTTTGTTAAGTGTTAACTGTTGTGGTAACTTTAGCATGCCCAATGCTTGGATCCAGGATCTACCAAACAAAGGTGGTCCTCCTTTAGGTAAAATGTAGAGGCATAGCTTTTTAGTTATACCATTAAATAACACTGTAGGTGATACATACCCACTAGGCTTTATTATTTCATTTGAATATGTTTCCATTGTTACAGCTGTTGGAACAATTGGTTGTCTTAGTCCCAGGCGGTTCCAATCAGTAGCTGTGATAACAGGGACTGCTGCTCCTGTATCAACTTCCATTATGAGAGGTTTACCATCTATATTCACCTTTGCTTGCAGTTCTGGAATTTTATTTTCAAGGCTGTAGATCTGTAATGTGTATAATGGTTTGTCTTCCTCTGAATCTGTGTGTGGTAAGGCTGTAGATCTGTAATGTGTATAATGGTTTCTCTTCCTCTGAATCTGTGTGTGGTAACGCTTTAGATGTGTAATGTGTATAATGGTTTATCTTCCTTTGAATCTGTGTGTGGTAAAGCTGTAAATGTGTAATGTGTATAATGGTTTGTCTTCCTCTGTATCAGTGTGTGGTAAAGCTGTAGATCGGTAATGTGTATAATGGTTTGTCTTCCTCTGAATCTGTGTGTGGTAAAGCTGTAGATCGGTAATGTGTATAATAGTTTGTCTTTCTGTCAGTCCGGGTGTGGTAAAGCTGTAGATCTGTAATGTGTATAATGGTTTGTCTTCCTCTGAATCTGTGTGTGGTAAAGCTGTAGATCTGTAATGTGTATAATGGTTTGTCTTCCTCTGTATCTGTGTGTGGTAAAGCTGTAGATCGGTAATGTGTATAATGGTTTGTCTTTCTGTCAGTCCGGGTGTGGTAAAGCTGTAGATCTGTAATGTGTATAATGGTTTGTCTTCCTCTGAATCTGTGTGTGGTAAAGCTGTAGATCTGTAATGTGTATAATGGTTTGTCTTCCTCTGTATCTGTGTGTGGTAAAGCTGTAGATCTGTAATGTGTATAATGGTTTGTCTTCCTCTGAATAAGTGTGTGGTAAAGCTGTAGATCTGTAATGTGCATAATGGTTTGTCTTCCTCTGAATCTGTTTGTGGTAAAGCTGTAGATCTGTAATGTGTATAATGATTTGTCTTCCTCTGAATCTGTTTGTGGTAAGGCTGTAGATCTGTAATGTGTATAATGGTTTGTCTTCCTCTGAATCTGTGTGTGGTAAAGCTGTAGATCTGTAATGTGTATAATGGTTTGTCTTCCTCTGTATCAGTGTGTGGTAAAGCTGTAGATCTGTAATGTGTATAATGGTTTGTCTTCCTCTGTATCTGTGTGTGGTAAAGCTGTAGATCTGTAATGTGTATAATGGTTTGTCTTCCTCTGTATCTGTGTGTGGTAAAGCTGTAGATCTGTAATGTGTATAATGGTTTGTCTTCCTCTGTATCTGTGTGTGGTAAAGCTGTAGATCTGTAATGTGTATAATGGTTTGTCTTCCTCTGTATCTGTGTGTGGTAAAGCTGTAGATCTGTAATGTGTATAATGGTTTGTCTTCCTCTGAATCTGTGTGTGGTAAAGCTGTAGCTCTGTAATGTGTATAATGGTTTGTCTTCCTCTGTATCTGTGTGTGGTAAAGCTGTAGATCTGTAATGTGTATAATGGTTTGTCTTCCTCTGTATCTGTCTGTGGTAAAGCTGTAGATCTGTAATGTGTATAATGGTTTGTCTTCCTCTGAATCTGTGTGTGGTAAAGCTGTAGATCGGTAATGTGTATAATGGTTTGTCTTTCTGTCAATCCGGGTGTGGTAAAGCTGTAGATCTGTAATGTGTATAATGGTTTGTCTTCCTCTGAATCTGTGTGTGGTAAAGCTGTAGATCTGTAATGTGTATAATGGTTTGTCTTCCTCTGTATCTGTGTGTGGTAAAGCTGTAGATCTGTAATGTGTATAATGGTTTGTCTTCCTCTGTATAAGTGTGTGGTAAAGCTGTAGATCTGTAATGTGTATAATGGTTTGTCTTCCTCTGAATCTGTGTGTGGTAAAGCTGTAGATCTGTAATGTGTATAATGATTTGTCTTCCTCTGAATCTGTTTGTGGTAAGGCTGTAGATCTGTAATGTGTATAATGGTTTGTCTTCCTCTGTATCTGTGTGTGGTAAAGCTGTAGATGTGTAGTGTGTAAAATGGTTTGTTTTCCTCTGAATCTGTGTGTGGTAAAGCTGTAGATGTGTAATGTGTATAATGGTTTGTCTTCCTCTGTATCTGTGTGTGGTAAAGCTGTAGATCTGTAATGTGTATAATGGTTTGTCTTCCTCTGTATCTGTGTGTGGTAAAGCTGTAGATGTGTAATGTGTATAATGGTTTGTCTTCCTCTGAATCAATGTGCGGTAAAGCTGTAGATCTGTAATGTGTATAATGGTTTGTCTTCCTCTGTATCTGTGTGTAGTAAAGCTGTAGATGTGTAGTGTGTAAAATGGTTTGTTTTCCTCTGAATCTGTGTGTGGTAAAGCTGTAGATGTGTAATGTGTATAATGGTTTGTCTTCCTCTGAATCTGTGTGTGGTAAAGGTGTAGATCTGTAATGTGTATAATGGTTTGTCTTCCTCTGAATCTGTGTGTGGTAAAGCTGTAGATGTGTAATGTGTATAATGGTTTGTCTTCCTCTGAATCTGTGTGTGGTAAAGCTGTAGATCTGTAATGTGTATAATGGTTTGTCTTCCTCTGTATCAGTGTGAAGTAAAGCTGTAGATCGGTAATGTGTATAATGGTTTGTCTTATTCTGAATCTGTGTGTGGTAAAGCTGTAGATCTGTAATGTGTATAATGGTTTGTCTTCCAATGTATCTGTGTGTGGTAAAGCTGTAGATCTGTAATGTGTATAAAGGTTTGTCTTCCTCTGAATCTGTGTGTGGTAAAGCTGTAGATCTGTAATGTGTATAATGGTTTGTCTTCCTCTGAATCTGTGTGCGGTAAAGCTGTAGATCTGTAATGTGTATAATGGTTTGTCTTCCTCTGAATCTGTGTGTGGTAACGCTGTAGATATGTAATGTGTATAATGGTTTGTCTTCCTCTGAATCTGTGTGTGGTAAAGCTGTAGATCTGTAATGTGTATAATGGTTTGTCTTCCTCTGTATCAGTGTGTGGTAAAGCTGTAGATCTGTAATGTGTATAATGGTTTGTCTTCCTCTGTATCTGTGTGTGGTAAAGCTGTAGATCTGTAATGTGTATAATGGTTTGTCTTCCTCTGTATCTGTGTGTGGTAATGCTGTAGATCTGTAATGTGTATAATGGTTTGTCTTTCTCTGAATCTGTGTGTGGTAAAGCTGTAGATCTGTAATGTGTATAATGGTTTGTCTTTCTCTGTATCTGTGTGTGGTAAAGCTGTAGATCTGTCATATGTATAATGGTTTGTCTTCCTCTGAATCTGTGTGTGGTAAAGCTGTAGATCTGTAATGTGTATAATGGTTTGTCTTCCTCTGAATCTGTGTGTGGTAAAGCTGTAGATCTTTAATGTGTATAATGGTTTGTCTTCCTCTGAATCTGTGTGTGGTAAAGCTGTAGATCTGTAATGTGTATAATGCTTTGTCGTCCTCTGAATCTGTGTTGTGTGTGGTAAAGCTGTAGATGTGTAATGTGTATAACGCTTTGTCTTCCTCTGAATCAGTGTGTGGTAAAGCTGTAGATGTGTAACGTGTATAATGGTTTGTCTTCCTCTGAATCTGTGTGTAGTAAAGCTGTAGATCTGTAATGTGTATAATGGTTTGTCTTCCTCTGAATCTGTGTGTGGTAAAGCTGTAGATCTGTAATGTGTATAATGGTTTGTCTTCCTCTGTATCTGTGTGTGGTAAGGCTGTAGATGTGTAATGTGTATAATGGTTTGTCTTCCTCTGAATCTGTGTGTAGTAAAGCTGTAGATCTGTAATGTATATAATGGTTTGTCTTCCTCTGTATCAGAGTGTAGCAAAGCTGTAGATCTGTAATGTGTATAATGGTTTGTCTTCCTCTGAATCAGTGTGTGGTAAAGCTGTAGATCTGTAATGTGTATAATGGTTTGTCTTCCTCTGAATCTGTGTGTGGTAAAGCTGTAGATAGGTAATGTGCATAATGGTTTGTCTTTCTGTCAATCAGGGTGTGGTAAAGCTGTAGATCTGTAATGTGTATAATGGTTTGTCTTCCTCTGAATCTGTGTGTGGTAAAGCTGTAGATCTGTAATGTGTATAATGGTTTGTCTTCCTCTGTATCTGTGTGTGGTAAAGCTGTAGATGTGTAATGTGTATAATGGTTTGTCTTCCTCTGAATCTGTGTGTGGTAAAGCTGTAGATCTGTAATGTGTATAATGGTTTGTCTTCCTCTGTATCAGTGTGTAGCAAAGCTGTAGATCTGTAATGTGTATAATGGTTTGTCTTCCTCTGAATCAGTGTGGTAAAGCTGTAGATCTGTAATGTGTATAATGGTTTGTCTTCCTCTGTATAAGTGTGTGGTAAAGCTGTAGATCTGTAATGTGTATAATGGTTTGTCTTCCTCTGAATCTGTGTGTAGTAAAGCTGTAGATGTGTAGTGTGTATAATGGTTTGTCTTCCTCTGAATCTGTGTGCGGTAAAGCTGTAGATCTGTAATGTGTATAATGGTTTGTCTTCCTCTGAATCTGTGTGTGGTAGCGCTGTAGATATGTAATGTGTATAATTGTTTGTCTTTCTCTGAATCTGAGTGTGGTAAAGCTGTAGATCTGTAATGTGTATAATGGTTTGTCTTCCTCTGTATCTGTGTGTGGTAAAGCTGTAGATCTGTAATGTGTATAATGGTTTGTCTTCCTCTGTATCTGTGTGTGGTAAAGCTGTAGATCTGTAATGTGTATAATGGTTTGTCTTCCTCTGTATCTGTGTGTGGTAAAGCTGTATATCTGTAATGTGTATAATGGTTTGTCTTCCTCTGTATCTGTGTGTGGTAAAGCTGTAGATCTGTAATGTGTATAATGGTTTGTCTTCCTCTGTATCTGTGTGTGGTAAAGCTGTAGATCTGTAATGTGTATAATGGTTTGTCTTCCTCTGTATCTGTGTGTGGTAAAGCTGTATATCTGTAATGTGTATAATGGTTTGTCTTCCTCTGTATCTGTGTGTGGTAAAGCTGTAGATCTGTAATGTGTATAATGGTTTGTCTTCCTCTGAATCAGTGTGTAGTAAAGCTGTATATCTGTAATGTATATAATGGTTTGTCTTCCTCTGTATCTGTGTGTGGTAAAGCTGTAGATCTGTAATGTGTATAATGGTTTATCTTCCTCTGAATCAGTGTGTGGTAAAGCTGTAGATCTGTAATGTGTATAATGGTTTGTCTTCCTGTGAATCTGTGTGTGGTAAAGCTGTAGATCTGTAATGTGTAAAATGGTTTGTCTTCCTCTGTATCTGTGTGTGGTAAAGATGTAGATCTGTTATGTGTATAATGGTTTGTCTTCCTCTGTATCAGTGTGTGGTAAAGCTGTAGATCTGTAATGTGTATAATGGTTTGTCTTCCTCTGAATCTGTGTGTGGTAAAGCTGTAGATCTGTATTGTGTATAATGGTTTGTCTTCCTCTGTATCTGTGTGTGGTAAAGTTGTAGATATGTAAGGTGTATAATGGTTTGTCTTCATCTGTATCTGTGTGTGGTAAAGCTGTAGATCTGTAATGTGTATAACGGTTTGTCTTCCTCTGTATCTATGTGTGGTAAAGCTGTAGATATGTAATGTGTATAATGGTTTGTCTTCCTCTGTATCTGTGTGTGGTAAAGCTGTAGATCTGTAATGTGTATAATGGTTTGTCTTCCTCTGTATCTGTGTGTGATAAAGCTGTAGATCCATAATGTGTATAATGGTTTGTCTTCCTCTGTATCTGTGTGTGGTAAAGCTGTAGATCTGTAATGTGTATAATGGTTTATCTTCCTCTGAATCAGTGTGTGGTAAAGCTGTAGATCTGTAATGTGTATAATGGTTTGTCTTCCTGTGAATCTGTGTGTGGTAAAGCTGTAGATCTGTAATGTGTATAATGGTTTGTCTTCCTCTGTATCTGTGTGTGGTAAAGATGTAGATCTGTTATGTGTATAATGGTTTGTCTTCCTCTGTATCAGTGTGTGGTAAAGCTGTAGATCTGTAATGTGTATAATGGTTTGTCTTCCTCTGAATCTGTGTGTGGTAAAGCTGTAGATCTGTATTGTGTATAATGGTTTGTCTTCCTCTGTATCTGTGTGTGGTAAAGTTGTAGATATGTAAGGTGTATAATGGTTTGTCTTCATCTGTATCTGTGTGTGGTAAAGCTGTAGATCTGTAATGTGTATAACGGTTTGTCTTCCTCTGTATCTATGTGTGGTAAAGCTGTAGATATGTAATGTGTATAATGGTTTGTCTTCCTCTGTATCTGTGTGTGGTAAAGCTGTAGATCTGTAATGTGTATAATGGTTTGTCTTCCTCTGTATCTGTGTGTGATAAAGCTGTAGATCCGTAATGTGTATAATGGTTTGTCTTCCTCTGTATCTGTGTGTGATAAAGCTGTAGATCTGTAATGTGTATAATGGTTTGTCTTCCTGTGAATCTGTGTGTGGTAAAGCTGTAGATCTGTAATCTGTATAATGGTTTGTCTTCCTCTGTATCTGTGTGTGGTAAAGCTGTAGATCTGTAATGTGTATAATGGTTTGTCTTCCTCTGTATCTGTGTGTGGTAAAGCTGTAGATCTGTAATGTGTATAATGGTTTGTCTTCCTCTGAATCTGTGTGTGGTAAAGCTGTAGATCTGTAATGTGTATAATGGTTTGTCTTCCTCTGAATCAGTGTGTGGTAAAGTTGTATATCTGTAATGTGTATAATGGTTTATCTTCCTCTGAATCTGTGTGTGGTAAAGCTGTAGATCTGTAATGTGTATAATGGTTTGTCTTCCTCTGAATCTGTGTGTGGTAAAGCTGTAGATCTGTAATGTGTATAATGGTTTATCTTCCTCTGAATCCGTATGTGCTAAAGCTGTATATCTGTAATGTGTATAATGGTTTGTCTTCCTCTGAATCTGTGTGTGGTAAAGTTGTATATCTGTAATGTGTATAATGGTTTGTCTTCCTCTGAATCTGTGTGTGGTAAAGCTGTAGATCTGTAATATGTATAATGGTTTGTCTTCCTCTGTATCTGTGTGTGGTAAAGCTGTAGATATGTAATATGTATAATGGTTTGTCTTCCTCTGAATCTGTGTGTGGAAAAGCTGTAGATCTGTAATGTGAATAATGGTTTTTCTTCCTCTGAATCCCGGGTGTGGTAACGCTGTAGATGTGTAATGTGTATAATGGTTTGTCTTCCTCTGAATCTGTGTGTGGTAACACTGTAGATCTGTAATGTGTATAATGGTTTGTCTTCCTCTGAATCTGTGTGTGGTAACGCTGTAGATGTGTAATGTGTATAATGGTTTGTCTTCCTCTGTATCTGTGTGTAGTAAAGTTGTATATCTGTAATGTGTATAATGGTTTGTCTTCCTCTGTATCTGTGTGTGGTAAAGCTGTAGATCTGTAATGTGTATAATGGTTTGTCTTCCTCTGTATCAGTGTGCGGTAAAGCTGTAGATCTGTAATGTGTATAATGGTTTGTCTTCCTCTGTATCTGTGTGTGGTAAAGCTGTAGATCTGTAATGTGTATAATGGTTTGTCTTCCTCTGTATCAGTGTGCGGTAAAGCTGTAGATGTGTAATGTGTATAATGGTTTGTCTTCCTCTGTATCTGTGTGTGGTAAAGCTGTAGATGTGTAATGTGTATAATGGTTTGTCTTCCTGTGAATCTGTGTGTGGTAAAGCTGTAGATGTGTAATGTGTATAATGGTTTGTCTTCCTGTGAATCTGTGTGTGGTAAAGCTGTAGATCTGTAATGTGTATAATGGTTTGTCTTCCTGTGAATCAGTGTGTGGTAAAGCTGTAGATCTGTAATGTGTATAATGGTTTGTCTTCCTCTGAATCTGTGTGTGGTAAAGCTGTAGATCTGTAATGTGTATAATGGTTTGTCTTCCTCTGTATCAGTGTGTAGCAAAGCTGTAGATCTGTAATGTGTATAATGGTTTGTCTTCCTCTGAATCAGTGTGTGGTAAAGCTGTAGATCTGTAATGTGTATAATGGTTTGTCTTCCTCTGTATAAGTGTGTGGTAAAGCTGTAGATCTGTAATGTGTATAATGGTTTGTCTTCCTCTGAATCTGTGTGTAGTAAAGCTGTAGATGTGTAGTGTGTATAATGGTTTGTCTTCCTCTGAATCTGTGTGCGGTAAAGCTGTAGATCTGTAATGTGTATAATGGTTTGTCTTCCTCTGAATCTGTGTGTGGTAAAGCTGTAGATCTGTAATGTGTATAATGGTTTGTCTTCCTCTGTATCTGTGTGTGGTAAAGCTGTATATCTGTAATGTGTATAATGGTTTGTCTTCCTCTGTATCTGTGTGTGGTAAAGCTGTAGATCTGTAATGTGTATACTGGTTTGTCTTCCTCTGTATCTGTGTGTGGTAAAGCTGTAGATCTGTAATGTGTATAATGGTTTGTCTTCCTCTGTATCTGTGTGTGGTAAAGCTGTATATCTGTAATGTGTATAATGGTTTGTCTTCCTCTGTATCTGTGTGTGGTAAAGCTGTAGATCTGTAATGTGTATAATGGTTTGTCTTCCTCTGAATCAGTGTGTAGTAAAGCTGTATATCTGTAATGTGTATAATGGTTTGTCTTCCTCTGTATCTGTGTGTGGTAAAGCTGTAGATCTGTAATGTGTATAATGGTTTATCTTCCTCTGAATCTGTGTGTGGTAAAGCTGTAGATCTGTAATGTGTATAATGGTTTGTCTTCCTGTGAATCTGTGTGTGGTAAAGCTGTAGATCTGTAATGTGTATAATGGTTTGTCTTCCTCTGTATCTGTGTGTGGTAAAGATGTAGATCTGTTATGTGTATAATGGTTTGTCTTCCTCTGTATCAGTGTGTGGTAAAGCTGTAGATCTGTAATGTGTATAATGGTTTGTCTTCCTCTGAATCTGTGTGTGGTAAAGCTGTAGATCTGTATTGTGTATAATGGTTTGTCTTCCTCTGTATCTGTGTGTGGTAAAGTTGTAGATATGTAAGGTGTATAATGGTTTGTCTTCATCTGTATCTGTGTGTGGTAAAGCTGTAGATCTGTAATGTGTATAACGGTTTGTCTTCCTCTGTATCTATGTGTGGTAAAGCTGTAGATATGTAATGTGTATAATGGTTTGTCTTCCTCTGTATCTGTGTGTGGTAAAGCTGTAGATCTGTAATGTGTATAATGGTTTGTCTTCCTCTGTATCTGTGTGTGATAAAGCTGTAGATCCGTAATGTGTATAATGGTTTGTCTTCCTCTGTATCTGTGTGTGATAAAGCTGTAGATCTGTAATGTGTATAATGGTTTGTCTTCCTGTGAATCTGTGTGTGGTAAAGCTGTAGATCTGTAATCTGTATAATGGTTTGTCTTCCTCTGTATCTGTGTGTGGTAAAGCTGTAGATCTGTAATGTGTATAATGGTTTGTCTTCCTCTGTATCTGTGTGTGATAAAGCTGTAGATCTGTAATGTGTATAATGGTTTGTCTTCCTGTGTATCAGTGTGTGGTAAAGCTGTAGATCTGTAATGTGTATAATGTTTTGTCTTCCTCTGTATCTGTGTGTGGTAAAGCTGTAGATCTGTAATGTGTATAATGGTTTGTCTTCCTCTGTATCTGTGTGTGGTAAAGCTGTAGATCTGTAATGTGTATAATGGTTTGTCTTCCTCTGAATCTGTGTGTGGTAAAGCTGTAGATCTGTAATGTGTATAATGGTTTGTCTTCCTCTGAATCAGTGTGTGGTAAAGTTGTATATCTGTAATGTGTATAATGGTTTATCTTCCTCTGAATCTGTGTGTGGTAAAGCTGTAGATCTGTAATGTGTATAATGGTTTGTCTTCCTCTGAATCTGTGTGTGGTAAAGCTGTAGATCTGTAATGTGTATAATGGTTTATCTTCCTCTGAATCTGTGTGTGCTAAAGCTGTATATCTGTAATGTGTATAATGGTTTGTCTTCCTCTGAATCTGTGTGTGGTAAAGTTGTATATCTGTAATGTGTATAATGGTTTGTCTTCCTCTGTATCTGTGTGTGGTAAAGCTGTAGATCTGTAATGTGTATACTGGTTTGTCTTCCTCTGTATCTGTGTGTGGTAAAGCTGTAGATCTGTAATGTGTATAATGGTTTGTCTTCCTCTGTATCTGTGTGTGGTAAAGCTGTATATCTGTAATGTGTATAATGGTTTGTCTTCCTCTGTATCTGTGTGTGGTAAAGCTGTAGATCTGTAATGTGTATAATGGTTTGTCTTCCTCTGAATCAGTGTGTAGTAAAGCTGTATATCTGTAATGTGTATAATGGTTTGTCTTCCTCTGTATCTGTGTGTGGTAAAGCTGTAGATCTGTAATGTGTATAATGGTTTATCTTCCTCTGAATCAGTGTGTGGTAAAGCTGTAGATCTGTAATGTGTATAATGGTTTGTCTTCCTGTGAATCTGTGTGTGGTAAAGCTGTAGATCTGTAATGTGTATAATGGTTTGTCTTCCTCTGTATCTGTGTGTGGTAAAGATGTAGATCTGTTATGTGTATAATGGTTTGTCTTCCTCTGTATCAGTGTGTGGTAAAGCTGTAGATCTGTAATGTGTATAATGGTTTGTCTTCCTCTGAATCTGTGTGTGGTAAAGCTGTAGATCTGTATTGTGTATAATGGTTTGTCTTCCTCTGTATCTGTGTGTGGTAAAGTTGTAGATATGTAAGGTGTATAATGGTTTGTCTTCATCTGTATCTGTGTGTGGTAAAGCTGTAGATCTGTAATGTGTATAACGGTTTGTCTTCCTCTGTATCTATGTGTGGTAAAGCTGTAGATATGTAATGTGTATAATGGTTTGTCTTCCTCTGTATCTGTGTGTGGTAAAGCTGTAGATCTGTAATGTGTATAATGGTTTGTCTTCCTCTGTATCTGTGTGTGATAAAGCTGTAGATCTGTAATGTGTATAATGGTTTGTCTTCCTCTGTATCTGTGTGTGATAAAGCTGTAGATCTGTAATGTGTATAATGGTTTGTCTTCCTGTGAATCTGTGTGTGGTAAAGCTGTAGATCTGTAATCTGTATAATGGTTTGTCTTCCTCTGTATCTGTGTGTGGTAAAGCTGTAGATCTGTAATGTGTATAATGGTTTGTCTTCCTCTGTATCTGTGTGTGATAAAGCTGTAGATCTGTAATGTGTATAATTGGTTTGTCTTCCTGTGTATCAGTGTGTGGTAAAGCTGTAGATCTGTAATGTGTATAATGTTTTGTCTTCCTCTGTATCTGTGTGTGGTAAAGCTGTAGATCTGTAATGTGTATAATGGTTTGTCTTCCTCTGTATCTGTGTGTGGTAAAGCTGTAGATCTGTAATGTGTATAATGGTTTGTCTTCCTCTGAATCTGTGTGTGGTAAAGCTGTAGATCTGTAATGTGTATAATGGTTTGTCTTCCTCTGAATCAGTGTGTGGTAAAGTTGTATATCTGTAATGTGTATAATGGTTTATCTTCCTCTGAATCTGTGTGTGGTAAAGCTGTAGATCTGTAATGTGTATAATGGTTTGTCTTCCTCTGAATCTGTGTGTGGTAAAGCTGTAGATCTGTAATGTGTATAATGGTTTATCTTCCTCTGAATCTGTGTGTGCTAAAGCTGTATATCTGTAATGTGTATAATGGTTTGTCTTCCTCTGAATCTGTGTGTGGTAAAGTTGTATATCTGTAATGTGTATAATGGTTTGTCTTCCTCTGAATCTGTGTGTGGTAAAGCTGTAGATCTGTAATATGTATAATGGTTTGTCTTCCTCTGTATCTGTGTGTGGTAAAGCTGTAGATCTGTAATATGTATAATGGTTTGACTTCCTCTGTATCTGTGTGTGGTAAAGCTGTAGATATGTAATATGTATAATGGTTTGTCTTCCTCTGAATCTGTGTGTGGAAAAGCTGTAGATCTGTAATGTGAATAATGGTTTTTCTTCCTCTGAATCCCGGGTGTGGTAAAGCTGTAGATGTGTAATGTGTATAATGGTTTGTCTTCCTCTGAATCTGTGTGTGGTAACACTGTAGATCTGTAATGTGTATAATGGTTTGTCTTCCTCTGAATCTGTGTGTGGTAACGCTGTAGATCTGTAATGTGTATAATGGTTTGTCTTCCTCTGTATCTGTGTGTAGTAAAGTTGTATATCTGTAATGTGTATAATGGTTTGTCTTCCTCTGTATCTGTGTGTGGTAAAGCTGTAGATCTGTAATGTGTATAATGGTTTGTCTTCCTCTGTATCAGTGTGCGGTAAAGCTGTAGATCTGTAATGTGTATAATGGTTTGTCTTCCTCTGTATCTGTGTGTGGTAAAGCTGTAGATCTGTAATGTGTATAATGGTTTGTCTTCCTCTGTATCAGTGTGCGGTAAAGCTGTAGATGTGTAATGTGTATAATGGTTTGTCTTCCTGTGAATCTGTGTGTGGTAAAGCTGTAGATGTGTAATGTGTATAATGGTTTGTCTTCCTGTGAATCTGTGTGTGGTAAAGCTGTAGATCTGTAATGTGTATAATGGTTTGTCTTCCTGTGAATCAGTGTGTGGTAAAGCTGTAGATCTGTAATGTGTATAATGGTTTGTCTTCCTCTGAATCTGTGTGTGGTAAAGCTGTAGATCTGTAATGTGTATAATGGTTTGTCTTCCTCTGTATCAGTGTGTAGTAAAGCTGTAGATCTGTAATGTGTATAATGGTTTGTCTTCCTCTGTATCTGTGTGTAGTAAAGCTGTAGATCTGTAATGTGTATAATGGTTTGTCTTCCTGTGAATCAGTGTGTGGTAAAGCTGTAGATCTGTAATGTGTATAATGGTTTGTCTTCCTCTGAATCTGTGTGTGGTAAAGCTGTAGATCTGTAATGTGTATAATGGTTTGTCTTCCTCTGAATCTGTGTGTGGTAAAGCTGTAGATCTGTAATGTGTATAATGGTTTGTCTTCCTCTGTATCTGTGTGTGGTAAGGCTGTAGATCTGTAATGTGTATAATGGTCTGTCTTCCTCTGTATCTGTGTGTGGTAAAGCTGTAGATCTGTAATGTGTATAATGGTTTGTCTTCCTCTGTATCTGTGTGTGGTAAAGCTGTAGATCTGTAATGTGTATAATGTTTTTTCTTCCTGTGTATCTGTGTGTGGTAAAGCTGTAGATCTGTAATGTGTATAATGGTTTGTCTTCCTCTGTATCTGTGTGTGGTAAAGCTGTAGATCTGTAATGTGTATAATGGTTTGTCTTCCTCTGAATCTGTGGCCTAGATTTGGAGTTCGGCGGTAGCCGTCAATACCAGCGTTAGAGGCTCCTAACGCTGGTTTTGGCCGCCCGCTGGTATTTGGAGTCAGTGATTAAAGGGTCTAACGCTCACTTTTCAGCCGCGACTTTTCCATACCGCAGATCCCCCTACGCCATTTGCGTATCCTATCTTTTCAATGGGATCTTTCTAACGCTGGTATTTAGAGTCGTTTCTGAAGTGAGCGTTAGAGCTCTAACGACAAAATTCCAGCCGCCTGAAAATAGCAGGAGTTAAGAGCTTTCTGGCTAACGCCGGTTTATAAAGCTCTTAACTACTGTACCCTAAAGTACACTAACACCCATAAACTACCTATGTACCCCTAAACCGAGCTCCCCCCACACCGCCGCCACTCGATTAAAATTTTTAACCCCTAATCTGCCGACCGCCACCTACGTTATACTTATGTACCCCTAATCTGCTGCCCCTAACCCCGCTGACCCCTGTATTACATTTATTAACCCCTAACTTGCCCCCCACAACGTCGCCGCCAGCTACTTAAAATAATTAACCCCTAATCTTCCGACCGCAAATCGCCGCCACCTACGTTATCCCTATGTACCCCTAATCTGCTGCCCTAACATCGCCGACCCCTATATTATATTTATTAACCCCTAATCTGCCCCCCTCAACGTCGCCGACACCTGCCTACACTTATTAACCCCTAATCTGCCGAGCGGACCTGAGCGCTACTATAATAAATGTATTAACCCCTAATCCGCCTCACTAACCCTATCATAAATAGTATTAACCCCTAATCTGCCCTCCCTAACATCGCCGACACCTAACTTCAATTATTAACCCCTAATCTGCCGACCGGAGCTCACCGCTATTCTAATAAATGTATTAACCCCTAAAGCTAAGTCTAACCCTAACACTAACACCCCCCTAAGTTAAATATAATTTTTATCTAACGAAATAAATTAACTCTTATTAAATAACTTATTCCTATTTAAAGCTAAATACTTACCTGTAAAATAAATCCTAATATAGCTACAATATAAATTATAATTATATTATAGCTATTTTAGGATTAATATTTATTTTACAGGCAACTTTGTAATTATTTTAACCAGGTACAATAGCTATTAAATAGTTAAGAACTATTTAATAGTTACCTAGTTAAAATAATAACAAATTTACCTGTAAAATAAATCCTAACCTAAGTTATAATTAAACCTAACACTACCCTATCAATAAAATAATTAAATAAACTACCTACAATTACCTACAATTAACCTAACACTACACTATCAATAAATTAATTAAACACAATTCCTACAAATAAATACAATTAAATAAACTAGCTAAAGTACAAAAAATAAAAAAGAACTAAGTTACAGAAAATAAAAAAATATTTACAAACATAAGAAAAATATTACAACAATTTTAAACTAATTACACCTACTCTAAGCCCCCTAATAAAATAACAAAGCCCCCCAAAATAAAAAATTCCCTACCCTATTCTAAATTAAAAAAGTTACAAGCTCTTTTACCTTACCAGCCCTGAACAGGGCCCTTTGCGGGGCATGCCCCAAGAATTTCAGCTCTTTTGCCTGTAAAAAAAAAACATACAATACCCCCCCCCCAACATTACAACCCACCACCCACATACCCCTAATCTAACCCAAACCCCCCTTAAATAAACCTAACACTAAGCCCCTGAAGATCTTCCTACCTTGTCTTCACCATCCAGGTATCACCGATCCGTCCTGGCTCCAAGATCTTCATCCAACCCAAGCGGGGGTTGGCGATCCATAATCCGGTCCAGAAGAGGCTCCAAAGTCTTCCTCCTATCCGGCAAGAAGAGGACATCCGGACCGGCAAACATCTTCTCCAAGCGGCATCTTCGATCTTCTTCCATCCGGAGCGAAGCGGCAGGATCCTGAAGACCTCCAGCGCGGAACATCCATCCGGACCGACGACTGAACGACGAATGACTGTTCCTTTAAGGGACGTCATCCAAGATGGCGTCCCTCGAATTCCGATTGGCTGATAGGATTCTATCAGCCAATCGGAATTAAGGTAGGAATTTTCTGATTGGCTGATGGAATCAGCCAATCAGAATCTAGTTCAATCCGATTGGCCGATCCAATCAGCCAATCAGATTGAGCTCGCATTCTATTGGCTGATCGGAACAGCCAATAGAATGCGAGCTCAATCTGATTGGCTGATTGGATCAGCCAATCGGATTGAACTTGATTCTGATTGGCTGATTCCTACCTTAATTCCGATTGGCTGATAGAATCCTATCAGCCAATCGGAATTCGAGGGACGCCATCTTGAATGACGTCCCTTAAAGGAACAGTCATTCGTCGTTCAGTCGTCGGTCCGGATGGATGTTCCGCGCTGGAGGTCTTCAGGATCCTGCCGCTTCGCTCCGGATGGAAGAAGATCGAAGATGCCGCTTGGAGAAGATGTTTGCCGGTCCGGATGTCCTCTTCTTGCCGGATAGGAGGAAGACTTTGGAGCCTCTTCTGGACCGGATTATGGATCGCCAACCCCCGCTTGGGTTGGATGAAGATCTTGGAGCCAGGACGGATCGGTGATACCTGGATGGTGAAGACAAGGTAGGAAGATCTTCAGGGGCTTAGTGTTAGGTTTATTTAAGGGGGGTTTGGGTTAGATTAGGGGTATGTGGGTGGTGGGTTGTAATGTTGGGGGGGGGGGGTATTGTATGTTTTTTTTTACAGGCAAAAGAGCTGAAATTCTTGGGGCATGCCCCGCAAAGGGCCCTGTTCAGGGCTGGTAAGGTAAAAGAGCTTGTAACTTTTTTAATTTAGAATAGGGTAGGGAATTTTTTATTTTGGGGGTCTTTGTTATTTTATTAGGGGGCTTAGAGTAGGTGTAATTAGTTTAAAATTGTTGTAATATTTTTCTTATGTTTGTAAATATTTTTTTATTTTCTGTAACTTAGTTCTTTTTTATTTTTTGTACTTTAGCTAGTTTATTTAATTGTATTTATTTGTAGGAATTGTGTTTAATTAATTTATTGATAGTGTAGTGTTAGGTTAATTGTAGGTAATTGTAGGTAGTTTATTTAATTATTTTATTGATAGGGTAGTGTTAGGTTTAATTATAACTTAGGTTAGGATTTATTTTACAGGTAAATTTGTTATTATTTTAACTAGGTAACTATTAAATAGTTCTTAACTATTTAATAGCTATTGTACCTGGTTAAAATAATTACAAAGTTGCCTGTAAAATAAATATTAATCCTAAAATAGCTATAATATAATTATAATTTATATTGTAGCTATATTAGGATTTATTTTACAGGTAAGTATTTAGCTTTAAATAGGAATAAGTTATTTAATAAGAGTTAATTTATTTCGTTAGATAAATATTATATTTAACTTAGGGGGGTGTTAGTGTTAGGGTTAGACTTAGCTTTAGGGGTTAATCCATTTATTAGAATAGCGGTGAGCTCCGATCGGAAGATTAGGGGTTAATAATTGAAGTTAGGTGTCGGCGATGTTAGGGAGGGCAGATTAGGGGTTAATACTATTTATGATAGGGTTAGTGAGGCGGATTAGGGGTTAATAACTTTATTATAGTAGCGCTCAGGTCCGCTCGGCAGATTAGGGGTTAATAAGTGTAGGCAGGTGTCGGCGACGTTGTGGGGGGCAGGTTAGGGGTTAATAAATATAATATAGGGGTCGGCGGTGTTAGGGGTAGCAGATTAGGGGTACATAGGGATAACGTAGGTGGCGGCGGTTTACGGAGCGGCATATTAGGGGTTAATAATAATATGCAGGGGTCAGCGATAGCGGGGGCGGCAGATTAGGGGTTAATAAGTGTAAGGCTAGGGGTGTTTAGACTCGGGGTACATGTTAGAGTGTTAGGTGCAGACGTAGGAAGTGTTTCCCCATAGCAAACAATGGGGCTGCGTTAGGAGCTGAACGCTGCTTTTTTGCAGGTGTTAGGTTTTTTTTCAGCTCAAACAGCCCCATTGTTTCCTATGGGGGAATCGTGCACAAGCACGTTTTTGAGGCCGGCCGCGTCCGTAAGCAACTCTGGTATCGAGAGTTGCTTTTGCGGTAAAAATGCTCTACGCTCCTTTTTTGGAGCCTAACGCAGCATTTGTTTGAACTCTCGATACCAGAGTTAATTTTATGGTGCGGCCAGAAAAAAGCCAGCGGAGCGTTAACAGCCCTTTTACCGCCGAACTCCAAATCTAGGCCTGTGTGTGGTAAAGCTGTAGATCTGTAATGTGTATAATGGTTTGTCTTCCTGTGAATCTGTGTGTGGTAAAGCTGTAGATCTGTAATGTGTATAATGGTTTGTCTTCCTCTGTATCTGTGTGTGGTAAAGCTGTAGATCTGTAATGTGTATAATGGTTTGTCTTCCTGTGAATCTGTGTGTGATAAAGCTGTAGATCTGTAATGTGTATAATGGTTTGTCTTCCTCTGAATCTGTGTGTGGTAAAGCTGTAGATATGTAATGTGTATAATGGTTTGTCTTCTTCTGTATCTGTGTGTGGTAAAGCTGTAGATCTGTAATGTGTATAATGGTTTGTCTTCCTCTGTATCTGTGTGTGGTAAAGCTGTAGATCTGTAATGTGTATAATGGTTTGTCTTCCTCTGTATCAGTGTGTGGTAAAGCTGTAGATCTGTAATGTGTATAATGGTTTGTCTTCCTCTGTATCTGTGTGTGGTAAAGCTGTAGATCTGTAATGTGTATAATGGTTTGTCTTCCTCTGTATCTGTGTGTGGTAAAGCTGTAGATCTGTAATGTGTATAATGGTTTGTCTTCCTCTGAATCTGTGTGTGGTAAAGCTGTAGATCTGTTATGTGTATAATGGTTTGTCTTCCTCTGTATCAGTGTGTGGTAAAGCTGTAGATGTGTAATGTGTATAATGGTTTGTCTTCCTCTGAATCTGTGTGTGGTAAAGCTGTAGATCTGTATTGTGTATAATGGTTTGTCTTCCTCTGTATCAGTGTGTGGTAAAGCTGTAGATGTGTAATGTGTATAATGGTTTGTCTTCCTCTGAATCTGTGTGTGGTAAAGCTGTAGATGTGTAATGTGTATAATGGTTTGTCTTCCTCTGAATCTGTGTGTGGTAAAGCTGTAGATCTGTATTGTGTATAATGGTTTGTCTTCCTCTGAATCTGTGTGTAGTAAAGCTGTAGATCTGTTATGTGTATAATGGTTTGTCTTCCTCTGAATCTGTGTGTGGTAAAGCTGTAGATCTGTATTGTGTATAATGGTTTGTCTTCCTCTGAATCTGTGTGTGGTAACACTGTAGATCTGTAATGTGTATAATGGTTTGTCTTCCTCTGTATCTGTGTATGATAAAGCTGTAGATCTGTAATGTGTATAATGGTTTGTCTTCCTCTGAATCTGTGTGTGGTAAAGCTGTAGATCTGTAATGTGTATAATGGTTTGTCTTCCTCTGAATCTGTGTGTGGTAAAGCTGTAGATCTGTAATGTGTATAATGGTTTGTCTTCCTCTGAATCAGTGTGTGGTAAAGCTGTAGATCTGTAATGTGTATAATGGTTTGTCTTCCTCTGTATGTGTGTGTGGTAAAGCTGTAGATCTGTAATGTGTATAATGGTTTGTCTTCCTCTGTATCTGTGTGTGGTAAAGCTGTAGATGTGTAGTGTGTATAATGGTTTGTCTTCCTCTGAATCTGTGTGTAGTAAAGCTGTAGATCTGTATTGTGTATAATGGTTTGTCTTCCTCTGTATCTGTGTGTGGTAAAGCTGTAGATGTGTAGTGTGTATAATGGTTTGTCTTCCTCTGAATCAGTGTGTGGTAAAGCTGTAGATGTGTAATGTGTATAATGGTTTGTCTTCCTCTGAATCAGTGTGTGGTAAAGCTGTAGATCTGTATTGTGTATAATGGTTTGTCTTCCTCTGAATCTGTGTGTGCTAAAGCTGTATATCTGTAATGTGTATAATGGTTTGTCTTCCTCTGAATCTGTGTGTGCTAAAGCTGTATATCTGTAATGTGTATAATGGTTTGTCTTCCTCTGTATCTGTGTGTGGTAAAGCTGTAGATCTGTAATGTGTATAATGGGTTGTCTTCCTCTGAATCTGTGTGTGGTAAAGCTGTAGATCTGTAATGTGTATAATGGTTTGTCTTCCTCTGTATCTGTGTGTGGTGTATCTACTGCACGTGACTTGCTGCCTTTCTTACTTTTATCTCTGCCTAAGGAACTTCTGCACACTCTCTTTGTATGACCAATCTTCCCACACCCATAGCAGGTGCTGTTCCTAAACCTGCAGGCATTTGCCGTGTGATTTGTGTCACCACCTCTGTAACAAGCTGTCTATGACCCTTGTCTAGCTGGATACTGTTTATTAAGGTGCATACTTGAATGAAAAACATCTATTTCCTTATCACAAACTGCCTGTGCTGGGGCCTGGAGCATTTGTGCATCTTTAGTAGCAAGTTCCATGACTGTAGATATCTCTATAGCACGCTTTAGTGTTAACTCAACCTCTGCTAATAGTCTCTTTTGTACTCTACAGTCCATGAGTCCAATAACAAACATATCACCTAAAGCAGTGTTTAAATAATCCCCAAATCTGCAGCTACTTGCTAGTTTCTTTAAACTGATCACATAAGTTTTAATGTCCTCATGCTGCAATTGCTTGCGTGTGTAAAACTTAAAGCGTTCTGATATCTCCAGAGGCTTAGGTAGGTAGTGGTCAGATAACAGGCAAACCAGGTCAGACAGAGGTTTAGCATTAGGTTTATCTGGTGAGAGAATGTCCCTTAATGTAGTGTAAGCTGCTGAGCCTATAGTTGTCAGAAACACAGCCACTTGCTTATCAACTCCTATGTTATTTGCTGTACAATATAACTCAAACTGTTCAACCCATGTGTCCCATCTGCCTGTGTCTGCTGCAAACACAGGTAAGGTGCCAATAAGTGCCATTATATGTGTGTTATCTGTCTGTGTCTGATGCAAACACAGGTAAGGTGCCAATGAGTGCCATTATATGTGTGTTATCTGTCTGTGTCTGGTGCAAACACAGGTAAGGTGCCAATAAGTGCCATTATATGTGTGTTATCTGTCTGTGTCTGATGCAAACACAGGTAAGGTGCCAATAAGTGCCATTATATGTGTGTTATCTGTCTGTGTCTGATGCAAACACAGGTAAGGTGCCAATAAGTGCCATTATATGTGTGTTATCTGTCTGTGTCTGGTGCAAACACAGGTAAGGTGTCTGGTGCAAACACAGGTAAGGTGCCAATAAGTGCCATTATATGTGTGTTATCTGTCTGTGTCTGGTGCAAACACAGGTAAGGTGCCAATAAGTGCCATTATATGTGTGTTATCTGTCTGTGCCTGGTGCAAACACAGGTAAGGTGCCAATAAGTGCCATTATATGTGTGTTATCTGTCTGTGTCTGATGCAAACACAGGTAAGGTGCCAATGAGTGCCATTATATGTGTGTTATCTGTCTGTGTCTGGTGCAAACACAGGTAAGGTGCCAATAAGTGCCATTATATGTGTGTTATCTGTCTGTGTCTGATGCAAACACAGGTAAGGTGCCAATAAGTGCCATTATATGTGTGTTATCTGTCTGTGTCTGATGCAAACACAGGTAAGGTGCCAATAAGTGCCATTATATGTGTGTTATCTGCCATTATATGTGTTTTATCTGTCTGTGTCTGGTGCAAATACAGGTAAGGTGCCAATGAGAGCTATTATATGTGTGTTATCTGTCTGTGTCTGGTGCAAACACAGGTAAGGTGCCAACAAGTGCCATTATATGTGTGTTATCTGTCTGTGTCTGGTGCAAACACAGGTAAGGTGCCAATAAGTGCCATTATATGTGTGTTATCTGTCTGTGTGTGCTGCAAACACAGGTAAGGTGCCAATAAGTGCCATTATATGTGTGTTATCTGTCTGTGTCTGATGCAAACACATTTAAGGTGCCAATAAGTGCCATTATATGTGTGTTATCTGTCTGTGTCTGGTGCAAACACAGGTAAGGTGCCAATAAGTGCCATTATATGTGTGTTATCTGTCTGTGTCTGATGCAAACACAGGTAAGGTGCCAATAAGTGCCATTATATGTGTGTTATCTGTCTGTGTCTGGTGCAAACACAGGTAAGGTGCCAATAAGTGCCATTATATGTGTGTTATCTGTCTGTGCCTGGTGCAAACACAGGTAAGGTGCCAATAAGTGCCATTATATGTGTTTTATCTGTCTGTGTCTGGTGCAAACACAGGTAAGGTGCCAATGAGAGCCATTATATGTGTGTTATCTGTCTGTGTCTGGTGCAAACACAGGTAAGGTGCCAATAAGTGCCATTATATGTGTGTTATCTGTCTGTGTCTGGTGCAAACACAGGTAAGGTGCCAATAAGTGCCATTATATGTGTGTTATCTGTCTGTGTCTGGTGCACATACAGGTAATGTGCCAATAAGTGCCATTATATGTGTGTTATCTGTCTGTGTCTGGTACAAACACAGGTAAGGTGCCAATAAGTGCCATTATATGTGTGTTATTTGTCTGTGTCTGGTACAAACACAGGTAAGGTGCCAATAAGTGCCATTATATGTGTGTTATCTGTCTGTGCCTGGTGCAAACACAGTAAGGTGCCAATAAGTGCTATTATATGTGTGTTATCTGTCTGTGTCTGGTGCAAACACAGGTAAGGTGCCAATAAGTGTCATTATATGTGTGTTATCTGTCTGTGTCTGGTACAAACACAGGTAAGGTGCCAATAAGTGCCATTATATGTGTGTTATCTGTCTGTGCCTAGTGCAAACACAGGTAAGGTGCCAATAAGTGCCATTATATGTGTGTTATCAGTCTGTGTCTGATGCAAACACAGGTAAGGTGCCAATAAGTGCCATTATATGTGTGTTATCTGTCTGTGTCTGATGCAAACACAGGTAAGGTGCCAATAAGTGCCATTATATGTGTGTTATCTTTGTGTGTCTGGTGCAAACACAGGTAAGGTGCCAATAAGTGCCATTATATGTGTGTTATCTGTCTGTGTCTGGTGCAAACACAGGTAAGGTGCCAATAAGTGCCATTATATGTGTGTTATCTGTCTGTGTCTGGTGCACATACAGGTAATGTGCCAATAAGTGCCATTATGTGTGTTATCTGTCTGCTGCAAACACAGGTAAGGTGCCAATAAGTGTCATTATATGTGTGTTATCTGTCTGTGTCTGGTGCAAACACAGGTAAGGTGCCAATAAGTGCCATTATATGTGTGTTATCTGTCTGTGCCTGGTGCAAACACAGGTAAGGTGCCAATAAGTGCCATTATATGTGTGTTATCTGTCTGTGCCTGGTGCAAACACAGGTAAGGTGCCAATAAGTGCCATTATATGTGTGTTATCTGTCTGTGTCTGGTGCAAACACAGGTAAGGTGCCAATAAGTGCCATTATATGTGTTTTATCTGTCTGTGTCTGGTGCAAATACAGGTAAGGTGCCAATGAGAGCTATTATATGTGTGTTATCTGTCTGTGTCTGGTGCAAACACAGGTAAGGTGCCAACAAGTGCCATTATATGTGTGTTATCTGTCTGTGTCTGGTGCAAACACAGGTAAGGTGCCAATAAGTGCCATTATATGTGTGTTATCTGTCTGTGTGTGCTGCAAACACAGGTAAGGTGCCAATAAGTGCCATTATATGTGTGTTATCTGTCTGTGTCTGATGCAAACACATTTAAGGTGCCAATAAGTGCCATTATATGTGTGTTATCTGTCTGTGTCTGGTGCAAACACAGGTAAGGTGCCAATAAGTGCCATTATATGTGTGTTATCTGTCTGTGTCTGATGCAAACACAGGTAAGGTGCCAATAAGTGCCATTATATGTGTGTTATCTGTCTGTGTCTGGTGCAAACACAGGTAAGGTGCCAATAAGTGCCATTATATGTGTGTTATCTGTCTGTGTCTGATGCAAACACAGGTAAGGTGCCAATAAGTGCCATTATATGTGTGTTATCTGTCTGTGTCTGCTGCAAACACAGGTAAGGTGCCAATGAGTGCCATTATATGTGTGTTATCTGACTGTGTCTGGTGCAAACACAGTAAGGTGCCAATAAGTGCCATTATATGTGTGTTATCTGTCTGTGTCTGATGCAAACACAGGTAAGGTGCCAATAAGTGCCATTATATGTGTGCTATCTGTCTGTGTCTGCTGCAAACACAGGTAAGGTGCCAATAAGTGCCATTATATGTGTGTTATCTGTCTGTGTCTGATGCAAACACATTTAAGGTGCCAATAAGAGCCATTATATGTGTGCTATCTGTCTGTGTCTGCTGCAAACACAGGTAAGGTGCCAATAAGTGCCATTATATGTTTGTTATCTGTCTGTGCCTGGTGCAAACACATTTAAGGTGCCAATAAGTGCCATTATATGTGTGTTATCTGTCTGTGTCTGATGCAAACACAGGTAAGGTGCCAATAAGTGCCATTATATGTGTGTTATCTGTCTGTGTCTGGTACAAACACAGGTAAGGTGCCAATAAGTGCCATTATATGTGTGTTATCTGTCTGTGTCTGGTGCAAACACAGGTAAGGTGCCAACAAGTGCCATTATATGTGTGTTATCTGTCTGTGTCTGGTGCAAACACAGGTAAGGTGCCAATAAGTGCCATTATATGTGTGTTATCTGTCTGTGTGTGCTGCAAACACAGGTAAGGTGCCAATAAGTGCCATTATATGTGTGTTATCTGTCTGTGTCTGATGCAAACACATTTAAGGTGCCAATAAGTGCCATTATATGTGTGTTATCTGTCTGTGTCTGGTGCAAACACAGGTAAGGTGCCAATAAGTGCCATTATATGTGTGTTATCTGTCTGTGTCTGGTGCAAACACAGGTAAGGTGCCAATAAGTGCCATTATATGTGTGTTATCTGTCTGTGTCTGATGCAAACACAGGTAAGGTGCCAACAAGTGCCATTATATGTGTGTTATCTGTCTGTGTCTGGTGCAAACACAGGTAAGGTGCCAATAAGTGCCATTATATGTGTGTTATCTGTCTGTGTCTGGTGCAAACACAGGTAAGGTGCCATTATATGTGTGTTATCTGTCTGTGTCTGGTGCAAACACAGGTAAGGTGCCAATAAGTGCCATTATATGTGTGTTATCTGTCTGTGTCTGCTGCAAACACAGGTAAGGTGCCAATAAGTGCCATTATATGTGTGTTATCTGTCTGTGTCTGATGCAAACACATTTAAGGTGCCAATAAGTGCCATTATATGTGTGTTATCTGTCTGTGTCTGGTGCAAACACAGGTAAGGTGCCAATAAGTGCCATTATATGTGTGTTATCTGTCTGTGTCTGGTGCAAACACAGGTAAGGTGCCAATAAGTGCCATTATATGTGTGTTATCTGTCTGTGTCTGATGCAAACACAGGTAAGGTGCCAACAAGTGCCATTATATGTGTGTTATCTGTCTGTGTCTGGTGCAAACACAGGTAAGGTGCCAATAAGTGCCATTATATGTGTGTTATCTGTCTGTGTCTGGTGCAAACACAGGTAAGGTGCCATTATATGTGTGTTATCTGTCTGTGTCTGGTGCAAACACAGGTAAGGTGCCAATAAGTGCCATTATATGTGTGTTATCTGTCTGTGTCTGCTGCAAACACAGGTAAGGTGCCAATAAGTGCCATTATATGTGTGTTATCTGTCTGTGCCTGGTGCAAACACAGTAAGGTGCCAATAAGTGCCATTATATGTGTGTTATCTGTCTGTGTCTGGTGCAAACACAGGTAAGGTGCCAATAAGTGCCATTATATGTGTGTTATCTGTCTGTGTCTGGTACAAACACAGGTAAGGTGCCAATAAGTGCCATTATATGTATGTTATCTGTCTATGTCTACTGCAAACACAGGTAAGGTGCCAATAAGTGCCATTATATGTGTGTTATCTGTCTGTGTCTGCTGCAAACACAGGTAAGGTGCCAATAAGTGCCATTATATGTGTGTTATCTGTCTGTGCCTGGTGCAAACACAGGTAAGGTGCCAATAAGTGCTATTATATGTGTGTTATCTGTCTGTGTCTGGTGCAAACACAGGTAAAGTGCCAATAAGTGCCATTATATGTGTTTTATCTGTCTGTGTCTGGTGCAAATACAGGTAAGGTGCCAATGAGAGCCATTATATGTATGTTATCTGTCTGTGTCTGGTGCAAACACAGGTAAGGTGCCAATAAGTGCCATTATATGTGTTTTATCTGTCTGTGTCTGGTGCAAACACAGGTAAGGTGCCAATAAGTGCCATTATATGTGTGTTATCTGTCTGTGTCTGATGCAAACACAGGTAAGGTGCCAATAAGTGCCATTATATGTGTGTTATCTGTCTGTGTCTGGTGCAAACACAGGTAAGGTGCCAATGAGAGCCATTATATGTGTGTTATCTGTCTGTGTCTGGTGCAAACACAGGTAAGGTGCCAATAAGTGTCATCATATGTGTGTTATCTGTCTGTGTCTGCTGCAAACACAGGTAAGGTGCCAATAAGTGCCATTATATGTGTGTTATATGTCTGTGTCTGCTGCAAACACAGGTAAGGTGCCAATAAGTGCCATTATATGTGTGTTATCTGTCTGTGTCTGCTGCAAACACAGGTAAGGTGCCAATAAGTACCATTATATGTGTGTTATTTGTCTGTGTCTGGTGCAAACACAGGTAAGGTGCCAATAAGTGCCATTATATGTGTGTTATCTGTCTGTGTCTGGTACAAACACAGGTAAGGTGCCAATAAGTGCCATTATATGTGTGTTATCTGTCTGTGTCTTGTGCAAACACAGGTAAAGTGCCAATAAGTGCCATTATATGTGTGTTATCTGTCTGTGTCTGGTGCAAACACAGGTAAAGTGCCAATAAGTGCCATTATATGTGTGTTATTTGTCTGTGTCTGGTGCAAACACAGGTAAGGTGCCAATAAGTGTCACTATAGGGTCAGACCACAGATCCTCGTCGCCAGCTGTTATGTTCTGTGTGTAGTCAGGATTAGAACATTCAGTTGTGTGCTGTTACCTTGTGTCTGATGTCTCTTGCACATATCATGACGACTCTGCAGCAGGTACTTTAGATAAACTTTTATTCAGCTACAACCACATGGCTTCTTCACTAACAGATTCATCAGTAAAACTAACATGGCTTCTGATGATGTCACAGAGACCCAGACACACCCAGAGGGTGTGGTGAGCTGAGCTTAAAGATGCAGCACTTCTAACATATAATTATGAGACAAGGTTAGTGCAAAGATACAGTAAAAGCTGCAGTAACCTAACAATAAATAAATACTTAAAAGGGACAGTCTACCAGAAAAATGTACAGTATTGTTTAAAAAGATAGATAATCCCTTTATAACTCATTAGCACGTTCTGCATAACTAACATGGTTATATTGATACACTTTTTACCTCTGTGATTACCTTGTATCTAAGCCTCTGCAGACTGCTCCTTATCTCAGTTATATTAATATACTTTTTACCTCTGTGATTACCTTGTATCTAAAGCCTCTGCAGACTGCTCCTTATCTCAGTTATATTAATATACTTTTTACCTCTGTGATTACCTTGTATCTAAGCCTCTGCAGACTGCTCCTTATCTCGGTTATATTAATATACTTTTTACCTCTGTGATTACCTTGTATCTAAGCCTCTTCTGACTGCTCCTTATCTCAGTTATATTAATATACTTTTTACCTCTGTGATTACCTTGTATCTAAGCCTCTGCAGACTGCTCCTTATCTCAGTTATATTAATATACTTTTTACCTCTGTGATTACCCTGTATCTAAGCCTCTGCAGACTGCCCCTTATCTCAGTTATATTAATATACTTTTTACCTCTGTGATTACCCTGTATCTAAGCCTCTTCTGACTGCCCCCTTATCTCTATTTACAGACTTGAATTTTAGCTTATCAGTGCTGACTAATGAATAACTCGATGAGAGTGAGCACAATATTATCTATATGGCACACATGAACTAGCACTGTCTAGCTGTGGAAAAATGGCTTATAAATCAATTTGAGCCTAACTAGGTTTAGCTTTCAATAAAGAATACCAAGAGAACAAAGCAAATGTGATGATAAAAGTAACCTCAAGCCCTACAAAGGGTGAAAAAAGGTACCTATATACCAAAGCCTTAAATGCCTGACATAATAGACAGCAAGATATGATATACCCATAAGTGAGTACCTACTAATAGCCTACATGCTAAGCAGGTGCCAATAACAACCCCCACACTTTACTGATAGGCACCTATACTACTGGCCTTACCATAAGCAGAAAGAACGGCTTACAGTAGATCCAGTACTGTACATGACAGCAGAGAATCTAAATATATAGAGTATAACGTTGCATTCACACGAGGAGGCTAAGGAACGGCCCCTTCAACCCCTGTGGCAGCCCTGTATACACACACTCATATTTATTATAGAATATAAGTTTATTACTGAAATAAATGTATAAAAAGGGGTTAAAAGGGATATGGTATATATCAAGGTGATTGACTTGGAATGGCTTATACGTGTATATATTTGTATGTATACATGTGTACATTTTACTTTCATCTGGTAATACGAGAGCAAGAATAGGATCGCTATTGATTTCACTTGAGCGCAGTTAGCGCTTAATATCGATAATATTTGTGTGCTCCACTTGTAATCTAGCTCCTTATAGAGTAATTTCCCTGTGAACTCCTTGATAAACGCAAAAAATACTATTTTGTCCCCTTATAAACATAGTTTAGCCCAAAGAAAAAGGAGAGAAACCTTAGTGCAGGTTTAATCTATTTATCAGCAATAGAAAGATGCAGCTGCTACCGCCAAGTGACTAGCGAGACCAACACCACCAGAGTCTCCTACCTGCTCCTCTTTGCACTTGACTTTGCTTTTCTGGAGTTTATAAGAATGAACTTCACGTGCAGGGATGACAGAGATCTGATACATATTCATCGCAGGTGCTTGTTTAGTAGTTCTCAATGGAAAGAAGCTTTGGTTTGCCCATTAGGAACAATGTCTTCTTCTGGAATAAAGAAATACACTTGGTTATTAGAGACCGCAGTCTTGTTATCTACCCTCCACTAAGTGTCTCCTTAAAAACAAAGTAAAGAGAAAATGGAGCTGCAGGTTTTGCTATGAATCATATTTTTAGGGCTGTCAGTGATTAAGAACCAAATTGTGAAACGCGTTGTGGTGATAGCTGTTCTTATGTTACTAGTTTGGTTATGAAAGTTTTTTTTTTTTTAAATTATTTTTTTATTGAAGTTAAAGCATATAACATCAAAACAAAGACTCGCCCTAAGGCAAAAGTTACAACAGAGAGAAAAATACATTGTCTATACAAAAGCATTATTGAGAAAATAATATGCATATTGAGCAAGTAAAAATACATTTCAAGTCTGGTTGTGAAGATAGACAATATCTTTGGCGAGAAAAAAAATAGAACTTCATTTTATATTATCAGCGTATGAACTCCACATTCTAGTAAAATATTATCTAAAACCAAAATATCAGCCTGTGGAGGTTTAATATAAGTATCAGCCACTCTTGGGCCGAGATATATAAAGGGAGGGGGATATTCAGCGGGTAAGCACCGCTATATGTATAGGTAAAGGGGGTGGGAGGGCGGAGCCATATATAAGTGTAAGTAGTATAAGGTACTAGGAGTGGGCCCGGGAGAGCACAAACATAGAGACTGTAGGCCAGGGAGCTAGATTGCTAAAAAGATAAATTAGATATGTCTTGGGAAATTTGTCTACTTAGGAGTGGGTAGTGGGGCGCAGTGGTATCTTAACTCTAGGTAGAATAACTAAATAGTGGCATAAGGCTACTCTGTTAATTATAACAGCATTATGCATATGACTAAGGAGTAGATCTGTTTGTAAATTATTTAGTGGGTATTATTAGGAGATAGGTATACCCCGCTATACTGGCATACATTAGAATTAGTAATAGCAAGAATACCGCCAAACCTCATAAATCCAGCAAGTGGTCAAGGTACCTCAAAGTGCTAATCCCTATCCTTAGCGGAGTACTACACTACAGCGGAAGCTAAGGTGATTGCTAGGCCATGCTGAGAATATGAATTAGGCAATCTAACCTTATCTGAAGATTTTATACCCTCCATAGACAAAGAGGACAATTAAGGGTGAGAGACCCAGGGCAAGTTGACTGAATAGAGCCTTAGATGATCAAACAAAATACCAATATGCTTGGTGAATAAACATGCTCTTGTGTGGCCTGCTAAAGAGCATGTAATAGATTATTAAAGGCATATAGAGTGGCGTTCTGGTAAGAAAACAGATCATGCTTAAGACAGAAAAGCTAACAAGGGACTAAGAATGTTATATGCTTGAGTCCTACTAATGGGTGTCATGTAAAAATTACAATACATAGCAATAACGGCATAAGGTTAAATATTAAGCAGCTAGAATTCTGACAGGTAGGAATAGATATCCAATATGTTCAGTGCAAGGCATCAAACTCAGCATTGTCAAAGAATAATATTATAAAATGGAAGGTTTATCTATAGATCTGACCATGGTAAATGATTTCAGCCTTCTTGCATAGAATTTCATATAGAGCTAACGGTTAGCTTATAGAGAATTAGCATAAATCAGAAGCTGACATTTACATTGCAAGGCGTCAAACTAGACAGGATTGGCTAAAGATAGAAAAACATATTAATGTTCATTAGCATATAGGACAAATAACAGTCATCAGGATTCATGCATGCTTTAGTCTATCACATATGTAAAACAACATATTATGAACTGTAATTGTACATATACAAAGTAGTTATATGAACCGTTGATTCGTTGCAACATATAGTTAAATATATAGTATTTAAGCAGATATGGCCTCAGCACGAATATGGTTAATAGGTAGCAAATGGAAAATGTATATATTGAGGATGAAAGTGCTCCTAAGGGCATAACAGAATAAACATTACTAAGGATTAACATTACATTGAAGATGCATACATCATGACCTAAAGACAGCAGGGGGCCACCTAAACGTCTAACTAGGAGTTAAAACAGACACACTGGCAACTTTAGCTGTACGTGAACTGTCCTGGTGTATACCCAGATGATGAGACAATAAAACCTAGTGTTCAGTCATAACATACTAACTGAAGCACCCAATGAAGAAGTTGGAGCATGTAGCATAGAGAACTATAACAACATATTGGGTGATAGATCTGATTAGTATACAATTATATAGTAGTTTTGTTGTGTTTTCTTCAAATTGCTAACTAATAAACTGATAAGATAACAACAATTAGGTATATTATATGTTACTCCCCTATAGCTATGGATCTGAAATAACCACAAATGCAGGCAAAAATACAGTAAATGCAAATGCAAACAATAGCAGTAAACAGGTTAATTTCTATAGTATATTATTAAATATAGCATATGCATGGGTTAACGATCCTGAACTGCTAAACTGCTAGGGGAACAGACATTAATACCACCAAAAATAAGACTGAAGGGCCTGCTTGAATGTCCAGCTGGTGGCCGTCTTAGCATATATACATAAGGTACAGTAGAATGTCTCAAATTCAATTGTATCCTGTTTGACAGCGAGCCGCGGTATCAAGACCACCATATCAGGAAAAAGATTGACGAAAGGAAGTCTCAAAAACCTTGTGGTTTCAACTGTCCCTGACCTCAGGGATCTCTGATGCTTTAGCCAACTCCTACCGCCTGTTTAGGTTTAAGGGTTACCTGACCGATGAGACTCCATTGTGATTCCATGGCCTCTGACAGATTAGGAGCACATCCCATCTCCCAGTCTATGCCTGCTTCTAATCTGCCCACCCGGTCTCCACTCTCTCCTGCAGCGGATGCCCTAGATGGTAGTGATATCATGCAGACAGATTCTGGCGGCGATATTCTCACTGAGTCTGGCCTAAGCTTACAAGACTTTACTTGACCGGGCTGAGGTGGGCTATCCTTTTGCAGATATCGTGCTATGTTTACTCCGCTCATTGCAGCGCACGTCGCTGAAGTCAGGTCTCCTTCATGTGCATGGCGTGGCCCAGACATCACTCTACGGTCAGTCTCAATATGCTGTGAATTGCGAGTTGCTCTAGGCAATGATAGTTGCACTGAAGGAGTCACAGGATCTGCAAGTGGTGAACCTTGTTCACAAATACCTGACTCCTCAGTGTGGGGATCACTTTCACGCTGTCTCCCGTGGTTCAGTAATTCGTCGAACTGAAGATGAGCGCCTTGTGTAGAAGGGGCCTGTAGTAGCACTGCTCTATTCTCCGCCATCTTGCTTGTAGCGCCGCCCGCTTGAGTGCCTGGGGTTCTAGATGTGATTGATTGCTGGGCAGCAGTCTTAGTCTCTTTTTTATGCGGCTGCGATATACACTTTAGTAGTGATAATATATCGTCAGCCAGGCTACGATAATGGTTCTCCAAAAGTTGCTGAGTCTTCAGCTCCCACAATTGCAGCGCTTCCATGTTAGCGCGACAGCTCGCCTCTGTGGCTGTTATTAATCACTGTTACCGCTTTAGGTTTCCTTTCAGATCAGGGATTCAGTAATTACCAGGTGGACTATAGTTTCTCACCCATCCGTATAGTTTAGGATAATGCTCAAAAGAAGCAGTTTATTGATAGTTTTTAGAATATGGCCCGGGAGCTCAATAGATATGCTTCTGGTTGCTTCGGCAGTTGGCTCCGCCCCCCCTGGTTATGAAAGTTTTAATGTTTGGTTAATAAAGTTTAAAGGGGCACTGAACCCAATTTTTTTCTTTCATGATTCAGATAGAGCAGCAAGTTTAAGCAACTTTCTAATTTACTCCTATTATCAATTTTTCTTCATTCTCTTGCTATCTTTATTTGAAAAGCAAGAATGTAAGTTTAGAAGCCGGCCCATTTTTGGTTCACAACCTGGGTTGTTATTGGTGATTGGATGTCATTTAGCCACCACCAATAAACAAATGCTGTCCAGGGTTCTGAACCCAAAATTGGCTGGCTCCTTAGCTTAGATGCCTTCTTTTTCAAATAAAGATAAGAGAACGAAGAAAATTTGATAAGAGGAGTAAATTAGAAAGTTGCTTAAAGATTTATGCTATATCTGAATCATGAAAGAAAAAATTTGGGTTTAGTATCCGTTTAACTTTTCAATTTTAGAAATATTTTTCGGTGTCAGCAGTCTATAGTTACTTGGTGCAGTGTTTATGAAATGTTAGGGTACCTGTACTGCTGACCCAGTGCCCAGGAACACTGTAACCTCATTGCTGCCACCTGTACTCACATCTGGGCTAGGTTTGCACATGCCATAGTATTCATAAGACAGCCATGTAATGGTTAGGAGTCAGTAAAGGATCTATATATAGACAAAGGGAAAAACAAACCTGCAGAAGTCAGAAGTAAAATATTAAGAGCTGTGGCTGTTTGGTTTGGGATTTGTTAAACATCACATTAAAGGGACTTGCTATAATATGGGGCTTATCTATCACGCTCCGTATGGAGCTTGAAGCCCATGAGCCTTCAGACTCGCCAGAAACACCAGTTATGAAGCTGCTCCATAACCTGTCCGCCTGCTCTGAGGAGGCAAACAGACATCACCGCAATTCAACCCGATCAAATACGATCAGGTTGATTGACACCCCCCAGCTAGCGGCCGATTGGCTGCAAATCTGCAGGGGGCGGCTTTGCACCAGCAGTTCACAAGAGCTGCTGGTGCAATGCTGAACGTGGAGAGCGAATTGCTCTCCATATTAAGCGATGTCGGACAGACACATAATAAATAGGCCCCATCGACTTTCAAACTAAAAGTGAATGTTCCCTAGGGGCAGAATTCTCACTGGCTGATAAGGGCAAGTCCCATAGCATTACTGGAGGATAGTAACACCCAGCAGCATAAAAAGGACCATAAAACATAGATTTTTCCAGGACAAAAGTAAACAACATGTGTAACTAGATGGATATACTGTCCCCATACCCAACGTGTACTGAAGCTCATCCAGCACTTCAATCTTTTTTCTCCAACCAGTTTATACGCAGCATAAACCACGCACTGACATTTGTACGCAGCATAAACAGCGCACTGACATTTATACGCAGCATAAACAGCGTACTAACATTTATACGCAGCATAAACAGCGCACTGACATTTATACGCAGCATAAACCACGCACTGACATTTGTACGCAGCATAAAGAGCGCACTGACATTTATACGCAGTATAAACAGCGTACTAACATTTATACGCAGCATAAACAGCGCACTGACATTTATACGCAGCATAAACAGCGCACTGACATTTATACGCAGTATAAACAGCGTACTAACATTTATACGCAGCATAAACAGCGCACTGACATTTGTACGCAGCATAAACAGCACACTGACATTTATACGCAGCATAAACAGCGCACTGACATTTATACGCAGCATAAACAGCGCACTGACATTTATACGCAGTATAAACAGCGTACTAACATTTATACACAGCATAAACCACGCACTGACATTTGTACGCAGCATAAACCGCGCACTGACATTTATACGCAGCATAAACAGCGCACTGACATTTATACGCAGCATAAACAGCGCACTGACATTTATACGCAGCATAAACCGCACACTGGCATTTATACGCAGCATAAACAGCGCACTGACATTTATACGCAGCATAAACAGCGCACTGACATTTATACGCAGCATAAACAGCGCACTGACATTTATACGCAGCATAAACAGCGCACTGACATTTATACGCAGCATAAACAGCGCACTGACATTTATACGCAGCATAAACAGCGGACTGACATTTATACGCAGCATAAACAGCGCACTGACATTTATACGCAGCATAAACAGTGCACTGACATTTATACGCAGCATAAACAGCGCACTGACATTTATACGCAGCATAAACAGCGCACTGACATTTATACGCAGTATAAACAGCGTACTAACATTTATACGCAGCATAAACCACGCACTGACATTTGTACGCAGCATAAACCACGCACTGACATTTGTACGCAGCATAAACAGCGCACTGACATTTATACGCAGTATAAACAGCGTACTAACATTTATACACAGCATAAACCACGCACTGACATTTGTACGCAGCATAAACCGCGCACTGACATTTATACGCAGCATAAACAGCGCACTGACATTTATACGCAGCATAAACAGCGCACTGACATTTATACGCAGCATAAACCGCACACTGGCATTTATACGCAGCATAAACAGCGCACTGACATTTATACGCAGCATAAACAGCGCACTGACATTTATACGCAGCATAAACAGCGCACTGACATTTATACGCAGCATAAACAGCGCACTGACATTTATACGCAGCATAAACAGCGCACTGACATTTATACGCAGCATAAACAGCGCACTGACATTTATACGCAGCATAAACAGCGGACTGACATTTATACGCAGCATAAACAGCGCACTGACATTTATACGCAGCATAAACAGTGCACTGACATTTATACGCAGCATAAACAGCGCACTGACATTTATACGCAGCATAAACAGCGCACTGACATTTATACGCAGTATAAACAGCGTACTAACATTTATACGCAGCATAAACCACGCACTGACATTTGTACGCAGCATAAACCACGCACTGACATTTGTACGCAGCATAAACAGCGCACTGACATTTATACGCAGCATAAACAGCGCGCTGACATTTATACGCAGCATAAACCGCACACTGGCATTTATACGCAGCATAAACAGCGTACTAACATTTATACGCAGTATAAACAGCGCACTGACATTTATACGCAGCATAAACAGAGCACTGACATTTATACGCAGCATAAACCGCGCACTGACATTTATACGCAGCATAAACAGCGCACTGACATTTATACGCAGCATAAACCGCGCACTGACATTTATACGCAGCATAAACCGCGCACTGACATTTATACATAGCATAAACCGCACACTGACATTTTTACGTAGCATAAACAGCGCACTGACATTTATATGCAGCATAAACCGCACACTGACATTTATACGCAGCATAAACTGCACACTGAGATTTATACGCAGCATAAACTGCTCACTGACATTTATACGCAGCATAAACTGCTCAATGACATTTATACGCAGCATAAACTGCTCACTGACATTTATACGCAGCATAACCCGCACACTGGCATTTATACGCAGTATAAACAGCGTACTAACATTTATACGCAGCATAAACTGCTCACTGACATTTATACGCAGCATAAACAGCGCACTGACATTTATACACAGTATAAAGAGCACACTAACATTTATAAGCAGCATAAACAGCGCACTGACATTTATACGCAGCATGAACATCGCACTGACATTTATACGCAGCATAAACAGTGCACTAACATTTATACGCAGCATAAACAGTGCACTAACATTTATACGCAGCATAAACATCGCACTGACATTTATACGCAGCATTAACAGCACACTGACATTTATACGCAGCATAAACAGCGCACTATCATCTATACGCAGCATAAACATAGCACTGACATTTATACACAGCATAAACAGCGCACTGACCTAATACACAGCATAAACAGCACACTGACATTTATACACAGTATAAAGAGCACACTAACATTTATAAGCAGCATAAACAGCGCACTGACATTTATACGCAGCATGAACATCGCACTGACATTTATACGCAGCATAAACAGTGCACTAACATTTATACGCAGCATAAACAGTGCACTAACATTTATACGCAGCATAAACATCGCACTGACATTTATACGCAGCATTAACAGCACACTGACATTTATACGCAGCATAAACAGCGCACTATCATCTATACGCAGCATAAACATAGCACTGACATTTATACACAGCATAAACAGCGCACTGACCTAATACACAGCATAAACAGCACACTGACATTTATACGCAGCATAAACAGCGCACTATCATCTATACGCAGCATAAACATCGGACTGACATTTATACGCAGCATAAACAGCACACTATCATCTATACACAGCATAAACATCGCACTGACATTTATACGCAGCATAAACATCGCACTGACATTTATACGCAGCATAAACAGCACACTAAAATTTATATGCAGCATAAACATCGCACTGACATTTATACGCAGCATTAACAGCGCACTGACATTTATACGCAGAACAAACAGCACACTAACATTTATACGCAGCATAAACACGCTCTGACATTTATACGCAGAATAAACAGCGCATTAACGTTTATATGCAGCATAAAATTCTCACTGACATTTTTACGTAGCATAAACAGCGCACTGACATTTATACACAGTATGAATAGCGCACTGACATTTATACGCAGCATAAACTGCTCACTGACATTTATACACAGAATAAACAGCGCACTGACATTTATACGCAGCATAAACTACTCACTGACATTTATAAACAGTGCACTGACATTTATACACAGCATAAACCACACACTGACATTTATACGCAGCATAAACAGCGCATTGACATTTATACGCAGCATAAACCGCACACTGACATTTATATGCAGCATAAACAGCGCACTAAACATAGATTTTTCCAGGACAAAAGTAAACAACATGTGTAACTAGATGGATATACTGTCCCCATACCCAACGTGTACTGAAGCTCATCCAGCACTTCAATCTTTTTTCTCCAACCAGTTTATACGCAGCATAAACCGCACAGACATTTATATGCAGCATAAACAGCGCACTGACATTTATACGCAGCATAAACAGCACACTAAAATTTATACACAGCATAAATAGCGATTGACATTTATACGCAGAACAAACAGCGCACTAACATTTATACGCAGCATAAACACACTCTGACATTTATACACAGAATAAACAGCGCACTAACGTTTATACGCAGCATAAAATGCTCATTGACATTTATACGCAGCATAAACAGCGCACTGACATTTATACACAGTATGAACAGCACACTGACATTTATACGCAGCATAAACTGCTCACTGACATTTATACTCAGTATAAACAGTGCACTGCCATTTATATGCAGCATAAATAGCGGACTAACATTTATACGCAGCACACAGACATTTATATGCAGCATAAACATCACACTGAAATCATTTATATGCAGCATAAACAGCACACTGACATTTATACGCAGAATAAACAGCGCACTAACATTTATACGCAGCATAAACATCACACTGACATTTATACGCAGAATAAACATCGCACTAAAATTTATATGCAGCATAAACAGCACACTGACATTTATATGCAGCATAAACAGCGCACTGACATTTATGTGCAGCAGGAGATCATGTAGTAGATCCCTATGAAGACCAAACTCCATATATGGAACAGAACATGCCCCAAAAGAGCAGACTGCTCTCCTTTACAGGATAAAAAACACCTGTTCCAACCTCCTGCACACAGGACAGGACAACGACCCTCCAGAGAGAGGACCCCCCCAATCCATAGAAGGATCAACTACGCCCCCAAAGGGAAGAGCATATATAAGAACAGCGCACATGCTCACAAGATATGAGCCCTAGTCTGATGAAAACAAAAGCCGAATGAAAATCATCCAGACGACCTGATGAACACAGAAAGAACTCCCCCTGAAGGGGAGCATACATCGTTCAAAGGACAAGGCAAGCCATAAGGAGCGTAAGTGAAGGGAAAATCAGCTGCAGCTGGATTCAAACTCCCAACCCTCTGGTTGCTAGGTGGCTAAGCTATCTACCGGACCAATAGAGGTTGCCATCCAAAAGCGCACAAAAAACCTGGCCAAGCTGCTAAACAAGCCAGTCCGTAGGCCCTAACCTATGTCCCCTGGAAAAACTGGATTGCTCTGAGCCAGCCACAGGATCTAAGGCACCGGAACAAAAACTATAGGCCCTGGCCCCAGAATTGTTTAAAACAAAACAACACCCCAGGGAACACAAATACCTTGTCTGAAGGAATCAGACCTCACAGGGGAATAACCGGACTAACCCCGAAAACGGGAACAAGACTCACTCATAAATCCCAACACAAACGTAAGAGAACACCCCTTGCAGGAGTCCAACATGCCAAAAAGGAGCTAGGGCATGACAGAAGTGCGCCAAGACTCTAGAAACCAAGGGAGAACACCGAGGACAAAGTCACCCGAAGAGCGAGTAGAACAAAAGGCTAGTCTCCATATCTTCCTCAGAGTATATAACCAGAGGACCACACCCAAGGAAAAAGAATGCAGCGCATCCCAAACCCCGGTTAAAAAAAAACCTAAGCAAAGCTCGGAGAAGGAGACAACACAGCCTAACGTCCCTGATAGGGAAACAACAAACTCCTGAAAGTAGCAAAAAGTTACGCGGCTCTCCCCATAAAGCGGTCAAAACCGCTAAGGGGAAACGGACAAACTCCAGAAATCTCGACCCGAAGGAAGAGAACATCAAAAGGAACAAGACCGAAAAGGACAATTCCAAAGAGCTCCTGAAAAACTGCCTGAAACCAGCGGCAAGGAGGCCCTAAGACCTCCAAACCTCTAACCCACGTGGGGAAGGAAAAACTCTAATTTCCGACGAGAAATCGGAAACAACTGAGTGTGTCGCAGCGGAACTACACAGAGTCCCAGTCGACCAGCCTAAAAGGCAAATAAGGACTGAACCAATCCACCATGCCTCACTGACCCTCAGGTCCTCTCAGATGCTTAGCTAAAACTTGTAAAATAAAAACAAGAATAACACAAATAATAATGTGAAGCACTCGGCGCCCTTACCGGACCAGCCAGGCAGAACAGGCGCCACTTGTCTGAAAAAAAGGCCGCAAAACAGAAGGATCTGAACCCAATCAGGACCAGCCTGAAACCAAGGATCAGTACTGTCAAGGCCACATATAGTCATTCCCAGAGATGGAGAGATAAACAACAGACAAACATAGGACCATACACCAGAACAAACGTCCGTAGAAGTAAACTGTGCGATCAAAAATCGCGAGCATCGATTCCGGAAAAAAAATTCCTGAAGGAAATATATAATAAACCTGAGCTCAAACCAAATAAACAATCATCCTAACCGGATTAAAATAAAGGGTAAGGCAACCCGTAGGTTATCGCCCAAGAAGAACCCGCAGGACCAGCCCAACAAGGATGCTGTTTTTCCAAGCTCAGAACTAAACAGGGATACTCAAGAAACAAAATTATAAGAAGATTACTTTATCCTCTTATATCTAACTCTGCAAGCCATTCGAAGGAGAAGACTGAGAATTTCCAGGTCCATTAAGGATGGGATCCTCCAACAACGCCAAAACATGCCTCAGTAGGACACGAAGGCGCACCAGTCTATAACGAAATGCATAGCATACCTTTGCCGGAGCAAAAGATGACCTCGGCCCCAAAGATTGACCCCTTGAAGTATCAGGGACAGCCGTTCCCCTGGACAGCTGAACAGGACCAGGCCATCCCATGCCTGAGGAGCGCCGGTTAACAGAACACGTACAATATCATAAGCACACTTCTGGGAGTTGCAAGTGCCATAAGTATGGACATGCGGAACCGTGCCATAACCTCCGGAGGTAACAAGCCACCTTCCAGAGAAGGATAAGCAAAATCTGGGTTACCTGCATGGGTAGTAAGAGATGGTGGTAGGGAACTCGCCACTCGAGGAACAGAACCCCCAGAGGCGAACAGCTCAGCAGCCCCTTGATTCCCCAATCCCAAGGAATTGAGCACTCTAAAATGGCATTTGGAACATAACTGATAAGCCTGTATCATCCGGGCCAATTCGTATTCGTCACAAGAAGCAGAATCTGAACTAGAGACTTCCGTCTCCACAATAACATAATTTATGTAAGAACTTACCTGATAAATTCATTTCTTTCATATTAGCAAGAGTCCATGAGCTAGTGACGTATGGGATATACATTCCTACCAGGAGGGGCAATGTTTCCCAAACCTCAAAATGCCTATAAATACACCCCTCACCACACCCACAATTCAGTTTAACGAATAGCCAAGAAGTGGGGTGATAAAAAAGTGCGAAAGCATATAAAATAAGGAATTGGAATAATTGTGCTTTATACAAAATCATAACCACCACAAAAAAAGGGCGGGCCTCATGGACTCTTGCTAATATGAAAGAAATGAATTTATCAGGTAAGTTCTTACATAAATTATGTTTTCTTTCATGTAATTAGCAAGAGTCCATGAGCTAGTGACGTATGGGATAATGACTACCCAAGATGTGGATCTTTCCACACAAGAGTCACTAGAGAGGGAGGGACAAAATAAAGACAGCCAATTCCTGCTGAAAAAAATCCACACCCAAAATAAAGTTTAATGAAAAACATAAGCAGAAGATTCAAACTGAAACCGCTGCCTGAAGTACTTTTCTACCAAAACTGCTTCAGAAGAAGAAAATACATCAAAATGGTAGAATTTAGTAAAAGTATGCAAAGAGGACCAAGTTGCTGCTTTGCAAATCTGATCAACCGAAGCTTCATTCCTAAACGCCCAGGAAGTAGAAACTGACCTAGTAGAATGAGCTGTAATTTTCTGAGGCGGAGTTTTACCCGACTCAACATAGGCAAGATGAATTAAAGATTTCAACCAAGGGGGGGGGGCGGAGCCGGCAGCTGCAGAGATGGCAGCATAACTCCGGAGCTCCGCTGTAAAGGCCCTTATATCATTATGAATCCTCATCATCCTTGCTCCTAAACTCTCCTACAACATTCCCCAGCACCTCTAAAACCTGTGGCAACAACTCTGAGGGATAATCCTTTCATCTCCCCCAGGACCAGAGACACCCAGCATTCCGGGCCGAATTCAGGCCACATCCGACATCAAGCAACAAATATACCCCTTTGCTGGCCATCAGGGGCCACAACCAAGCTCCTAGGAAGGCCCACAATCTAAAACGGAGGGCCCCAAGACTAAAAAACAGCACCCGATTTTCGAGTCGGACCGGAAATTAAATTTAGCCCGGGGATTGGGCCTACTCCGGAACTCCGTTTTCTCCAGGGTAAGAACTTTTTATAAACCCTACTAAATCAGCCTACCCACACTGAGACAAGCGCATTCCCTAACTGTAATCTGGCCACAATATATAATTAACAACTGCATGACCTCTGCAGGCCTCTGCAACACACTGAGCTTGGGGATTAGGCCTACTACAGGACCAGCTACAGATACAGACTAGCTGCGCACACTAACCTAGCTTTCATGCCTAATTACTGAGGCAGGATCTGCAACTCAAATACTCCAAATACCCCCTTGTGCAAAAGAGGAAATAAATAACAGTTTTGCTGCTTTTAACCACTGACCCTGTTGACTCTACAGCTCTTTTGAAACATAAATCCTCAGCAACATTCAATACCTGGCTTTCAAATTTAGCCTAGAGATAAAACCACTCTTTTCATGTTTTGTTGCCGTGATTCTAGTACATTCTAGTACAGACTTTAACCCTTCCAGCCGCAATACACCACCGCTGTGCATCTTTTATTTATTGGCAGTAATTGTAAGACTCTTTTGCCTGTTTTGAGGACTTGTTCTAATACCTCCATATACCTCTTAAGTGTTTCTTGACATAAGACAACCTTGGCGCAGGAGAACCACTAGTCACGCCACGTGTATCTCTGGCCCAACATGACGGCTAAACGCAATATCAAACACGACAAAATGTCAAAATCTCTTACAGGGAAATCAAGCCTTATGTCCTCTTTTTTACATAGTTCAGACACAACGAATACCTCTCCTGCTTCCCAAAAAACTGGTGACAAAACCCCTCAAACCCTGTCACAGGAATCTCAACCAAACAGAACTTTACCAGCTGAATGCCAACTGTCTCCTTCATTTTTGCAAAATTTACCATCGAAAAAGGACATTGCGGACATAGTCCGTTCCTGTATTAGAGAAGAGCTGGCAGAATTAAAGCAGGACATTCACACCTTAGGTTTTCAAGTTGAATCTCTTGAAAGTAACCAAGAAACCATTAAAGAGGATGTACAGCAACTAACTGACCAAGTAACCTCTCAACAGGAGATCATACTTTCCCTCCAAGATAAGCTCGACGACCTCGAGAATCGAAGCAGGCGCAAAAATATGCGTATCAGAGGAGTGCCAGAGTCAGTCTTGCCCAGGGATTTCCCAGTTTATTTGCAAGATCTATTTCGACATCTGAAAGAATCTTCCTATACTGAGGATATCCTATGGGTCAGAGCTCATAGAACTTTGAGACCAAAACCTCCTGACTCAGCTCTGCCACGAGATATCGTGATCCGTTTAAAGAACTTTCAAGAAAAAGAAATGCTCTTACGACAATCCCGCAAAACTCAACCTGTAAGATTTAGAGGCAATGTCTTACAATTCTTCCAGGACTTATCAACCCGCACCTTACAACGCAGGAAAGAATTTTCACCTCTTACTACCATGTTAAGAAATAAGAGAATCCCCTACAGATGGGGCTTTCCAACACATCTTTGGACCATCAGCAATAATACCCGTGTCATCTGCAAAACCCCAGAAGACACTCAAACTTTTTGTACAGCACTTGGCCTTGAACCACCTAAGGAATCACTAACTGAACCACAGAACTCACAAATCTCTAAGGGACGAATCAACCCAAATGAGTCCTGGCATACAGCCCTTCCTAAGAAAGCCAAAGCAAAAGAAGCCACCACAAGAAGGCAACCCACTACCGGCTTGACCTCCTCTGAAGACTCACCTTTGTGAACTCTTTTACACCTATCTCAGTAATACTAAACAAATAGATGGACATTTTGGCGAATGTTGCCCCTTCGGGAAAGACAAGTACAGGTCATCATCATATAGTCTAGTCTTTTTGCAACTCAGCAATTTAGAACCTTCTGCTATTATCAGAACGAGAGCAAAGATAGATTCTGACAAATCCTTTCCCATCTTGCCTACCTCATCCTCCCCCCCTTTCCCACCTATCCTTTCTCCTTCCTACCCACCCCTCCGACTTATCTACCTCACCTTCCCCACTCTAGGATTCCTATTCAATATAATTAAAAAAAAAAAATGTCAACTTCTCAGGGCACTTTATGGTACTGCCCCCAATTTACTCTCAGTTATGACCTATGATAGGCAGAGAGATTTTTTGTTTTTGGTTAATATGTCAATGTTTTTTATGGTTAATAATGTTATTATGTTTGTTATGAGAAACTGTTTAAGTTATCACCTGTCAAATGAATGTTTTTCTCCTGCAGAGATGTGCCCACACATTTGTAAGATACATATATGTAAAGTGCTCTATGTGACCTCATCCACACAATTAAACAACATACCCCAACAAACACACTATGTTGCCCAAAAATAGATGAAACTCGTAAACTAACCCTTCTCACACAAAATGCTAAGGGACTCAACTCACCCCACAAACGATCTAAAGCCCTTTCAGACCTTTCAAAAAGACAAGTAGACATCTTATTCCTACAAGAGACTCATTTAAAAAAAAACAAAGAACCCAAATATTTTGGGAAAACATTCACCACTCACTATCACAGCTCCAACACATCAAAAAGAGGTGGAGTCAGTATTTTACTACATAAGTCTCTCCCCTTCACCCATATCCAAACCTCTAGAGACACTGAGGGCCGTTTTCTCGGCCTAGTAGGTCTACTTTATGGTAGGCCTATTACCCTGGTAAATATCTACGCTCCAAATGTAAAACAAACCCCTTTCTTTAAACAAATATTTAACCGCATTATAGACATCGCAAAAGGACCCATCTTTGTTGCAGGGGATTTTAATGTTCCCATTCACCCTACTAAGGACAGCTCCAATCCTACAATAGCGATATCAAAAAAAGTCACTAATGTATTATGGACAGGTCTGAGAAACCTTAACCTCCACGACACTTGGCGTTTTATCCACCAGGACACCCGAGACTATACCTTTTTCTCCCACCCTAACAGAACGTATAGTCGCATAGATTACATTTTCACCAATCAACCTGCCCTAGCCTTAGTCAACAGATGCGTTATTTCCCCCACATCATGGTCAGACCATTCAGCGGTAAAACTAACCATATCATGGACAAACACCCCACTAACATCATATACGTGGAAACTAGACAACTCCCTTCTTAACAATCCAGACACAATTAAGAAACTTACTAGTACCATTGAAGAATATTTTAGATTGAATATCCCCTCAACGACCAACAAATACATAATATGGGAAGCACATAAGTGCGTGCTCAGAGGCGAATTAATTAAATTAAAGGCTCATTTCCAAAAACTACATCGACAGCAATATAATGAACTATCAAACACCTTTGCCCGACTGGATCTGGCCCATAAACAATCCCCTACAAACCCTGATATACTGACTGACTTACAAAACGCTAAACAAGCATTAGACGGTTTCCTACAAATAGAATACCAGACACTTCGCGCAAAAACTAACAACATGTTTTATTATGAAAGCAATAGGTCAGGCAAGTTATTAGCAAGAGCTTTGAAAAAAAAGAGATTGAAATCCTATATTAACGAATTGCAAACACCTAATTGTCCCCACACCCTAAAAACTACTAATGAAATTCTACAATCCTTTCATGACTATTATTCCACCTTATATAATATTCAAAGAAATGCACCCTCTCAAGGCCCTACCCCAGCCCTGATCTCTTATATTTCCAGAGCACATCTACCCACTATAACAACTGATCAACTTAACACCCTTAACAAACCCATTACCCAAATTGAACTCACCACGGCCATAAAATCACTTAACAATGGGAAAAGCCCAGGGCCAGACGGTTTCACTGGAAAGTACTATCACACCTTCTCTTCTCAACTATCCCCTTATCTCACTCAATTATTCAATGAGGTAACGGACACTAACCCGTTCCCTCAATCCATGCTAGAAGCGCAAGTAGCAGTGATCCCAAAACCAGGTAAACCCCCTACAACGCCCGCTAACTTTTGCCCAATCTCCCTCCTTAACATAGATATCAAACTTTACGCTAAAATATTAGCCACCCGCATCAACTCAATACTCCCAACAATTGTACATATTAATCAGGCAGGTTTCACTCCTCTTAGAGAAGCTAAAGATAATACGACCAAAATTCTATTACTAATGGAACATGCAGTTCACAACCATATCCCCTCCGCGTTCATTTCTATGGACGCGGAGAAAGCCTTTGATAGGCTAAGCTGGCAATTTCTGAAGGAGACACTTACCCAATTTGGCTTCGACTCGACCTTCACTGGAAAAATATTCTCCCTTTATAACAGACCACAAGCCAAAATACAGTTGAACAATACTTTGTCCCAACCATTTTCAATCACAAACGGAACGAGACAGGGATGCCCCCTCTCCCCTATATTATTTATCCTTGCAATGGAGGTCCTAGCATCACATATTAGACACAACACGGACATACAGGGGTTCAAAATTGCTCACCAGGAATATAAAGCCACCTTATACGCTGATGACCTCTTTCTCACACTAACACGACCTCAAAACTCACTTCCCCCCCTCATTCAAACAATACACCAATACGGCAATTTTTCAAACTTCAAAATAAATATTACCAAATCAGAATTGCTCCCACTTGGACTACAGACCGAGGAAATCACTGCAATACAAGCACTCGCTCACTTTCGCATACAAACGCGCGCTATAAAATACCTTGGTGTATATATCTCCCACCACACACAAGTCACACTGGACACCAATTATAAAGCCATAGCCGATTCAATCCAAAACATACTACGCTCCTGGAACAATAAACCACTCTCATGGTTAGGCAGAATTAATTCAGTCAAAATGATTCTTCTCCCCAAATTACTATACCTCTTCCAAACACTACCGATCCCAATCCCCAAATCTGTGATACACAACCTTCAAAAATCCTTCATCTCCTATATATGGCAACACAAAAGACCTCGGATTGCTACTGCCACCCTTTATCGCTCCAAAGAACTGGGCGGCCTTGGGATCCCAAACCTTACCCAATATAGACTGGCTAGCTTCTACACCAGAATAATACATTGGTGCAGACATTCAGTCCACAAAGAATGGGTTCTTCTAGAGCACTCGTTATCGAATACCTCACATCTTGGCAGCAAGTGCTGGCTACATCCTTCCAAAAGAAACTTACCTACATATCTACCAATAATCACTAGAGAAACTCTAAAATTATGGGATACATCCATAAAACAACATAACCATATCTCAACTGTACCCTCCCCACTAACACCCCTTTGTGAAAATCCAGATTCCCCAATACCATTCCCCACGCAAACAACTCAAACACCTCACATTATAAACTCCTCTCCCTGCCTTACAGTCATTCAAAACGGGAAAATCAAACCCTTAACCGAACTGGCCCCCATCCTGGACAAAATACATATAGAATGGTTTAAATACCAGCAACTAACAGATTTCCTTGTCAAGCATCCACATAAGATACTACTTTTTCGCCCCCATACGGGCTACGAAAGCAGCTGCATCTATGACACCCTACACAGGGGCTTTCTATCTTTTACATACCAATTACTTACGCAGCCAAGCAGCACATCTCTCCCCTCGTACACGAAAAAGTGGGAAACAGAGATAGGCATTACACAAACCCCTAAGGAATGGCAAAAAATCTTCTCTTGCATGACAAAATCCTCCTCATCCATTTATGTAATGGAAATGAATGTTAAGTTACTATATAGATGGTACTATACACCTCACCGACTTCACACCATTTTTCCTACACACTCACCAGAGTGTTGGAGAGGTTGCCACAACGTTGGCACTCCCACACACATCTGGTGGACATGCCCAACAGCCCAAACATATTGGGAAGCTATCAGAGTCGAATTCGAAAAAGTTCTATCTCTAAGTCTCAGGCTCGACATCTGGTTTTTCATCTTTAATAAATTTACCAAAATAACTTGCAAACTCCGACTAGCCCTACTGACCATCATGACAAACTCAGCAAAACGACTAATTCCCAAAAACTGGAAATGCAATACACTTCCATCTATCCAGGTCTGGAGAGAAACAACCACCCAATCTCTTCAACTAGAAAAATATCGCTTTACTCGTAACAAACAAGTAGCCGACTATGACTCGATATATTTTTTGTGGGAGGAATATCTTAATAAGACAACCCCCACACCCAAAACCACCACCCGAACATCCACTTCTTAAATGCATATTCACTGACTACCCTTAGCTGACAAGCCAGATGCCTTCTCCTATTACTTTGACTTGAACAGAAGGTCATTTCAAGAGCCTGATAATCACTGACACAACAATTTACGTTTCTGCAGGAATCATGTACATATGAATATACATTTATACATCCATTTGAATTGTTCATTGTATTTTCTCATTTACTTAATTGAATTGTTTCTTTTTTTTTTTCTTCCCTAGTTTAAATAACTTACCTATGCAATCTAAATTTGCCTATTGAACGATAAATATATCTACAACTCATATATGTCGAAACACTGTGTCATGTATATGGAATCATTGTAACCACATTGTTGCATATGTAACTGTTTTAATTCTGCGTTGTACGCAGTAATTTTATGTTCAATAAAGCTTTTGAAAAAAAAAAAAAAAAAAAAAAGATTTCAACCAAGATGCCAAAGAAATGGCAGAAGCTTTCTGGCCTTTTCTAGAACCGGAAAAGATAACAAATAGACTAGAAGTCTTTCGGAAAGATTTAGTAGCTTCAACATAATATTTCAAAGCTCTAACAACATCCAAAGAATGCAACGATTTCTCCTTAGAATTCTTAGGATTAGGACATAATGAAGGAACCACAATTTCTCTACTAATGTTGTTGGAATTCACAACTTTAGGTAAAAATTCAAAAGAAGTTCGCAACACCGCCTTATCCTGATGAAAAATCAGAAAAGGAGACTCACAAGAAAGAGCAGATAATTCAGGCTTTTGTTCTTTGTTGAAACGAAAGGAACGAAAACGATTATTAGCCCTGTTTTTACCTTTAGATTTTTTATCCTGTGGTAAAAAAGTTCCTTTCCCACCAGTAACAGTTGAAATAATAGAATCCAACTGAGAACCAAATAATTTGTTACCCTGGAAAGAAATAGAAAGTAGAGTTGATTTAGAAGCCATATCAGCATTCCAAGTTTTAAGCCATAAAGCTCTTCTAGCTAAAATAGCTAGAGACATAAACCTGACATCAACTCTGATAATATCAAAAATGGCATCACAGATAAAATTATTAGCATGCTGAAGAAGAATAATAATATCATGAGAATCATGATGTGTTACTTGTTGCGCTAAAGTTTCCAACCAAAAAGTTGAAGCTGCAGCAACATCAGCCAAAGATATAGCAGGTCTAAGAAGATTACCTGAACACAGATAAGCTTTTCTTAGAAAGGATTCAATTTTCCTATCTAAAGGATCCTTAAACGAAGTACCATCTGACGTAGGAATAGTAGTACGTTTAGCAAGGGTAGAAATAGCCCCATCAACTTTAGGGATTTTGTCCCAAAATTCTAATCTGTCAGACGGCACAGGATATAATTGCTTAAAACGTTTAGAAGGAGTAAATGAATTACCCAATTTATCCCATTCTTTGGAAATTACTGCAGAAATAGCATTAGGAACAGGAAAAACTTTTGGAATAACCACAGGAGCTTTAAATACCTTATCCAAACGTTTAGAATTAGTATCAAGAGGACCAGAATCCTCTATTTCTAAAGCAATTAGTACTTCTTTAAGTAAAGAACGAATAAATTCCATTTTAAATAAATATGAAGATTTATCAGCATCAACCTCTGAGACAGAATCCTCTGAACCAGAAGAGTCATCAGAATCAGAATGATGATGTTCATTTAAAAATTCATCTGTAGGGAGAGAAGTTTTAAAAGATTTTTTACGTTTACTAGAAGGAGAAATAACAGACATAGCCTTCTTTATGGATTCAGAAACAAAATCTCTTATGTTATCAGGAACATTCTGCACCTTAGATGTTGAAGGAACTGCAACAGGCAATGGTACTTTACTAAAGGAAATATTATCTGCATTAACAAGTTTGTCATGACAATCAATACAAACAACAGCCGGAGGAATAGCTACCAAAAATTTACAGCAGATACACTTAGCTTTGGTAGATCCAGCACTAGACAGCGATTTTCCTGTAGTATCTTCTGACTCAGATGCAACGTGAGACATCTTGCAATATGTAAGAGAAAAAACAACATATAAAGCAAAATTGATCAAATTCCTTAAATGACAGTTTCAGGAATGGGAAAGAATGCCAAGAACAAGCTTCTAGCAACCAGAAGCAATAAAAAATGAGACTTAAATAATGTGGAGATAAAAGCGACGCCCATATTTTTTAGCGCCAAATCAGACGCCCACATTATTTGGCGCCTAAATGCTTTTGGCGCCAAAATGACGCCACATCCGGAACGCCGACATCTTTGGCGCAAAATAACGTCAAAAAAATGACGCAACTTCCGGCGACACGTATGACGCCGGAAACGGAAAAGAATTTTTGCGCCAAAAAGTCCGCGCCAAGAATGACGCAATAAAATGAAGCATTTTCAGCCCCCGCGAGCCTAACAGCCCACAGGGAAAAAAGTGTCAAATTTTTGAAGGTAAGAAAAAAATGATTAATTCAAATGCATTATCCCAAATATGAAACTGACTGTCTGAAAATAAGGAAAGTTGAACATTCTGAGTCAAGGCAAATAAATGTTTGAATACATATATTTAGAACTTTATAAACAAAGTGCCCAACCATAGCTTAGAGTGTCACAGAAAATAAGATTTACTTACCCCAGGGCACTCATCTACATGTTTGTAGAAAGCCAAACCAGTACTGAAACGAGAATCAGCAGAGGTAATGGTATATATAAGAGTATATCGTCGATCTGAAAAGGGAGGTAAGAGATGAATCTCTATGACCGATAACAGAGAACCTATGAAATAGACCCCGTAGAAGGAGATCACTGCATTCAAATAGGCAATACTCTCTTCACATCCCTCTGACATTCACTGCACGCTGAGAGGAAAACCGGGCTCCAACTTGCTGCGGAGCGCATATCAACGTAGAATCTAGCACAAACTTACTTCACCACCTCCATCGGAGGCAAAGTTTGTAAAACTGAATTGTGGGTGTGGTGAGGGGTGTATTTATAGGCATTTTGAGGTTTGGGAAACTTTGCCCCTCCTGGTAGGAATGTATATCCCATACGTCACTAGCTCATGGACTCTTGCTAATTACATGAAAGAAATCAGAATCCTCCATAACCGGGTATTGAATACAATACCTGACACCCCCAATGGCTGGGGCACTCACTACCTCCTATGAACCAGACACCGGTGGACCAGAATTTTTCCGTCGCCACACGGTCAGGAATGCGGAAATTGAGAGCCAAAAGGTAACCACGCCCAGTCACCAGGTGAACCGTACAGTCCAGAAAAAGCGCGACCGACCGTAAAGACCGTGTCACTTACCAAGGCCGTTATGTTCCACAAGCCATGAGCCTAAGTAACACTACACATAAGCAGGTCGAATCACATAACAAACATGATTAAACCCCCCCGTTCAATAACCCCCCTCAAGAGATATTAACCCTTGATTCCAAGATACAAAAGGAGCGTCACTGAGACCGAGTTATAGTTGGTCCCTACAGGTGGTAGCCTCTCGGGAAAACATAAGTATTACAATACAATCATGATGAAAGTAAAATGAAATGATCTTACTGGAATCTATGCGGTAGAACAGGAACACGGCCCTTCAAGTGTGACAGATAGTAGCTTCGCCTCTGCCATGGACTTGAGAGAAGCAGGCAGCAAAACTCGTCAACGCCGATTGCTTGTGGAGCTGTTAATATGAGTCGGGATGGTTTAGCAGAAAGTCTCCCTGCATCTCCGGACTCTAACTTTCATCCATGCTCTCACTGAAAGACTGACAGGACTACTTAAAACTCCAGTCCCAAGCCAAAGAGTACTACCCTCCATAAGAGACTATTGAAAACTTCTGACACTTCTCTGCCAACCTCCTGGGATGAAAGGCAAAGAATGACTGGGGGATGAGGAAAGTGGGAGGAGTATTTAAGCCTTTGGCTGGGGTGTCTTTGCCTCCTCCTGGTGGCCAGGTTCTGAATTCCCAAAAGTAATAAATGCAGCTGTGGACTCTTTCCATTTATGAAGAAAACAGAAATATACACATGTACACACATATAAATACACATACACGGGTCGT